>NC_136063.1:1959635901-1960028901 GCF_964261635.1 Lissotriton helveticus | reverse complement strand
ACTAACCCATGCACTCAGTGAGACACATTTAATCACTCACTCATACATTCAGTCATGCACCTACTAAATCCTTCGTCCAGACACTTATACATCTACTCATTTTTCAATATGTAAAACATATTTAAACTTTACAGAAACACACAGTCACTGGATGATGTCATCAGTGATCTCATCAGTGATGTCATTTGAGATGTCATCAGTGATGTCATCAGTGATGTCATTTGAGATGTCATCAGTGATGTCATTTGAGATGTCATCAGTGATGTCATCAGTTATGTCACTGACCATGTCATGAATGATGTAATATGTGACATGATCAGCAGTGGATTGCGGGTGCGCGATATATAGTTAGTGCAACTAACTATATATGGAATTTCAATGGTTTTGTGTGAGTAAAATAAGGTTTTTTAAATGCTAATTCCTAACTATATATGGTGTATAACCTATGGTTTTTTCAGTGAATATATATATATATATATATATATATATATATATTGCCACAGCCTGCCTCTTTGTTAGTGTTCTATCGCTGTCTGGATATGCGGTTCACCCCATCTCTAGAAAGCTTCACAAAAATGAGGAATATCCAGAAAATAAATTGATTGTACCCCAGATGACAGGCACATAGGGGCTAGTGAAATATTTGCCCTCTATGTTTTATTTTTGCTCTTGTAATTGCTGTGTTGTATTTGTCAACTTTCTGAATAATTTTCATAAAGTCGAAACTGGTACAATGTAGAAGTGAGAAAAATAGTTACTTTGCAACTACCTTCAGTACATAGGCATGTAGGGACTTATTTACAAAGGTTTTGCATTAGAGTTGCTTGGCTTTTGTGGCACAGCTGTGCTGCAAAATCATGTTTGCATTTATTAAGCCACACAAAGCCACTTTGTGTGGATTTCTGTGGTTTAAAAAATACAAAGTAACACATAGCAGCTCATTCTAATGCCTTGCTTCACCTTGCAATGGGAAGGAGTTCAATGGGTGGAGCATGGGCATTCCTGCACATTTACCCATGGATTTTCGTGCATTCCCACATTTAATAAATCTGGAATGGGTCAAAATGCTACTCATTGCCCTGTAAAACCTAACTAGGTGAAACATCTTTATTTCTCCTCCTTATTCCACTTTCCATGTGTGCTGAATTTAACAGCACTCATAGAAAGAGGAAAATGCCTCTAAGGATTGTTTTTGCACAGTAAGCTATTCCTTCCTGCACAAAACAATCCTGCCTGTAAAGCAGTTACCATTGGGAAATGGTGCAAGTATGCCTGCAATTGCCCTAGGGAGCACAAAGTACACCAGCACAAGGAGTGAGCAGAAATGCTCCTTATCTTTGTAAAAATGGAGCATTGCTGCCCTCTCACTTTCAGGCAAAGCAGGGCAGCACTGAGTTGTGAGCAATATTAGTCAATATTCCCATTGGTTTTTATAAGTCAGCTCTGCTTGTTTCTGTAAGCTAAAGAAAATATTGATTTTTGTACAGCAAACCTTTTTTTGATGCAATTTCTAGGGGGAAAAATACACTTTCTTTTGCATGTCCAATTCTGCCCCAGAAAAAAAAATTGCCTAATTTCTGAGTCCCCTCAAATAAAATCCACAAACTCTGGCTTCCTGTAAATACTCTATAATGTCTGGGGGAAAGGAAGCAAATTTGGCATGGGTATTGTTTGTGAAAAAAAAAGTTATGGAGACCTAAGCAGGAAGAACCGAAAAAACAAAAAAGTCCTCATAACCTGGGTGATAAAGACTCTGCTGTTGAGGGGTTAAGGTTGGGTGTAAGTATTATTTATGCAAAGGATTTTAATGAAGATTTTAGGGAAGCCAATAATGATTGGGCTTCAGAGAAATAAATCCTTTCATAGCACAAATGATGTAGATCGAATACATTTTGAAAAATGTTAGCCTTCCCGGTGTAGCACCCAGGTGATGCTAATAGAGTTGTTAGAGGGAAATAAACAAGAACTTGCTGAAGTCCAGGAAGATGTACCTTCAATGGTCATGCAGAAAGTGCTAAAATTATTCCACGTAAAGGGCTAAAGAAATTTGCCCCCGTAGTAATGCATGCTACAGTCTTAGCTGTTGTAACTCAAGTAAAATATATACCATTTTACTCATGGTAAAGACACAGGGCCATGCTGAGTGAAGCGGAATGAAAAGATTTGACCTGTCATTCAAGTTGACAGCAGGAAACCCGACAATAAATAAATGAATCTCTCTCCTCATATGAATGGTTTACTAATTTGGACAAGAGACACACCTCATGGGGACAATGTTCGAATAAGAATACATAAGAGAAGTGTCCATCATGTTGTGGTTTAAACACATGAAAACACTTTTTCCACCCAATGGTCACATTTAAATGTACTGAGGTTTGTCACTTATGTGTTGTTAAAGTTATGAAAGCATGCAATCAAATTCAAGTTCTGTATTTAGGAGATCGTTTTGAAAATTGAAATTTAAAATGTCTTGTATGGCCGGAGCCATATGGCACAATATCAATATATTGACAGAAACCTTTCTAGATGTCTGCCAACACAGCGGACCTCTCTAAATATGAAGTGTGATTTCTCCATCAGGGCGGTAGAAAAGGAAGTGCATTGTTAACTTGGGTGAATGGGACAATAGAAATGGTAGCGGATTATTAATTGGTGTGAGTGAGAGTCCACCTCATAGAATAAAGAAAACAAAATGCCTGTTGAAAGAGCTTTGTAGGTACATACCAACATTAAATTCTTGCATGCACCTCTTTTAAATACGAAACACTCTACCTTTTGGGCTACTAAGAGTATCTTATTTAATATTAAAAAGTAAGGGTCTTGCCAGTCAAAAATGGTTATTTCGAAAGCAGAATTAAACAGACCACACAGCTAGTCCAGAAGCTACGTTTCCTTTGTCAGAATGGTGGAGGCTTAACATGTGCAGAAGTGCACAGGTCAGTTTTAGCTTTTACAAACCAGTGAATTATTTCTTGTACTATATGCTATGGCCTTACGCACCCTTTCCCTATTCACCCACATTTGTTGTCGAATTATATTGGTGGTAACTGACTCTGACTGTGCCCTTTGCTCTGTTAGCAGGCCCAGGCCAGTGCTATGTTTAAAACACAACACATGTTTAGGGTACACTATGTATTAGGATACACTTACAATTGGCCTGACAGACCCCATAAGTTCCTAGTAAGTAACAGGGCAAAGTAGCTTAATCTGCCTGTAAACCCCTAGTAGATAATAGGGCATGGAGGTTTAGTAGCCCAGCAGATTTGATGCACGTTGCATGTGTACACTGCTGAGTGACTCTCTGTCATTGTAAATGCAGCATTGCCTTTCAGACTGCCTTTAAAAGTAAATTATTATAATTGCCATGACCAAGCCTATAAGTCCCTTGTAGATAATAGGGCAGGGGGATTCAAACTACGCTAAGACCCTAGTATTTAAAAGAGCATGGACGTTTGGAGTCTAGCAGCCTGTGTTGCACTTGCATGTGCACTTAAAAAGTGATAATCTACTATATATTTACATATTCCGGACTCCTGGGTCTTCCCCTAGGTATCCCAGTGGTGTAGGGTCATGTAACTATATGCAGTGGCTTTACGAAATATGTTTTATAAACCCTCGTAAAGGAAATTGCTAGATTTACCTTTTTCCCATTGTAAATATTTGGCCCATAGGCTAACATTGCAATATTGTATACACACATAATTATTGGAAAGCAAAGAATAAATATAATTCAAGAACTTTCAAGAATGGTATTGATAAATCCAACAGATTGTCATTGTTGCCATTACTTGTGCAGTAAAGAAATTATGAGGCTTTATTTCGGTGAGCCATCCTTCCTGCAGTCTCTCCTGATTGTTCAGTGCTAACAGGCTTAGCCAGGCTGCCAACATCCGTAACCAGGCTGTCTTGACTAGGTGAGAAGTGGCTGTCCAAGGGAGAGACACTAGCTACTGAAAAGAGCTCTGCAGCTATACAGCAATGCCAGGGGAGGGTGAGGAGGGCAGGTCATAAAGCATGGTGCTTCAGAGAAGGACAGGCAGGGAATGACATGTCTACCCCATCCCCTGTTTTCCAGCCAGATGGCATGCTTAAGGAAGGGATTTGCAGAAAAGAGAGAGCTATGGAAATGACCTACACTGGGTGTTGGTTTAGTTAGCTCTTACTGCTCTACTGAAATGTCAGCCATCATGAATTTTGTAAAACTTGGACTTTCTGGGTCAAGGATATGCCACACTTTGGTGGAAGTGGTCATGTGTTTAGGTGGCACCCTGCATCCCATTGGTCAGGAGTTCCCCCTGGATTTGGAATTTGCACCCAAAGGCCCTACACTTTGAATGACTGTTCCTGTAGTATAATTTTGGACTACATCCCTGGGGATTGTACCTTGCTTCAAGAAGGTTTAAGGAGTGGACTTCCTTCAGCTACAGATTAACAGAAGCCACATTCATTATCTCCATCAAAAGCCCCAGCCTGGAGTGCATCCATTGGACCTCTAAGGATTTGTCCAGGTGCACTCTGGGAATTGTGGTCCCAACCATCCAAGAATCATCCAGGAGATTCTAGACCCTCTGATGTGTGCTTTGGCCACTTTAACCTCACAATGAGACCTTCAAGAAGCACCTCCTGTATTTTGGAGAAGTTTGGAGAACTTTTGGGAAACAAATCCCAAAAGGTGGACGACACGACCGGAGAGTCAATCGAGCCTGCTTCAACTGCGATGCTGCCAGGACTACAGGTTTGTCCCGCTGAAACGCTCCAGAGGTCTGACTTACAAGACTTGACCGGGAGCTCCCTGAAAAGCAAGCTGTTGACTCTTTTCAAATCCAGCCTGATAAAGAGCATCATGGGGGTCAGAAGAAAAAACTCCAAAAAGTTTTCTAAGTGTGAAGGTAAAATTTTTACCGGGTCCTCCCACTTAGTGTATCTAGCCATGGCTCTATCACGGTTCACCAGAAATTTTGACTTTGTCCTGGTCAATCATGACCAGATGTCCCAGGTTGGCACTAAAAGTTTCTAAGCACTAGAAAGTGTTTATTCTTTAAAAATGCATATATCATGTTTCCGGTACAGGAAAGACATGTCTTGCCAGTTCTGGCTGTACTGTTACCACAAGGCACAGGGTTGAGACTTATTTGCATATATCTGTGTCTGAACTGGTGTGGCAAAGTGAGCTAAAGAACGATGATGGATTCAACCCAAATCTGTGACTTGGGGTGAGTGTCTGAAATGTTTGAGAGCTCCGTCCATCTTCTCCTTGTGTTTACTTTGTTCGCCCTAAGTTGGCAGGTATGCCCAGACGTGAGTCCCTTGCTCACTGTGCCATTGGATTCAAGCTAGCCTGGCTGATGAGGGCTGTTGGTCCGACACAATGCTTGTTTTTGGTCCAGGGAAGACATGGATTGGCAGTTCGGGCTGGACTGTTCTCATGAGGCACATAGTCAAGGCTGATTTGCATATAGCTGTGTCTAACCTGGGGTGTCAAAGTGATCTAAAGAACGATGATGGATTCAACCCAGATCTGTGACTGGGGGTGAGTGTCTGAACAGTTTCATTGCTCCGTCCATCATCTCCTTGTGTTTGCAATGTCCTGTTCCCTACCTTTTAGTCGTTTTTGCCTCTATTTGTTAATAAACATATTTACTGGGTTTATAAATAGGTGTAGGATTTTTATTGCGTGTTTTGTTTTACTTATTTGATGGATTTGTGTTGTTAAATGCTTTATATACCTGTCTCCTAAGTTAGGCCTGACTGCTCGGTTACAGCTACCAAGGGTTGAGCAAGGGACAAATTTATTGAGAACTGCACTTCACCAAATATTGTGTTAGTGGACTTTTCACTGGTGGTAGGTGCATACTTACCCTTATCAATAACCCACTTTCCAACATTGAATCTTAGGGAAGACTTGTTTGTAAAGTTTGTTAAATCGTGACGCACATTAGTCATCATGATCAAGGTGCTTCATGATAGTCAAACATCCATGTTTTAGATGCTACACATTTGTGAGAAGTATTCAATTTTACTTCAATTGGCTTGAACTATTTTATTGGATGTAAATAATAAAGCGCCTGCTCATAAAGGGCTCCTTATTTGCTGTCATTCATTGGATGCTCTTATTTGTATCTTATAGCCAATAAGATCAATGTCATCTACCTTTTTTATTGTCCAGGAGATATTTCACATATGTAGTATCTTCGTTAATGTATTAGTTGGTAACGTAAAATAGTTGTGTCTTAGTGTTTCATCTGGGACACATGTTTTGATATTAGGCGGTTCCATTTCACTTGGAAGGTAATAGAAAAATACCTGAAAATGAACCATTTCTGAGCAATTTTAACGTTGGAATAATGGTGAGAAATATGATCCTCTTTGCTTTAGTGCAATGGGGTCTGTAAATGTTGCAAACAAAACTTCATTGAACACGAATCCAAAGTTTAGCTATTGTAGCATCACTCAAGGATGATTGAACTAGAAATTTTCTGTTTTTTTTGTTGTGCTTGTTTGGTTTGAATATAGTTATATGCCCTTGATTCCGAGCAATGAACCATCTCTTTCGCAACATCTCCTAGCATGTTGGACAGCAGTAGAGCAAGAACATGCTCATTGTGAGTACAATGACTGGAGACATATATTTTCATGAGGGAAAGTAATGTTTTTGTAACCACCTGTACATATTGTAAATTGCTATTTTTTTCAGAGACAAAACCTACCTCTAGAACAGTTAGAAAAAATGAAGAAAACATTGTGAAAAATGAAGTGTTGGGAAAAGCTTCTGGAATTTCCCAAAAAGGTAAATACATTTCAATTTGAATTTTGTATAGTTTAAGATATGTAATTTTTTAATATTAATTTAATTCAAAATTGGAATGTACCCTTGTCTCTAGCATTTCCCAATTGATCTGGGGCCAACTGAGATGAGAGTGACTAGCACCTTGCAAATGTTTTTTTCCCAGCTAGATCGGATAAATGATAAATCTGTTGTTGCATTAAAAGTGTGTTTTTTGATTCTTATTGAATTGTTAGAAATTTTAGAGGTCAGCATCCATGTTTATTAAATTGTAGCCCAACAGGCAATTTACATTCATTGGCCAGTGCCCTTCTGGTGATTGCAGAGATAAAAAGAACGAGTGGATGCATTCCTGAATACTGCTACTAAATAGTATTCTCATTGAAATTAGAGAGATGATTGCGCAGAGCTTTAGCAACAGCTGAATATTTCCCTGGAGATCTTTCCTGTTTCTGTCCTTTAGTAATTGAATTTGCCTGACACTTGGTCTTTTTACTAATCTCCTATATTGTACTCCCTTGTTCTCCCCCCACTTCATGGAAGAGACCACTTTCCTTGTGCACATCAGTTACCACCTCAACGTGGGAGTCAGTAACTTATTTAAGGTTTGTAACCAGAAATATTGTCAGAAACTACTGATAAATAATTTTACAATTTAGTATTTGGAAGGGACACACTGATCATGCCCATTTCAAATACCTATTTGCATTTGGAAAATATTTCTGAATAATAAAATATGTTTACTACATTAGAACATCTTTTTAGAGGTCAAAAACGCACCAAACTGAAAGGTTTGTAATGGCAAAGCTCTGTACATTTGCCCCAAGATTCGTTTTCAGTATATAAATCCATAAAACATATAGGTCAAAACTTATGAAAACAGGGTTTACTTGTGAAGCAAAAACATGCAGCAAATGCTGACTTTGTGCCCGAAATGTTATCCCTGGCCCTATGCTTAAAAGAGCAGGCTGTGCAACAACTCCTATCTTATGCAATGAATGTCATGAACCTAATTGCTGCCAGAAATGAAGCCTGCAGATTTTATTCCCCATACAGACATAGTAAAATGTATGACACAGTGGTGCTGGTATAAACTTAAGAGTGGGGTTTTTGGATATTGAATGATTTGTCACTAAAGTCAGAGGGATAGTGTGACAATCTCACTGTGATGTAAAGAACCAGTGTAGCAAAAAAAAACTTAACTGTTCAGCAGGAACACAGTGAAGGAGTAGCAGGTGCCAATGGTACATTTTCTGAGCACTTCATCCCAAATAAATGGCTAAATCATGGTGTGCTAAGGTACTGCCATTTACTGATCACACTTTCTATTTAAATGGCATATTTATGTAAATGAGTCATGAGAAGGTGCCACAAGAACACCAACAGACTTTGGGTCTGATTACAATGTTGTTGGGAGACTGACCCAAACAAATTGGTTCTGTGCTCGTTTCCTACCGAATCGTTCCCTGCTAGTCTCGATGACCGATTATGATGCTTCCCAAAATTGTTTCGTCTGACTCACATTGATTCCAATGAGAGCCTGTGTTCGAACGCAAACACAGGCTCCCATTGTAAAAATGGGTGGTTGGGAAAAACCTTGCACCCTGTGGGGGGCACCCCATGGTGACTGTCACATTGTACATGGTTGAAAAGAGGGGGCCCTTGGGCACCCCCACTGGCCACATTCAGTCAACTCCGGGTTAAGGGGGTACGCAACGAGCCCCCAAAGACTGATTGCGAATGCTGTTTCATATTGGGCAAACCGAGTTGGAACTGCTGTCCGAATCTAGCATCAGCAATGCTTGTCCAGCAACTGTGCCATTGAGCTGCACTATTCGGCTCTGAAAGACTTAGACCGACCAAATGCCTTTCGGAACCGATTAGAACAGCTCATACAGTTTCAGGCCATTGTAATTGGTCATTGTGAAAACTGTCCGATTTGGTAGGAAACAAGGATTCCGAATTGGATTCTGCAATACCAAATCTCATCCAGATCCCTTCCTAAAGACATCGTAATCGGCCCCCTACTCGTTGAAGTTGCTTGCATTGATTTGTGCGAATTGCTTATAAAATGCATTTGAGAGAAGGAACTGTAAAGGAGTGTGAGCTGCTGCAAGGAGCGAGAATGACGTCACAGGGTGCCACATTGGAATAGGTTGGTTGGTGTAACGCCACACTGAGATTGGTTGCATACTTCAAATAGAGTCATGCTGGTATTAGTTTTGACCGCCGACCAAGAGAATTGTGGGAGAATTTCATTTCCTGGTTTCAACCGAAAGTCATATGTGAACAGTGTACTAAACTGAACTAAAATTACATTCTTGAAATCTATACAACATACAGTAAGGCGCCTGCACCCATTAGAAAAGGAGATCAAGACCACCTGAGGGTACGCCAGGTGGTAACCAAGGAGGGTTTGCACACATGTCTTTGGCTCACACAATGGCATAAGATCACTGAAAAAGGAGAAGTATTACAGTTTCCCCGTTATGGGACATCCAATTTGAGAATTATTAAGAATTTAAGGAGGAAACTGTATGAAATAAAGCAGCCTCCTAAGCCTACCCAATTAGAGGCAGTTAATGCTAGTGAACATGTTGTGCATCTCAAAGACAGAGCAACATATCTGAGTGGAGACAAGAGAACCATGTGCACTTGTGAGGATGCTAGGGGGGATGCTCAACAGAAAACCTGGAGTACTGACATAATTGAGGGAACTCAATTATATCTGTACTGGCGTCTGAATGAAAAAGGAAAGGCAAATGCTTGGAAAAGAAAAAGCTTATAGAGACAGAAGAGAATAAAAGTAACCCTAAAGTAGTGATAGTGAATTCGTTTATGATTTTATGACCGAGTTATTGTTAAACTGCCCACCACCATATAATAAAATACCAATTGCTGGACCAAGTAATTCACCTGTTGATGGAACCTTTGATGTGTCTTCTGCACTATTCAATGTGAATCCAAATTTAGTTGGAGAAAATTCAGTGACAACGATTACTTCCACATCACATACTCTAAATGCCCTAGACTCACTGATGGTTCCCTTGACTATAGGTACTGTAGTTCCTTTGGATAAGCCTGGAGCAATTGAAAACACTAGGCATACTTTGGCTATTACTACTGGGACTACTGTGGTAACTGACAATTCTACAGGTTCAATACCAAGACAAGTTCTACAGACTCCCATGGTACTGACACAAGGAAACACTTGAGGTGTTTCCAATGTAACTTCTAATTCGAATCAGACAGCAATTGTTGCAACTGTTACTTTCTGGCTGGCTGAGGCGGTGCCCAAGCTAGGCAGAACTTACCACTCCTGTCAGGGTTAGATGATTACACTCACTGTATAACCTTCACTCACCCCTGAGTAGCTTGGAACTGATCAGTTAGGTTTATCACAGAGGCAATTCGTAAAGCATTGGTACAGCACTCTCACTAATAAATACACTGAGCGTCACAAAAGAGACTTCACGTATAATGTATATAAATAAAGATAGTATTCAACACAAACATTAATTAACACAACATGAACATCATGTATCTATGGGCACAACAGTATTAAAATGTCATTAGTTATATGCACACTTGGGAATTCTTTTTATTTTAAGTCCAGTAGCCTTATGTGGCTCAATACATTGTCAGAAGTGGGCCCGCGCTTGCAAATAACACATTTAAAATGCAAACATTTTCTAAGCTGCAACCCCAGGTCACAACTATATCAGGAATGCGTACCCACAGGATTTATAACTCTTTGCAGCAGCATCGTTGGCCAAGGTTGTACAAATAAGACCAATAGCAAAACTGAGTATTTGTTAGGTAATGAAACAAACCCCTGCATGTTGCAACAATTAGCAGGCTGTTCCCACGCTGCAGACTTTCCGACAGTCACTCACACAGCACCATAACACAGTGCAAAGGATATCAGCAAGTCTTTATGAAGCAGACGCGCATACACCTGCACTAGGCACTGTAACGTGGGGCAAATGATATACAACAGGTCAGCCAATAATATGAATGCAGACCCTGCGGCACAATCCCTCCCACACCTCCTGGTTAACCCCCACTACTCTGACAAAAGGTTTGAGTCAAAAACCCCGACCCCTTACTATACCAGTTTAAGACAGGGAGTCACACTAAGTCAGGGGCCCAGGGAGAAGGCAGTTGTAACTATCAAGGTAGCCAGGCAAACATTCAACAAATGGGGGTTGGTCGCCACTCAGGAAGTTAACCCACTTTTTTCAGAGCAGAAACGGGCTAGAGGCTGTCCCAGTTTAATCAAGAGGTCCCAATATTTGCCTTCTGGCACCAGTCCTCTTCTGTGAAGCACAGGAGGGTCAAGCAGTCTATTGACCCACTTCTGATCTCTCCCAGAAGTGTTCCTCAGCCCAATCACTTACTCTCACCACCCAGTCCTACTCAAGTTGATACCACCCAGCAATACAAAGTCATCAGGGCCAGTGAAAAAGGGCAGTGACTCGCCGCACTGAGGGCATTCAGAACACTTGTGAATGGGGGGTGCAACTGTCCCCGTGCCTCTCGGAAAGTGATACACAACTTGTGTGCATTGATCTGAATTGCACCAGACAATCCAGTCACAATAAACCATGGGTCGAGTTCTCCGTACCTGCCTGGAAATGAGGCACAATATCTGAGGCGCAATAAAACGAGTCGTACCAGACAATGCAGGCCCAATCTGCACAATGATGTGAGTCACACCAGACAATTTAGTTTTAATCAACCCATAGTTGAGTTCACTATACCTTCTTAGAATGAGACACAAAGTCTGGTGCATGATGATCCGAGATGCACAGGACAATCTGGTTACAATAAACCCAAAATGTCTGGTGCATGCTGATACAAGTCACACTGGACAATGCTGCCCCACACACACATTCAAAAGCTCAGCAGTACTGCATGAGGTAGAATGAAGCACTACTACGAATGCACTCTCCCTCCAAGGGTCTCATCCTGCGAATTGGACACCTCATGCAATGAACATGCAGTCAGCATGTTGCACGAGAGAGATTAAGCATGGATGACAAAGTGGGCTATGCTGGGTCGCACAATTGATGAATTTGTTTACCACCAATGAGACGCTTGTGCGTGCTGAGGCCCCACTATACCGGGGCCACTTTCCTTAGATGAGGAACTGTTGTAGGTCTCCGCACTAGAAGATGCGGTCTCCAGGCACAATATTTAGTTCCACGCTCACACTGCACTGCAGTCAGGATCCAGCTAATGAAGTAGGTGCATGAGAGGGCACCTCTCTCCAGGTGGAACACGTAGACTGTGTTGGTCCCTCTTGCGAGGTCTTCGATGTCTTTGAGACTCCACAAAGAACAAGGGACAAGCCAACAAGCCCTTGGAGTGCACACTTCAGGGTAGCACACAGCAGCAGATAGTCAGTCCAGGCCAGCCACAATTTAGGCAGGGTGCAGGCTCCTCCTTGTGCACAACAGGTTTCTCTGGCAGTGTGGACCATGCTGCCCAAGATGTCAGTGTATCTCTGCCATGCTGAAGTATGGCACCAGTAGTTATACTGTTGTTGATGTTAGGGGTGGTTCAGAGGGTTCCCCTTTTAACCCTAAATATTTCCCCTCAATCTCAGTCCTGTCTGCCAGGAGGCCTTGGAATGCAGATCATAGTGCCACGTGTATGAATTAATTGTGCATTCGCAAACAGGCTGATTTGTAGAATTGGCCTGTATGCAAATGCAAAAAAAGACATTTCCTATGTACCAAACCCTACTTTGCAATTCGGTTACTTATTACCGAATCACAAAATTAGTTTGCGACTCGCTATTAGGAAGGGGCTTGTTTAGGACATCCTTACCTAACACCGAATCGCAGAGGTATGTAAGAATGTTTTTTGATGGGAAAGTGGTAGCAAAATATTCCCATTTTACCACCAACTTCAAGTTTGTGGTAACCCATTCACAATTGGGAAGGGGTCCACAAGGGACCCCTTTCTCTTTGTAAATGGTGGTGAAAATGTTTTTTAAAAGAAGGCAGTGGTCCCACAGACCACTTCCTGCTCTTAAAAAATTAAAAGAAAACTTAATTTTTTTCTTTAAACGCAACTGTTTTACTTTAAGGCTAACAGACTGCATTTTAAAAAAATGCTTTTTTTGAAAAGTAATCACAGACAGGGTGGTCTGCTGACCCAAACAGGCCACCATACCTGTGATTTTAGTGATTCCTAATGGGTCGCAAATTGCAACCTACCTCTTTAACATTAATGAGGTAGGTCGATTTGAAACCCTATAGGAATTGCTAAATGAATTTGTACATTAGGAATAGCGATTACCTAATTGCGATTCACAGACAATTGCAATTAGGTAATTTCTATTCCTAATGTTGATACATGTGGCCCTTAATCTTTAGTGGGCCATGATCTGGCTTCCCAGAGGCCAAGTGTCAAAATGTCTCCCTCCAATCTATCCAGCCAGGTCCTTTAATTGCAGTGGTCTGTTGTTCCATTTGCATGCCCTAAGTTTATGGGTGTCACTGGGATATGCATAGATGACCTCCCCAGACTTCAATGTAGAACACAAAGAGATTTACAGAAGAAAACGCCGACTTTCTAGAAGTGGCATTTCTAAGCTACTAATGACAAACCCACTTGTAACACAGGAGAGTGTTTGTCATTGTAAATTCGAATGATAGGAAACATTATGAGGCAGCTCCACTATAACCTACCACTTCACTTTAAAGTAATATCAGCCATTCCCCCATGTTCACCTATGTGGAGAGAAAACCTCATAGGTAGTGAAAACACCCATGGGGGTTCTCCTCTACCTAGGCAGGGAACACCCATGTGTTTTTTTCACCTATCACTTGCTCTTTCCTTCAGGACTTATCCTAGTGGTGCTCTAGTGGTAGTGACAGGTACCCTCAGGGTTGGCCATTGATTTTTGAAAATGCCAACTTGAACAATGCAACTGCTCACCCACAGGCCTCAAGTGGCAGGCTAAATACATGCTTGAAAGGCTATTCTGGTGGGTGACACAATATGCTGTGACCCACTAGTTGCCATCGCAGTTTCTTGCTCTGGATATGTGGTATACCTTTTTTAAAGGGCTCTCATATGAACAAAACCTGACCTTATCAAGTAAGCATCCCTCCTTAGCAGGTGTCATACTGCATTACAGTGGGTAAGGATCCAGAGTGTTGAGGCCATGAAAAGAGAATCAGCAAAAACCAGGAGGAAAAAAAGAGAACAGATTTAGGGAAATCCCAGGAGATGGGTCATGTCCGGCAGAGATCGTCTGGCGCCCAATGTTTCCTCAGAGGCCATCTTTTTTCATACCCAACTCAAGTGCCCCCCCAGTGATGAATTAAAGTCCCCCTAGAGCAGAAGTTCCTACAAGAACTCCATCTTCTGACATGTCCCTTTTGAATGTACCACGTACCTTAAGCAGTGGTAATTTAAGTGGAGACATAATTGTAAATTCTCCAGCAGAACAGCCAGGTCTTTCTGCTTGAGAGTTTCATGATTGGCTTGGAGGTCTAGATACCCAGACTACTAATAAAATGTCAGAACAAATGAAGGAGCTTTTGATCTAATTCCGAAGAGAGAGAGAGAGTTATGGATATGGTCACATTAAAAATAGGAAGAGAAGAAATGATAAATGGAAGTCTCAGTCCCACTCAACTAGATGGTTATAAGGATGATGAGCTACTGTTCTTGTGTAAGGACATTACCAGGAATGCATGACAGGCTCATGATAAACTTAAAGAAGTAGTACAGAAACATGGGATTAGCATCTAAAGGTACAAAGTCTTAAAGAGCAGACATAGTTTGAGCTTTAGTGACCAAGACATTGCTGACGTGCGCCCACTTGGAATAAAATTACAAATTGAAGAATTGATACCCTATGTACGTAAATGGAGCAAGGTCGATAAGTAGGAAGGTAGATTGTCAAGAAAAAGGAAGCAAAGAAAGTCAGGATGCAAATATCCCTATAGGAAACAGATGAGGATGAGGAAAATGTGCACACACTTCCCATGAGAGAGGTTCATGATGGAGTATATGTACATGTGACATGGAGAAGGGCTGATCTTACATCCTTGACAAATGACTACCCAAAATTCCGAAAAAATCTAGTGGAACATTAAAGACAGCATGAGCTATTTGAGAAAATATTAAAAGTTTTATGAAAGGACTTAGATACCTCATTTGAAATTGTCGTTCCTAGTTACATGTCTGTTGAATGTTTGGCCAGATGTGGACCAATGAGAAAACCTCCTCTCAAGCTCAGTTCCCAATTGTAATGAAAAAGTATCATTAGGTAACTGCTAGCCCTGGGTGGTAAACTCCTCCCTGCTCGCATGGGTTTTCGAACTCCACGCTTGATGGAGCTTGAGTAGTTCCCGAAAAGCTCGACACTGCTGAATTCCAATCCTAGGCCACTTCCTAGCGAGAGTTCAACCCTCGTGGTCACGGATGGTCGATAACGCTCGCTTTGAGAAACCATGGTTCATTTTGAGTAGGCTGATGCTCAAGTAGAACTTCTACTCGAGTGGCAGAAGGAACCAGAACCTCTTGCAATGTGTGTGATGCTGTTTATACTGACAAACAACAGGCACTAAAACTCAGCGTGAACGGTATGAGGTAACTCAGTCCACCACTCGCGGAACTCCGTGTAGTGCATTGGAGTATTTTTGTCACTACACAGAACACTGGGAACTCCTCTCTGGTCTGGTAATTACTTATTTCAATCAAATACTTTATTCAATTTTAAATATTAAAATCATCAAAGTCACAATAGCAAATCAACACCACAATTTATATGTAATATATACAATAGACATCAAAGGCCCATTTGAAAATAGACCTATCTCCTAAAGAGATCGATTGGGCCAAAAATGTTATAGAACAACCCTTAAATCCAAAGAGTTGATTTATGCCTATAGATTGTTGCAGTACAAACGGGGGTAGTGATGGATGGAGCATCTGAACCAATCAAACACTCACACCCAGTCATCAGATCTCAAGCTTCCTAGGACCGGTTTCTGGCATTCCAGCCGTCTTTAGCCAGGCTTGCTTGAATCCAGTGGCAAAGTGAGCAAGGGACTCACGTCTGAGCATACCCTGCCAACGTATGGCGAATAAATCGGTACAAAAGGGGGTAGTGATGGATGGAGCATCTGAACCAATCAAACACTCAAACCCAGTCATCTTATCTGGGATTAATCCATCACCGTTCTTTAGCCCACTCTGCCACCCCAGTTCAGACATGGCAATACGCAAATCAGTCTGACCCTGTTCCATTTACTGTACCCCCAAATGGTATCTAGTTTCATACTTACGATGAAGACAATGTCTTCAATCTTGCCCAACAGGGTTCAGATACTGGAATGTACTCTTTGCAGACCAAAGATAACCTGCCCCTTCAGTTAAGAAACACAGTGTTACCAGAAATCTGGGACTTTACAGATGAAGACATTGGACTTATCAAAGGTGTTAAACCAGTCTGTTTACTGTGAAGCCCAATGCTAAATTTCCGAGAATTTCTCAATATAAATTGACTCCTGAAACCATTGGTGATAGTACTCCTGTAATTTATTTAATGATAGATTAATGATAGGTATTCTGAAGGAGATTATGGGGAGTCCATGTAACTCGCACATCAAGGGTTTACAGAAACCCAATGGCAAGTACTGGAATGTATGATATTACAACACATACATTTACAATGCGTGCCTTTACAATGCAGTTTTTACATCCCAATATCCTTTACAACAAATTATTTTACATTGCATGCCATTACAACGCATTTTTAGAAACTACATTTACAACTCACTCAATTACATCGCATTATACCATTACAACAGATGCCATTACAACACACGCCATTACATTGCATTTAAGGTAAGTGTTGGATAGTTTAGGGGTGAAAATTACTATTCTAACTCAAGTGGGTGCAACAGTAGGGTAGGGTAAAGTGTTGGATAGTGTAGGGGTAAAAATTACTATTCTAACGCCAGTGAGTGCAACAGTAGGGTAAATGTTGGATAGTGTAGGGGTACTATGCTTTGTAATGGTATACATTGTAATGACATGCAATGTAATGCTTGCATTGTAGTGACATGCGTTGTAATGGTATGCGTTGTAGTGACACACAATGTAATGGCTGCATTGTAATGGCATGCGATGTAAAGGATGTTACTTTGTACTGACTGTATTGTAAATCTGGTGCAATGTATTGACTGCATTGCAAAGGTTGTTTCCCCAAGTACTGCATTGTCCCACACCTGTAAGATGCCAACTCAATAATATTCACTTCTTCTGTGTTACCGAATAATGCAAGGTTGAGTGGTTCTCTTTCATCAACTTATGCCAAGCCTTTTTCTCTTTCCCCTTGTATATGAATAGCCAGTTTCTTTTCACTTTACTTTATGACAGCCATGTCTTGGCATGATGCCGAGTCCCACAAGGGTGTATGGAGAGACCTTTAATCTTCAACCTGATACTTCAAAAGAATTTAGAATCTTTAGTGATGCCTCAACATTCAGGTGTAGTTGAATTGAATTGAATTAAAATTGTTCTTATATAGCGCATGGCTACCCGGGAGCATCCCAGCGCTTGGAGCCGCCGAAGCAGAGAAGCAGGTATTGTTCTAATGTATTCTAAGTTATTAGGTTTCCGGGAATAGCCATGTCTTCAGTTTCCTGCGGAAGGTGAGGAGGTTGGGCTCTTGCCGCAGAGAGAGGGGCAGAGAATTACAAAGTTTTGATGCATTGTAGGAAAAGAGGCGACCTCCGGAGCGCGACTTTCTGATTCTGGGAACTTCTGCCAAGTTGAGGTCATTGGACCGCAGATTCCTGGCTGTATTGTAGGGTCTAATAAGGTTGGTGAGAACTGGAGGACCCTTACCCTGAAGATTTTTATAGGCGATACAGAGGGCCTTAAAATGCATCCGTTCTTTTATCGGCAGCCAGTGAAGTGATCTTAGTGCTGGTTTAGCTGAGGAGCGATGGGTAGTGCCAGTCAACAATCTCGCTGCTGAATTCTGGACCACCTGGAGCTTACAGATCACAGACGCCGGGGCTCCCAGATAGATCGCATTTCCATAGTCACGCGTAGATAAGATCAAGGCTTGAACTAGGATACTTTTGGCCTTGTCCGGCAGCTGGGGAAGAATTTTACGTATAGATTTTAGCAGGCCAAAACAATTGGCCGCTGTTTTCCTGGCTTGTACTTTGAACGAGAGATCCTCATCTAACCAGAGTCCTAGACTCTTGATCTCACTTTTTTTTAGAGTAGGCACAGGATGGCCATAGTGTAGCAGCATTGAAAGATGCCTGCCTGCCTAGCAGCATAGGTTTGGTCTTCTCACCATTAAGTTTAAGGTGAGACTGGCTCATCCAGTTGGCCACTTCCTCCAGACAGACACTTAGACTCATTGGGGACAACTCTGCTTGGCTCAGAGAGACAACGAGCTGCGTGTCGTCGGCATAGCTAACCAATTTGATCCCACAGGGAGCCACTATCTCCGCTAAAGGGGACATGTAAACATTAAAAAGTGTGGGGCTCAGGGAAGAACCCTGAGGGTCCCCACACTGCAGAGGTAGGGGAGAGGAATGGCAGTCCCCCTCAAACACCTTAAAATACCTTTCCTGCAGGAAGGATTCCAGCCATGCGAGGGCCTTTCCCGAGACTCCGAGTTTGTTTAGGCGGGCTAAGAGGATGCGGTGATTCACCGTATCAAAGGCGGCGCTGAGGTCCAGGAGGATAATGGCCACATTGCCACTTGCATCCAGAATCCTCCTAGACTCCTCAACCACCTTTACAAGTGCCGTCTGCGTCCCTTGCCCAGGGCGGAAGCCTGTTTGAGATGGATGGAGAAGATTAAAGGCTTCAAAAAAAGCGGACAGTTGGTGGTTCACAAATCTTTCCGCCAATTTGCTGATGCATGGGAGAAGGGAGATAGGACGATAGTTGGACAAGTCTCCGTGGTCAAGATTAGGTTTTTTAATCAGTGGTTTGACCATGGCCAGCTTCCAGTCTCGTGGGACTATGCCTGCTTCAATCGAGGAATTAATCAGATTAATGATTGGTGTAGTGATCATGGGCAGAACTGATTTCAGAATGTTGATTGGAGCAGGATCGAGTGGCGAACCACTTTTTATTGCTTTGAGGAGGGGGAGAAACAGTTCCTCAGTAAGAGGGGTAAAGGAAGAGAGCTTAAAAGCCTCTCCTAGAGAGGGTGATTCTGCTAGCATTAGAGAATCGGGATTAAGAGTAGGGGGGAGGGCCAAAAGAATCTTTTGAATTTTGGTCTGAAAAAAGGTTGCAAGTTCTTCACATCTTGATCCAGTTACATTAGGAATTGAAGGAGGGTCGGGAGCCTTCAGGAGAGATTTGACAATTCTTAAAATCTCTTTCGGTGAGTTAGGGGAGGCAATCATTTTCTCTGCATAAAAGGCAGTCTTAGCCGCCTTTAGAGCAGATTTGTAGGCATTGATGGAGGCCCTATATTTAGTCTTTTTCTCTGAGCTAAAGTCTTTCCTCCATTGTCCCTCCTCTCATTTACAGCATTGTTTAAGTTCCCGAAGTTCCGGGCCAAACCATGGATGATTGGTTGATCTCCTCTTTTTTATTGTAGATTTCCTGGGAAGCACTGCGACCAGTGAATGTTCTATCCAGTGATTGAACTCTGAATTCGCTGTGACGATGTCATGATTATCGATCACCTGTTTGTGGCGTTGATTACCCAAGAGGCTTGCCAATGTGATACTACTGCTTTATTGACCCAGTTAGCTGAGAATGGACATAAAGTGCCCCTGTCCAAATTGGAGTTCTGCCAGAAAGAAGTCATGTATCTGGGACAGCACATTGAGAAAGGATTACGGAAGGTGTCATGAGAGGTAATCTCGGAATTTCTGAAAATGAATCCTCCAACTACCCAGAAGGAAGTCTTGAAGTTCCTGGAAATGATGGGCTATGGCTGATAGCCAAAACTCTCCAGAAGTTGGCACACAAAGATGTGTCAGATCCAATACCATAGGATGGGGAACATCCATTATGACGTGGTTGTTACACCGCGCTACCATTACAACGCGGGCAATAC
Source organism: Lissotriton helveticus (assembly GCF_964261635.1). Classification (NCBI taxonomy): domain Eukaryota; kingdom Metazoa; phylum Chordata; class Amphibia; order Caudata; family Salamandridae; genus Lissotriton; species Lissotriton helveticus. The sequence continues at coordinate 1,960,009,039 of NC_136063.1, read as the reverse complement.
AATGCAAGTTGTTACCACGACTTGCGCTGGAGGGCGCTCTAGGCTAAGGAATAGTAGATTTACTATTCCAACACCTTCCCTACTGTACGTAGGCTGGTGTTGGAATAGTAAATCTTACTATTCCTGAGTCCAGCACCCTACAGTGCAAGTCGTGGTAACGACTTGCGTTGTAAAGCCCACGTTGTAATGGTAGTGCGGTGTAACAACCGCGTTGTATTGACATACAACCCCATGGCATGACAGTTGCATGCATGCATTCTCAGAGCTGCAAGAATGTCTCTGCCGCAACCCAGCCCTGGTAATGCCTGATTATGATAAGTGTTTAGCTTTTATCTACTGTGAGAGAAAGGGCTGCTTACCCAAATTCATGGCAATGCCCGCAGCACAGTGGTTATTATTCTGCCACTCTTGATCCTGTAGCCGCAGTATTCCCCGCTTCTCCTAAAGCTGTTTCACCCACTTATGTGAGTCTCAAACAAGACAAGGTGTTGCCAACTCGTATCACAACGCAGCACCTTTCTAACATTCAGTTTACCAGATACAACAAAATCATCCTGGCTGCTAAGAATGTTACCCTTAGAAGGTACACCATTCTGAATATTGCCACTATATTACCCCTTCCTGGAAAAAAAGACTGGGGGTGATGAAGCTGAACATGACTGCCTAAATGTTACTGAGCTATGTACAAAGCCAAGACCTGACATACAAAAGGTGCCAATACCCGAATCAGATCATGTGCTGTTTGTTTATGGCTCCTGTGTCTACGACTATGATGGAAATATAAAAAGCTGTCTATGCAGTCTGTACTGTTGCAGGTGTGAGTGATGCCTCCTGGCTTTAGGAAGTGTTTTCAGAACAAGTGGTTACATTGATTGCTCTTACTAGAGCATGCTGTATTTTAGACTAGCTGGGAGTGAAAATTTTCACTAATAATCAGTACGACTTTGGTTTAGTTCATGACTTTGGGCAGTTGTTCTCCCAACATCAATTTATGATCTCTTCTGGGTCACCAATCCATAAAGGAGGAAGATTTCAAAAACTTCTCCAGTCCCTATATCAGGTACAGATTATGTGACAGCTGGCGAAAAGTATGCAGTTGAAACTGCAAAGTATTGCACACTGAATAGTTCCACCTTTAATGGAGAATTCATCAATTTACTATGAGTTGTTGTCAGCTGTCGATGCTTAGGGATAGGTTAAGAGATTGCAGGAAGAAGAACCAGAGGCAGAAGAGCAAGTTTGGGTCAGAGCAGCTTGGTCAAAAGAGATGAATATGAAGTTTGGGGTTCAAGTATTAGAAGACCGAAATTGCCAGACAGCTTTTTGCTGCCTTTGGTGAGACATTACCTATGACTCTGCACATGTAGGAAGATGTAGTGGTGTGTCTATTTCGAGAAACCTGGTTAAACCCAAGACTCAGATTGATGGCTGAAAGTTTGAGTCACAGGTGTGTGGTGGGTCTACAACAAAACTCAGGCAGGAAAAACACCAGTAACCATGAGCCAAATATGCAGATCAGGAGGATCTTTTTAGCAGACTGCAAATGGATTTCATAGATATGCCTGTCTGTAATGCACTGAGATATGTTCTAGTGATTGAGTGCATCTTTTCACAGATGGTAGAAGGTTACCTGACTAGGAGAAATAGCACTCTCACAGTGGCCAAGCTATTGCTGACGGAGATAATATTGCGTTTCGGTTCCGCAACTTTTCTAGAGTCAGACCGAGGTACCCATTTTAACAATGACTTCCCGAAGATGTCTTGCACAGCATTGCAAGTTAAGCAGAGACTACAATGCAGTTATTGTTCGGCAACTTCTATCAACTTCTATCATTGTAGAGCAAGTCAATGACATGTTGAAATACATATTGGCGGAATTGTGTGTTTCCACATCTCTGAAGTGGCCTGATGCATTTTCTTTTTTGTTGATGATTCTGCAGAGTACCGCAGACATGGGAACAGGATTGTTGTCCTAGAAATAATAATGGGGAGAGCAATGAGACAACCAGCTGTGCTTGTGAACATTACAGATTAAATGATTCTTGATCACTCTAATAGACTGGCTGATATGGTGTGTTCTCTGTCCCACCAGGTTGGAGAGGCAACTGCCCTGCCTCATCAAGAGCAGCAGTACAAAAGGGGGTGGTATCTGAATCAATCAAATACTCACACTCAGTCAAAAGATCTGGGTTTAAACCATCACCGTTCTTTAGCCCACTCTGCCACCCCAGTTCAGACATGGCTATATGCAAATCAGTCTGACCCTGTGCCTCATGGGAACAGTCCAGCCCGAACTGCCAAGCCATGTCTTCCCTGGACCGGAAACAAGCTTCCGAGGACCGGTTTCTGGCATTCCAGCCGTCTTCAGCCCGGCTTGCTTGAATCCAGTGGCAAAGTGAGCAAGGGACTTACGTCTGAGCATACCCTGCCACACTTATGGCGGCCAAAAGCGGTACAAAAGGGGGTGGTGATGGACGGAGCATCTGAATCAATTAAACACTCACACCCAGTCAAAAGATCTGGGTTTAATCCATCACCGTTCTTTAGCTCACTCTGCCACCCCAGTTCTGACATGGCTATATGCAAATCAGTCTGACCCTGTGCCTCATGGGACAAGTCCAACCCGAACTGCCAAGCCATGTCTTCCCTGGACCGGAAACAAGCTTCCGAGGACCGGTTTCTGGCATTCCAGCCGTCTTCAGCCCGGCTTGCTTGAATCCAGTGGCAAAGTGAGCAAGGGACTCACGTCTGAGCATACCCTGCCACACTTATGGTGGCCAAAAACGGTACAAAAGGGGGTGGTGATGGATGGAGCATCTGAATCAATCAAACACTCACACCAAGTCAAAAGATCTGGGTTTAATCCATCACTGTTCTTTAGCCCACTCTGCCACCCCAGTTCAGACATGGCTATATGCAAATCAGTCTGACACTGTGCCTCATGGGAACAGTCCAGTCCGAACTGCCAAGCCATGTCTTCCCTGGACCGGAAACAAGCTTCCGAGGACCGGTTTCTGGAATTCCAGCCGTCTTCAGCCCGGCTTGCTTGATTCCAGTGGCAAAGTGAGCAAGGGACTCACGTCTGAGCATACCCTGCCACACTTATGGCGGCCAAAAGCGGAACAAAAGGGGGTGGTGATGGACGGAGCATCTGAATCAATCAAACACTCACACCCAGTCAAAGATCTGGGTTTAATCCATCACTGTTCTTTAGCCCACTCTGCCACCCCAGTTCAGACATGGCTATATGCAAATCAGTCTGACCCTGTGCCTCATGGGAAGAGTCCAGCCCGAACTGCCAAGCCATGTCTTCCCTGGACCGGAAACAAGCTTCCGAGGACCGGTTTCTGGCATTCCAGCCGTCTTCAGCCCGGCTTGCTTGAATCCAGTGGCAAAATGAGCAAGGGACTCACGTCTGAGCATACCCTGCCACACTTATGGCGGCCAAAAGTTGTACAAAAGGTGGCGGTGATGGACGGAGCATCTGAATCAATCAAACACTCACACCCAGTCAAAAGATCTGGGTTTAATCCATCACCGTTCTTTAGCCCACTCTGCCACCCCAGTTCAGACATGGCTATATGCAAATCAGTCTGACCCTGTGCCTCATGGGAACAGTCCAGCCCGAACTGCCAAGCCATGTCTTCCCTGGACCGGAAACAAGCTTCCGAGGACCGGTTTCTGGCATTCCAGCCGTCTTCAGCCCGGCTTGCTTGAATCCAGTGGCAAAGTGAGCAAGGGACTCACGTCTGAGCATACCCTGCCACACTTATGGCGGCCAAAAACGGTACAAAAGGGGGTGGTGATGGATGGAGCATCTGAATCAATCAAACACTCACACCAAGTCAAAAGATCTGGGTTTAATCCATCACGTTCTTTAGCCCACTCTGCCACCCCAGTTCAGAAATGGCTATATGCAAATCAGTCTGACACTGTGCCTCATGGGAACAGTCCAGTCCGAACTGCCAAGCCATGTCTTCCCTGGACCGGAAACAAGCTTCCGAGGACCGGTTTCTGGAATTCCAGCCGTCTTCAGCCCGGCTTGCTTGATTCCAGTGGCAAAGTGAGCAAGGGACTCACATCTGAGCATACCCTGCCACACTTATGGCGGCCAAAAGCGGAACAAAAGGGGGTGGTGATGGACGGAGCATCTGAATCAATCAAACACTCACACCCAGTCAAAGATCTGGGTTTAATCCATCACTGTTCTTTAGCCCACTCTGCCACCCCAGTTCAGACATGGCTATATGCAAATCAGTCTGACCCTGTGCCTCATGGGACCAGTCCAACCCGAACTGCCAAGCCATGTCTTCCCTGGACCGGAAACAAGCTTCCGAGGACCGGTTTCTGGCATTCCATCCGTCTTCAGCCCGGCTTGCTTGAATCCAGTGGCAAAGTGAGCAAGGGACTCACGTCTGAGCATACCCTGCCACACTTATTACACACGAGTGTAGGGGGCTGTTTCTTTTTCTCATTTCAAATTGTAATATTTTGAAAAACAGAAATTGATGGGCGTTTTGGCAATGGCAGCAGTGAACCATTGAGTACCAGCAATAGAGGAGATGTTATTTTATCATGTCTCTACCTCTCTCTGTCTCTTTGACTTGCTGCAACAAAACAGGCTTCAGGTTGCTTTCCATCCTATTTCTGTACATTTTTTTGGAGATTCCTTTAATGAGACAATGCATAGTGGACTTATTTTCAGTGGGTTTTTGAAGCTTCACATTGTGCTGATGTTGGTGATGTCGTCAGAGACGGTTCCAATGTTTCATGCTTACATGTAGGCATGTTAGTTTTGCGTATTGTTCAACGTAAGTCCTGGACCAGAATCCAAGATCTAGCAAGCATCTCCCCTCGACTAAAGTGGTAGCATTCACCATCCATAACTCTAAATCAAGAAATAAATGAAGAACCACTACAGCTACCCTAAGAGCCTTCCCAGCACCAATTCTAGCGCTAGAACCAAGCACCAGCTACTCTCCAATCGCTACAATAGATGTGTAGTCAAACCCAGAATTCTAAACTTTCTACAGAACTCATCCACTACCAGATGCAGCATCTATACCTGCCTGGGATCATTACGAGTCACTGAATCATAAGTATAACTTGGGACCGTCCAGCAGGAGGTCTTTTTTAAGGATGCTATAAATGTAACCTTTGACCTGTGGCTGGCTTCTAGAAGACAATCTTCTTGCTGGGCAGAAGCTTCAGATTGATGATGCTGCCACCATGCTTCCTGTTTCAGTACTGGCCTAGATATCCTTAGAGAATGGTCTGTCCTTCTGTTGTTAATCACATGTATTGGCTGTCCTGCTGATGCTATCCCTGCTGACCCACTACTAATCCTGCTGATGCTGCATCTGGTTGTTACTGTTCTGCCTGCCCCTACGTATCTTTCTTTTGCTGCTCTTCCTGCACTTACTCATTCAGTTATTGCTCCTCTGACCTATGCTGCTTTCTCTCTTCTCTTGGCACTGCTGCTGTTATTTCCAGTACTTCTCAAACATTTTGTTTCCATGGCTCTGGTGACTGGAGCTGCTTAGAAAAAACACAAAGGTTTACCTGTTTTTGTTTTCACAAATGTTTGTAAAAGCATTTTCCTTTTTATTTGCATATTTAACTTTGGTTCCAAAACATGTTGGTAGAAATGTGCAAATTCAGTGGTAACGTAAACACATGCACACTTACAGGCCTATCTACACTGCCAAGGGTCAGAGCTTTACTGATCCGGCACTAAACATTGTTATTAATATGAGCCTATCCTATTTAAGTCCCTGTGCGTTGTGTCTGGGATGTGACCCATATACATCCCACAAGGTGATTATGAATCAACACTAACAAGAAAAACAAAAGTGACCAAGCACAAGGACACAATAAAATATATCTCACATAGTAAATCTTAATATCCTAGGAAATCATATAGCAACAGAAGTCATAGTATTTCAGTAAGCAGCTTCCCAAAGAAACAAGTTAAACAGTCACAAAACTTGATTGTAGCCACTTTATTTATTTTTTCTTTCAGAGACATGTAATTCTTTTAAAACATCACAACATTGCTTACCGCCACTTACAGGCCTATGCGGTTTGGTTTAACACCTGTCAGCACATGAACATGCATTATTTCTGGAGATTTAAGGGTAAAAAACAAGACAGCGGCTATTTAGCCTCTCAACGGGTACATGGAGTATTTCCGCTGCTGTTTACAAAGCTGTTGGCTAAATAGCAGAAATTATGCACGATATTAGCAGCTGCAGTGTAAATGTCAATATTTACTTGGCCGCAGACTAAATAGCAGACATTGTGTAGTATTTGGTCAGTGGCCATGCAAACAGTAACTAAACTTCACTATTCACCAAGCCGCTGACTAAATAGCAGAGAATATATACTATTTGTCCAATTGCCATTGAAGTAGCACAGAAGTTTCATTATTTACCTAGCCACCAACTAGATAGTAGAGAAATTGTACTATTTGGGCTGCTGACCAGATAGCAGTAATCATGTACTATTTGGCCAGTGACCATGCAAACCACAAAACCTTTAAAAAATATTTCACTAATTATCTGGCTGCCCACGAAAATAGTAGAAATCCTGGAGCATTTCACCAGTGACCATGCAGACAGCTAATTTCAAAATGTTGCCTACAAGTAGAGATTTTGTGTTATTTGGGTATAGAAGAGCAAATAGCAAAGAAACTTCACTAGTTACCCAGCTGTTTACTAAAGAGCAGAGAACCTCTAGACTGACCTATGTTACTTTTAGTATGGCCATATATGGCTCAAAACTACTACAAACCCAATGACACTGTTGTGCGACACAATTGATCACAATTTTTTAAAATATATTTTTTATTTAATTTTTCTTTATACAAAAAAGTTTTGGGGGATTATTTTTATCACTATACAAATCATTGAAAAGAAAAAAAGACAAGTTCATCTTTGTCAAAACATATGTAGACAAAAATTAAACGCAAATAGCAGTTACCTAGATAACTATATAATCACAAATACATTGAACGTGCAATAATCACATGTCATTTGTTCCCTGAAATCATGAATTGGCTTTTGAGTTGTTTCATATATGCACTGTGTATAGACTAGGTGATCACTAATGCAATTGGTAAATCAAGATATAGTGCAAGTCAATAAATAAATAAATACGGAACCCCATGAACGCCATCAAACAAATCACGCTCACCATTTAAACCTGCCTATTCGAACATACAGTCATACATAAAAGAGATTCAAACATAAGGGAGATCCAATATCATTCTAGTAAGGACAGATTCTGTAATTGTTGGTGATAAAAATCACACCCGTCAAATGCCTCTGGTGAGTCTGTCCCCAAAGGACCCCTCCACATATACGTTGCTGGTCAGCACGTGTTTTGGTGGATCTGCAATTAAACCACCTTCCTCAGGACCAAGATAAGATAAAAAATGAATCTCAAAAGAAGTGGGCGGGGGGGTTATCTTTTACCACTGGCTATTAATGGTCATGTTCAGCATGTGTCAGGATTTCTTACAACTGATCATGCAATGCCAACTTGGGGCAGTTATAGGTTCTCTCATTAACAAGGATGCAGATTTAATCTCATAGGAGCCTTCCGTTAGGCTCCACCAAAGATGCATATTGAGGTATTTATTATTTAGACATCCGATATCCTGGCTGTAGGGCAGTTCAATCACAAAGTAACAAATCTCCTGCCAGGTCCACGCTGCGATGAATGGCAGTAAATAGCAGAGATCATGTATAATTTGGCATGCAGCCTTGCAGGCAACAAAGAAGCTTCACTATTTATCATGCCAATGAGTAGACAGCAGATAACATGTACTATTTGGCCAGTACCCAAGCAAATAGCAAACAACATTTACTATTTTCCTTACCACCGACTAAATGGCTGAGATCATGTACTATTTGTGTATGTGAAACATTCAGCAACAGCTATTTAGCCAGCCAACAGGTTTATAGTGCACTTTCTCTGCCATTTATTTGACCACTGGCTAAATCGTAGAAAATATTTACTGGTTGGCTCGTGGCCTTGAAAATAGCAAGGAAACTTTGCTATTTACCCACCTGTTGGCTAAATAATAGAGTGATTGCACTGTTTGGCTGGTGACTGAGCAAATTGCAGAAACATTTGCAGTACTAATGCTCACAACCTTGTATGGTCATGTCCAAGATCAATATTTACTACACACTTATTGTTAATGGGCATTTTGGCAAAGACAGCTGGGAATCATTGTGCACCAGTAATAGAGGAGATGTTATATTATCATTTACCCAACTGGTGGCTAAATAATAGAGATTTTGTACTGCTTGCCTGGTGACTGTGCAAATTGCATAAAAACATCACTTTTTATTTATTCAGTCGCTGGCTAAATAGTAGAGGTTCTGCACTGTGTGGCAAGCAGCCATGCAAAAAACAAGGAAACTTCACTATTTGCCTGTCCACTGGCTTAGCAGAGGTTATGTATTATTTGGCCAGCAGTTCAGCAAACACCAACGAAACTTCACTTATTACCTGGCTGCTGGCAAAACGGCTGACATTATTTACACTTTGACCAGCTGCCATGACAATAGCAAATAAAAGTAATTATTTCCCTATTAGCTGGGTAAATAGCGGTATTATATGCTATTTTACTAGTAATCCAGCATATATAAAAACAATTAAATATTGACAAGGCTGCTAGCTAAATAGTTGAAATGATGTACTGTTAGAAAAAAACAGTATTCCATGTTGCCTTGCTAAATAGCAGACAGCATGCACACATTTATCTGTAACTATGCATATAAACTTCCCGACTTATCCTGCTGGTCACGGCCTAAACAGTTTTCAGGCAGGTTGTTAAAACAGCTTAAAAATTGTGTTATTATGCCGTCTTCAGATTTTACCAGGTGCTCACCACCAGGTAGAACAGCACATAAAGAGTAAACGGTAATTGACATCCATATAGTTCTGAAAGTTAGGGTCCTGATGTATTATCATGTCATTCACAAAATGTTGTCATAAATTGCACACATACCTTTGCAAACGGGGGAGTACTTTACAAACCGACCTATGGACTATTAGGTGGTTCACAAATTACTTAATCGCAGAATGACCTGCCTAATAACTACTTATTAGGCAGGTACCAATTTTAAACCCTCTGTGATTGGCTGTAATCACAGGGATGCTGACCAGCAAAGGGATAACTCGCCACCATCCCTATGACTACCATCTCAAATCCAAAATGATTTCTTTCTAAAGCAGGCTGAGATGCCTGACAGGAGCCAGTGCTGCTTTTAAATAAAATTATTTTCCATTTCAGAAAACCTTTTCCCCTGAAATTGAAAACATAATTCACAAAGAGAAAGGACTCCTCAAGGGACCCATTCCCATTTGCGAATTGGCGACTATCCCACTTTGGTGGTCCGTAGCTCATCAACGGCTTGTGACATCAGTTTCAGTTGTAAACTATCACTAAATTCCTTTCAGCATTGGAAAGGATAGATGGAACACCTTTCATGACCTGACACGATCACGAAGTCCTTTTATGAGTCAAAATAATTTTCTAATTTGTAAAAGGGGTTTTCTGCATATTAATTAAGCACTTTTTTAGTCAGAAACCCTGTGATTTTACAATGTGAGTAGGTGCATTGGACCCTGAGAAAATAGCTCTAATACTGTATTACGTTCCTCGTGTATTTCTGCCTACTTTGCTGTACTTATGAGTAATTATGCTGCCTAAAATTCCACAAAGTAAGCCCATTCCTACTTTTGGGTTTAAAGGTCGCAAATGTTTGAACGTTTCTAAGTTTTTTTGATAGACATGATGCAGAACTCCACTCCACTGCATAATGGGCCAAGACACAGCGACTTTGAGGCCCTTTATAGAGATGTCTCATTCTCCACACATGGTCCTACTCCTTTAATTTTACCCGCAGAGGTGACTAACAATAAAGATGATTAGAATCTTTGGAAGACTAGTTGAAGCTATTTTCTCTACTGCAGCTATTTATACACTCTTACTTACAAACAATGGGAACACACCAGGGCCAGATACAGGATTATTAAAAAGCTCCTCATTTGCTCTGTCCTCTTTACTACTCTCTTTTCCTATCTCCTCTCTTTACTCTTTTCTCTCCTTTTTTCTTACTGTATTCTCTATCCACTCTCTTGATTTATTTCTCTTACTTACTCTATCTTTACATTCCTACAACCATTCTCTTCTCTTTCCAATGTACCTTTTCTGTTCTATCTTCTTTTCCATATCATTCTACTTTTGATTCATATTCCGAGTAGTCACTTGGAACGTTAAGGGGTTAAATAACCCTATTAAACGTCAACGAGTTCTGACGCACTTGGCTAGGCTTAACGCTGATGTAGCCCTCCTCCAAGAATCCCATCTTTCGGAAAAGGAGGCTGTAAAACTCAAACGTTGTTGGGTGGGACATGTTTTCCATTCTCCTGCTTTAGGTAAGAAAAATGGTTCAGTTATATTGTGTCACAAAAAGTTAACCGTTTCTGTTGTATCTCAAGAATGTGACGTTAATGGTCGTTGGGTTCTTGTAAATCTTCTTATAGACAAGATACCAATTGTTATATTTAATGTTTATGCTCCTACAGGGGTTGACAAATTGTTTTGGCCTGCTATTTCTGAAAAACTTGTTATGCTTGATGAACAATATGTTATTTTCGGTGGTGATTGCAATCAAGTTCTTGACCCCATTTTAGACAGAAACTCTAAGGTTAAATTTGTTTCCTCCAAAATGCACTCCCAATTTACTGCATCTATTCATAATAACGCTTTAGTTGACATTTGGAGGCTATGCAATCCCGACCTTAGAGAATACACATTTTACTCTCCCACTCATCATTCCCAATCCCGTATTGATTACCTGTTCCTTAGCAAATCCCTAGCTCAACTTGCCCTTCATGCAGACATTGGTTCTATTTTAATTTCAGACCATGCTCCCGTTTTTATTGATATTGACCTAGTCCCCTTCTCTCCTCATTCAGGACGCTGGAGATTTAATAATTCTTTACTTCTTGATTCTGATTTTTGCACTCAATTTACAGTTTTTGCCACTGAATTTTTCACACTTAATCATCTCCCTGAATCTTCCATTGTCATGGTGTGGGATTCCTTTAAAGCTGCTGTTAGGGGATTTGTTATGAATTACGTATCACAAAAGAAAAAGAAGTCTATTTCTAAGACAACTCAACTTCTGGATAAAATTAAGAAACTAGAATATGCTTATTATAACTCTACCTCTGACTCCTCCCTTCGAGAGCTTATTTCAGCCAAATTTGATTTTAACAAATTTACCACTAATGCAGCCTCTAATTCTCTCCTTAAATGCAACTCTCGTTATTATGGAGGTCAAAACAAAATGGGCAAATTATTAGCTAATTATCTTAAGATAAGAAGGGAGAAAACAAAGATTGAGTCTCTACAAGGTCCGTCGGGTATTTCTTTGTTTAAAGATAAAGACATATTAAATCAGTTTGTTTCGTTCTATCAAACTTTATACACTCCTGAATCCAGTCCTGATCCCGCTGATCTCCTTACGTATTTTCACGACATTCCTCCCCCTCCCTCCACTCATGTTGATTTTCTTACACTTGATTCGGATATCTCCCTCTCTGAAATTTCTCATGCTGTTTCTGTCCTTCGTCGTGGTAAGGCACCTGGGCCTGACGGTTTCACCATTGAATTCTATAATCATTTTTCCTCCCTTCTCCTCCCTAAACTACATCTATTATTTCAATCTTTTGTCGATTCTGGTTCTTCCCGGGGAACCTTTCAGGAAGCGCTTATTTGTTTAATTCCCAAACCAGATAAGGACCATACCTTATGTAAAAATTATCGCCCCATCTCCCTCGTAAATACCGATTACAAAATTTTCGCCAAAATATTAGCTCTTCGATTGGATCCCCTTTTACCAAATATCATTGGCCCTGAGCAATCAGGCTTTGTTAAAGGTCGTTTATCATCAAATAACTCCTGAGTTTTCTTTAATATTCTGAGTAAAGCTCCCTCCCTTTCTTATCCTTTGGCTGCCATCTCTCTTGACGCCGAAAAAGCTTTTGATAGAATAGGATGGGACTTTATGTTTCAAGCTCTCCGTTGGATTGGTTTCTCTCCTAAATTCATTTCTCTTATTTCATTACTTTATTCTAGCCCCCATGCTTCAATTTTCGCAAACAGTATAACTTCTGATTATTTTCCTCTTCAACGAGGCGTGCGTCAAGGTTGCCCCTTATCCCCTCTTTTGTTTGTTTTAGCTTTAGAACCTTTTTTGACTAAGATCAGACTTGATGAGCATATTTCTGGATTTCGTTACGGCTCCCAACAGCAAGTTAAACTATCAGTCTACGCTGATGATATTTTGTTATATTGTTCGGACCCACAATCCACTTTACCGTTCTTTTTGAATCAAGTTTCCTCCTTTTCTAAGGTTTCTGGCTACCGTCTTAATATTGATAAATGTGAAATTTTACCCTTAAACCCTCTCTGTCAAAAGCATCTCTTTCACAACTCTGGCTTTTCTTGGCAGCCTTCCAAGATTAAATACTTGGGTGTTTGGTTTGCTCCTCGTCTCTTAGATACTCTTAAGTTTAATTTCAATTCCCTTTCTGTTAAACTTAATGCGGCTATTACTCGCTGGAATCCTCTTTTCCTTTCTTGGTGGGGACGTCTTGACTCAATTAAGATGATGTTGGCACCTCTAGTACTTTACTCTATCTCCATGATTCCCATTCATATTCCGGACTATTACTTCAAATCAATAGATTCTATTTTGCAAAAATTTTTGTGGAAAGGTAAGAAATCTCGAATAGCCCTTTCTGCCTTGAAGAAAGATAAAACATTGGGAGGGGTTAAATTTCCGAATTTCAAATCTTATCATACCGCTTTTTCATTAAAGCAAGCTTTGCGTTGGCTCTCTTCGGACCTCCCCTTTTATCCCCCTCTTTGGCTAAAGCTAGAGTCTTCTTTTCTTCATCCTTTTGATTTTCATGAGATTCTTTCCTTCACTTCTAATGTAACATCTCTCCGCTCCATATCTCACAAAAAAGAGAGTTTCCCAAGGACCAGAAAGGACTGGGTCAATAGGTTATATCAAAGAAAAGATTCCTTTCTGGGTACTTATTTCACAAGGTGACCATGAGGCCTATCCGTAGCAATTGGCTGTATTTGGCATTTACAATTGACAAATTCAAGAGGTCAAAATTTAAGTCTCCACACTAGGTTATTTGTACTTTTTACTCAAAGTTTATTTTATAGAAATTCATATTTAGGCATTCATTTTAAATACACTTTATAATTTAACACTGTGGTCCTCTGGTACAAATATATATCTAATGGCTAACAATTCCGTATTACGGTTATCTAACACAGAGTCACCACTTTGTAGTATGCATTCAAAATTTAAAATACAATAATACAACAAATTAATAAAAAAACATTTTATCACAGTTTAAAATGGTCCAAAGAGTCGACGCGTTTCGGTGCGTTTATTATACTGAATGCACCTTCATCAGGACAGAATGAGTTAAAAACAGGTTTACATCTTCTTTTTTAAATTTAAGAAAAAGATCGTCCTTCAAGTAATTTTCTGGGACGTATTGTTCTTTGGTTGGTCTGGTAGCACGTGTTTATCAATTCACGGCCGTCAGTGATTTATATTTGATTATTAAGAACATGTAATCACTAAAACGGGATAAATGGTGTCTTCTCCAGGTGGCGTATTTTTCTTAAGGTATATACTCCCCTCTTATGTGGTCTCCCGACAATACTCGATTATATGAATCCTGTCAGTTTTAAAGGCTTTTTGCTCATTAAGTTGGTGGTCTTGACGGTTCTAGAGATTGTTGTCGCTGCCCTCGCTTGCCAACCTCGCTCCTTTTATTTGATTCTTAAGAGCTTTAATCTGGCTAGTGCTTCCTTCGTGTGGCTGGCGTCCGCTTCACTGGAGAAGTCTCTTTGGCTAAAGCTAGAGTCTTCTTTTCTTCATCCTTTTGATTTTCATGAGATTCTTTCCTTCACTTCTAATGTAACATCTCTCCGCTCCCCCATTATCTCCCGTTCTCGTACTCTTCTCTTACCATACTTGTCATCCTCTTATCCTTCTACTTCCTCCACTCATATTCAGCCTATTTGGCATAATAAACTTCTCCAAATTCTCAACCGCTCATTATATTGGAAGACCTGGCACTCTCTTGGTCTAAAATGGATCTCTCAACTTCTTGTGGATAATCAACCTCTTTCCTTTCAAGACCTCCAAAAACAGTTCTCGTTGCCCTCCTCTTCTCGTACACGATATACCTCACTGATTCCCTCTCTCGTCCAATACCTCTCTTCACTTCCCGCTACAAATTCTATTCCTACAGCATATCTTCCCATTTCCAATGTCATTGATCACTCCCCTTCTGCTTCTTTTATCTATAAATCTATTCAGTCTTCTACTGTTCGTCTCAAATCTAGGGTTGAGTTGGCTTGGGAAAAAGATTTATCTCAAGTTTGGTCCTTCACTTTGTGGGACAAAATTTGGGCAAAACTTCATAGTACTTCCAGAGCTGCAAACACTACCCAAACCTTATTTTTTGTTTATAATCGCACATTATTCACTCCATTACTTTTGTCATCGTTTTCCTCAGACACTCCCTCCACTTGTTGGTCCTGTCCCTGTTTTTCAGCTGATTTGAAGCATATGTTGTTTGAATGTCCTCCCATTTTTCGTTTTTGGCAACAAGTATGGTCCCAGTTTCAAAAGATTTTCAATTTCTGTTTTTCCTTTTCCATTGTTAACATTTTTCTAGGTTCTCTTTCTCCTATTTTTGCCACTTCGTCCCATAAACATAAATTAATCGACCTTCTGATAGCTGTTGCCTTCCACCATATTACATCTCATTGGAAACAGGCTAAAGATGTCTCCTTCAATGCATGGTGGAACGCAGTTTGTTTTAATCACCGTCTGGACACTAACTTTGTTTCCCCCATTTCCCTTGCAATCAAACGTGATCTTTTATGGATTCCCCTCACTGAGTATTTATCCGGTGTTGCCCAAATCCCACCTACCACTCAAGTTCGGAATGTTGAAGTCCAAAAACCACCGTAATTGCATTTCTTCCTTGTATTTAATTTTTCATATCACTTATGTGTTTTTATTCTACAGGATATACCTCACTTACCTTATGTTCATGAATAGTTTTGTTTGCCATATTTTATGTATAGATTTATTTATCAATTCTAATTTTTTGTAAGAGAGATTTCTTGTTTTTATAACTTATGATTGTTTCTTCATTTTCTGTCTTTGCTTCTTTATACTTCAATAAACTTCAAACTTAAAAAAAAAAAAAAAAAAGCTCCTCATCATCGTAAGACCACTTTTTCTGCGGCAAATCAGTGCATTCTGGAAATATTAATTCTAGCTTTGTTCAATTAAACACATCTGACTAAAACACCTGAAAACTGTGATCTGTAAACCCAAAGGCCAATACTGCAAATGTTGTAACTCAGTGGCATAGCGCCATCGGATATTGAGGGTGATCTTATCAAAATAGAAAAAACTGAAGAGGGCTCTTTATGAAGTCACTAGCACTGTATAGGTGATAGGCTTCATTACAATCTTATGCCAGAAGGATGAAAATAATTTATAGTTTCGGGGATCGAGTTAATTCCATCAGGATGGCTGAGGACAATATCACAGCCACCCTGAGGGACCTATGCCTGCTAGGTTTAGAGTTGTTGAGCACAGAGAAAAAGGAAGCCCTGCTTGGAAACAGTGTTACCCTCTGACCTACTCCTCACTCTTGTTATCTACCATGTGTTAACACTCTGGAAGAACAAATCAGCAGCCCTTTTCTAACAAGAACTCCACAGAATTTGTGTTGATAGCCTTTTATCCATCCTCCCTCACTTCAGTGCCTGAGTCTCCAACCACCATTCATAAAGATACAGACAGTACACTTCTTCTCTCTAGGGAAGCTGTATCTATATTCCATCATGTCATGTATCCCACCGGTCTTTGTGCATAGCCTTACCCCCACACAGATTCTTATTCCTACAACACACTTGCTATGCATCCACCACATATACACTTATGGAATATCAACTCAATGGTCTGGGAGTAACACGGACTATTCTACCACTTTGGACACTTATTGCTTCTTTGCTGGCCTTCTTAAGACTTCTGCCACTTATGTATTTTCACAGCTGTTTATCTACCTTTTAGATTTACACAACAAACTACTCTGGTGCTATCACTGCTGAACTCGGTTGCCTCTGCTATCACAGCTGGCAATCACAGCCCTTTACTCAGAATCCCCCTTTAGGCCATCTGATACAATCTATCTGGAGCCTCCCTCACCTCCTCCACTGCTTTTCTGAGCCTTATTATGATTCTATCCTGCTCTTCACTTTGTTGATTGCCATAGCCCTTTGACCGTCTTTGTTAGCCCTTAATCAATTTTGTTGACCTAAACCAACTGAGTTCCTCAAACTCTTTCTGCATTCTTCACAGACAACACTCTATTTCACTGATCCACCTTTAGATCCTTCTGCCAAGTTTCATTTCCTCTGCCACCTTATTCACCCTCACACTACTGTACCAGCATAGAACCTGCTATCACTCATAGTTCAGATTTTAACAGCCCTTGGTTTTTATTCCCTTTGCATGCTCTGATTTTACAGCAAATGCTTACCAGTTCTAAAGGCAGGTTAAAAAAGGTAGAGGTTTCTGGGGGTTGACAGCATAAGAAGCATGAATAAAAACTGTTTACAAAAGAGATATCCTAATACATGTGCTTTGAATCACATTGGTTTGCTCCTGCTGCCAGTCTTCTTCCTTATCCTCCAATCTATTCTGTGCCTGCTGGT
Source organism: Lissotriton helveticus (assembly GCF_964261635.1). Lineage (NCBI taxonomy): Eukaryota > Metazoa > Chordata > Amphibia > Caudata > Salamandridae > Lissotriton > Lissotriton helveticus. The sequence goes on along the minus strand of NC_136063.1, from coordinate 1,959,992,178 downwards.
GTTGGTACTCCCCCTGATCCTGTTCCAAGTTCTCCCTTTTTAGTAATTTTGGTCCTGATCCTCATCCTTTTCCGGGTCCAACTAGTTCTGTCACTCTGATAGAGTTTTCCTGAATGTGCATTTCCTGATTCTAGTCCTTTCTAACCTTTGTATTCCTTTCCCAGCTTCTGGATCTTCCTTGTATTAGCCCTTCCTGGGCCTCCTGATCCTGCTAATACTGATCCTCACCATGATCTTGCTAGTCTCCTGGGACCTTATACACCTAACCCTGTTGTCCTGGTTCTTCTAGATCTGGCACCCATAGTCTTCTTTGTTTGGTCATCCTGATAACCCGTGCCTGGCCGCTGACTTTGTGGTTCATCTGATACTCCAGCTACAGCCATGATAATCTTGGCTCTGGTCCTCTTGCTATGTGTCATTCTTCTTCTGCACTAACTTGTCTGCTTAGTCTTGATCCTCCTTGTTCAGGTCAAACTTTTCCAAGCACCTGGCTTGGTCATCCTGATCCTCCTTGTCCTGGTATACCAGGTCCTGGGTCTCTGTGATTTGACCTTACTTTTCCACTTGGGTGTGATTTCACCGGTCCTCCTTTCCCATATCCTCTCATCTCTTGTCCTGCTAGCTTTGGTTGCCTGCCCATCTTCTTATTATTTTCCAGGACCTGGTCTCACTATCAAGCTCAGTTTGGTTTGCATAGCATTGGGCTCCCTATTTCTAGTCCACACAATTTCTGTGCCCTTCCTGGTTTTATGCTAACTAGACTTGATTCTTTTGTTTCTGGTCCTCCTTGTTTGGGTCTGTGTATGCCTGATCTCCTTGTTTTTTATCTTCCTGTGCCATCTTAATTCTTTCAGCCCCCCTTCCTTGTTCTTTCTCGTCCTCACTGATCCTCTTGACCATTGGTCCCATTGCCTGAACCCCTTTACCCGAACATTCGGACCCTTCCCACCATGCTTACTTGATTCCTAGTGCATCCGTTCCTGGCCCGTCAGGCCCCTAGGTCTATCTGGCCTCTCGTCCTTCTCCTGTTAGGCCTTGCCAGATATTCCTTGTTCTCCTGACCCTTTACCTTGTCTTCAAGGCCCTTCTTGCACTGCACCCAATGTTCTGGGCCCTCCTGGTTTTCTTAGTCTGGGTCCTTTGTAGCTTCATAATTTTGGTCTTGGTTCTCCTGGATATTCAAGTCCAGTCCCCTTAGTCCTTGTGGCTCTGGCTGTTCTGATCTTTCTCATACTGTTCCTGCTACCCCCAGGTTGTGATATTTTTGCTCCATGTAGTACTTTTGGCCACATGCAAATGGTAATTGTCAACCTGGGCCTCATAGGCCTATTTCATCATTCTAATCCATGTGGCTCTGGTTCTACTGGTTTCTTCAAAACTGCCCCCATGATCTTCCCTGATTATTCTGGTCCCCCGGTCCTACTGGTCATAAAGCTTATGCTTCTAATCTTGATATTTTTCCAGGATCTGGTACTGATCCTCCTGCTCTTTGTCCTTGTGCGTATACACCAACTGCTCAGTGTCTTCCTTGCTCTGATAATCTTGGTACTGGCCATTGTGCTCCTCATCTTCCAGGCAATCACGTTTATATTTCTTTGGAGTGGACCTCCAGCGTGTAACCATTCCGATCCTGATCCTCCTCTTCTTCGATACCCTGGTACTTCTGGTCATGGTACTCAAGGTCCTGATTCTATTTGCCCTGATCTTCTGGGTCCACCCGTTTTTTGTTTCCTGATCCTCTTTGACTTTTTCCTTCTAGCTCTATTTGCCTATGTCTCTGTTTTCACCTCCCTGGCACTTCTGGGCATAGCCATCCTATTCTTGTTTTTCATAGCCCTTGTACTTCTAGAGGATATGCACCTGTTGGTTCTGAGTGTCTTGGGCCTTGTTCTTGTGTGGTTAATCATGGGGGTAGTTTTCATTGGCCTGGGTCACCAACCGTCCAAGCCTTGGTCTCCTTGGTCCTCGTCCTCTTGCTCCTTCTTGTCCTATTGTTCTTGTTATCATAAACCTGGTCCTATTTGGTTCTTCCAGTCTTGGCCCATCTGCTCTGTCCCTTTTTGGTCCTTTTGGCCCTGGTCACCTTTTCCTGGGTCTTCGAGTTCTGAACCTCTTAGGCCTTGTACTGTAGGTCCTTGTCCATTTGGCCTTTCATGTCCCAGACCTCTTAGTCATTGTCCTTCTTATTTGGATTATCTTGGTCCTCCTTGATCTTTTCCTTCCCCTTTTAGTCCTACTGGTACTGAAGTCATAGATCCTGGCCCTCATGATCCAGGTTATCTTTGTTTGACTCATCCTGAGCCTGGTCATTTTGAGCCTGGTCCTCCTGGCCACCACTGTCTAGTCCCCTTGCTCTGCCACACAAGGCATTCCGCACCCTGGTCCCCTAAGTCCTAATTTTATTGGCCGTCTAAGCCCTGCTTCCAGTCCTCCTGGTCATGATCCTTTTATTTCACCAAGTCCTCCTTGCTCTGGTCATCTGGGTGCCTTAGGCACTAGTCCGTATGAAAAATTGGGTTGTTGGTTAAGGGGGGTGTTAACCCTGCTCAAGAAGCAACCACAATCCACACTAGAGGGAACCCCAAAAGTCACTAAACTCACCTGTGCTTAACTCTCAGGTAGCTTGGCAAATAGCAGTCAGGTGTAACTTAAAGGCAATGTGTAAATATGTATGTACCCAACAGACATTAATCGGATCTAGAGTGCAGGTCTAGTCTTTCTTTTCACTAAACAGGACAGGCCTCAAGCATCAGGGCAGCAGGACAGCAGCATTGCTGGCAGTCACTGTCGGGTGAAGCCGGAGTGGGCTGTCAGAGGGAATTGGCCCATTTACAATTGCGAATAGCTGAAAACTTCACAATGTTTTCCTTCCTACAAGGAGGAGCTCAACTGATGCCACACCAAGGGTCTAGCCTTAGGAACTCACTCCAGTAGGTGCCAGGAAGACCATATTTTACAGTAGTAAGTGGGGGAACCCCACCTGGAGTTTACAGAGCTTGGGATAACACTGGGGGCCATGGTAATCCAGGAACTGTGAAGCAGAGAAGACTGCATTCTCACAACACGAAGGCTCAGAGTGCTTCCTGTCAGGAACTTGATCGAGCCTGGGCTGGCTGAGTTTGGGCGACACAGCCCTGGTGGAGATCGCCACTGGCAATGGGACCAGGCAGCGTGCCATGGGCAAAGCGGATGCAAGACAACCAAAGATCCCCTTCAAACAAGGTAAAACCCCCAAGGGAAGCAACCCTCCTGTTGAAGAATAGGCAGATACGAACATGGCGTTTGCTTCGACCACCGAGCCAAACATCTGTGCCTTGTTTGTGGATGTTAAGCAATCCCTGGGCCATTGATTTAATAATTGCAGACCGACTAGATGAGCGCATCGCAGAGGTCGAACAGCGTACCTCAGCGCTGGAGGATGAAGGCACATTGACCTGTGAAAAACTATTCCATATGGAGAAGGTGCTGGAGATCATCAGGAATAAAAATTAGGATCTTGAAGCCAGGTCCCAGTGTAACAATTTGCGCATTCTTAGAATCCCTGAAACTACTGCGATGATCCGCATGGATGACTTTGCTGAGGAAATGCTTCCGTCACTTTACTACGATGCGGTATCAACAGTGCATTGTGGATCAAGCCCATAGATCTCTCGGCCCGAGACCCCCCCGGTGCCACGGCCCGACCCATTATCTGGAGGCTTTTAAACTATATGGATCAGGACATGGTGCTGCATAGGGCCCGGAACTTCAGGACACCAGATACCAAGGCAATGTGGTTTCTTTCTTTATGGATTTTACCATCTGTTCAGGCTGCCTGTCGAGAATTTGTGCCGCTTAAAAGAATGCTTCAGCAACAAGAAATAAAATATTCTCTACTCTACCCGGCAAAACTTCTACTCCGGTTAGACATCCTAATTTACAGACCCCAAGTTGGCCGCCAAGTTCGCCCAAAGCCTTAAACGCCCAAAACCGGCTGCCTCTTTCGACAGAGACCAGCATTTGAGTGGACTGTAATATGTTGTATGTCTCTCGCACACTGTCATTCACTGGACACTTGAGATGGTCAGCCACCCTCCTGGTGGCCCATCTGATTGACTATATGGCACCTATTGACGCTCTTGTCCAGCCACCGAGCAATTCAAGGCTGGGAAATGCCGGGCTCCCTTGTGCTACCCCTGGGATGAGTCCCAAGTCACAATTTGTTGTTGGGCCCTTGCGTCCTTCTTGGGATTGGGTAGATGCTCTCCTGCGGGGTTGGGTGGCTGTAGTGGATGTGGGGGTGGGATGTTTGGGTGCTGGGAGATTTACCTGGGTTGCGATGCGCTTCTTTCCCTGCTGCATATACCCTCCCTTCCCTAATTTCCCCCTCTCTGGCTTTAAACCTTCAGATGCTGGTTTTTCCCCCTCTTTCTTCGCTCATGGTTATGCGGCAGTGCAGGAATGGCTGAAAATTCAAATAGCAAAGACACCCTAAAAGCAATCACCTGGAATGTGCGGGGTCTTAATGATGGCAGAAAGGTGTGCCTAGTAGTAGTGCTCCTTACTGACATGAGCCGGACATCTGTTTTTTAAAAGAGCTACATTTGACTAGGGATAATTATTCATGCCTGCAAGCGGGGTGGATGAGTGAAAAATGTATAGCAGGTTACTCTAACCATGCCAGGGGTACAGCCATTATTCTCTGAATGGGACTCCCATGGCACACGTGCACTGCCATCTGTGACCCCCAGGGGCAATACGTAATGGTTGCCAGGATCCTCTGAGGTCATCCCATCTGATTTGTCTCAGTGTATGGTCCCAACATTGACGATCCCCTGTTTTTCAGTGAAATATGGTGGTTGGTGGAGTCCCTGGGTTTGGGTGCAGTGCTATGGGGAGGAGATTTTAATGTGATCCTAAACCTGATTACGATAGATCGGGTGGCTCAGGCCGGCCTCATCAGCGGACAGTGCCACAACTCCTGGTACATATGGAGGACTACAGACTGATTGACGTCTGGCGTCATCTACACCAGAACAGGCCTTCATCTCTATTGTGGGCCCGATGTGGTCTAGTATTGATTACTGACTCATCTCCCACGATGTAATCACCATAAACTGGGGAAAGTCTATGATTTTCCTGCTTACAGTTGCCACAGAGATGTTCCAATCAGAGTTTCCACTAAAATGGGGCGGACTCCCCAGGAAAATACTTGGGCATCTGGCTCAACAGGGATCACGAAGAGCTATGGCGATATAATTATGGCAGGCTTATGGAGTGGTTGGAAAGTTGACTACCTCACTGGAAGGCGCTCTCTCACTCCTTGGCTGGTTGATTCACCATCGCCAAGATTATGATATTGCCTAAGTTATTAGACACATTTGGTAACCTCCTGCTCTCACCATGATGGAATTCAAGAAACGGCTGTGCTCTAATCTGATCTCTTTGGCCTAGGTGGGTGGGCAGCCACGGGAGGCTTGGGATATGCTCCCGTTCGAGCAAGGAGGCCAACCCCATTGCATATGGTGCTGTTTCAACCCCAGAGTCATTCAAGGGCAGGGATCAATACAGTTGACTGCACCATCTGGGCATGGCAGATGCTCAGCGGGCCTCAGCACGTTATTTGCGCCCTCAGTGCCACTCACTGGACACCTGGCGCTGCCCTTCACTGCAGAGATGGTGGTCTGTCAGCGGCTGAGCAAGCTTCCGCTCCATACGCTGGGACAGGCGTTTCCAGACGGTGTATTCATAGACCTGGGTGTTGCTTTGGGTGACGAACATACGGCGCTTCTGGATAGGACATACTATCAGCTGCGGGAGGCCATGCGGGCACGCTACGCCTCATTCCCAGCGGCGCAACCAATATTCCACATCCTGGAAGCTTTTTTATCCAATTCTTTGCCCCTCAAACTTATAATCCGTCTTTATTCTGGCATGCAGCGAGATTCCCTAATAAGTGCTCCCTCTGCCCAACATGAATGGGAGAAAAGCTTGGAAGCCCCTTTTCGAAGAGAGTGTGTGGGCCTAGTGTTGTATGCAATCCAGAGCTATGTTGCCTAACTATAGGCTTAGACTTGTTGGTCCCAATTCACAAAAGTAATCTTAGACAAAATCCTAACTTTATGACTTTCGGTATTCACAAAAGGCATTTAGGAGTAGTAAAGTTAGGACAAAATCCTAACTTTGCTACTCCTAAACACCTTTTGTGAATACTGAAAGGTGTAAAGTTAGGATTTTGTCTCAGATTACTTTTATGAATTGGGCCCAATCATTTTAAATTCCTCCATACACTATACAGAACTGCTGTGTGGCTGTGCAGGGCGGGCCTGAGTGCGGATGCACGCTGTGTCCAGTGTGGGGTGCCTGAGGCCTCCTTCATGCACTCTGCCTGGGAATGTGGGATTAGAGGATACCTCGTTGACGCCTCTACTAGGCTATGTCAAAAACCTCCCTAAAGGCAATAGAAGACTTGAGGCTATCATGTTGCTGTTGGCAAAGAGGCGGGTAGCGATTTGTTGGGGACGTAGATGAAAGCCACGTAGGGATGAATGGCTCAGAGATGCAGGTTTCTGCCGTTCCCAGCTGTCTGAGCTTTGGGAACTAATGCCTGATTTAGCGCACCCCCAGAACATTTGGGATCCACTGCAAAACGTTTTAAGCTTGCATCAGGTTAATCAAGCGCAGGCCCCTGCAACAGATGGGTAGGCATGAATGATGAAGCAAACGGCACAAAGGGGGCTGCCCCATGCATCCGCACACTACTCTTAAAGCTCAGCCAGAGAGGTCTTCCCCTCTTTCCCCCACTCCCCCGCCTTCCCCTTCCCTTTCAATCCTAGTTGCTCCCCTTTTGTCAGTGGGCAACTTCAGCCCTCTCGATGGATACAAGGACTCTCCTTGGCAGTTCTAGCTTGTAGGACATTGTAAGACAAGTTGGACTTTTCTTCTTGTGTTCCCCTGAATTGATAACTGTCCCCATCAAGTCAGGTATGCAAACATAAATTCTTAACCATATTGCTGCCCTCACGTTATCCTGAGGGAAACTGGTGTTGTTTGTCCTTGATAAAATTTACAAATAAAGTTAAAAAAAATAGTATATATTTTCTATTGCAGGTGTGGATAAGCCTCATTATATAGAATAAATGAGTTTTGTTTAAATAGCACAGCATCAGATGCAAGAGTCAGCAAAGGGAATCTCTGTAACATGCGGGGAGAGGAGTTCTCATAAGAAAAGAACGCCAAAGACAAGAAGCAATAATGTGCTTAAGTATCCAGTTGTATGAAAGCTATGGAAATTTCCCTGGGAGGATCCACATGAGAGTGTCACGTCAACGGAAGATCATATTATGTGCTGTGTTTTAGTTAGGGAGAGAGTCCATCTTGGGTTTTCTTAGGGAGAAGACTTAGGCTATTGCTTGAGTGGCTTTAAGCTACTTGACCCATCATCTGAGTATTTTGTAATAGAGACTCTGATGGCTCACAACTTTATCCTTTCCTTATTTGATTATGTCCTTACTCAAATGGTTAAGTTTAGGTTTGCCCTTATTAGACTAGTGTAGGGAAAGTCAGGTTACTCATGCTCGTTAAAGAGAATCATCTGATGCAATTCATCCTTCATTTAATCTCTCTGGTTACCTGTGCCATATTCTTTGAGTCAGTTATTTGCTTTGTACTATATAGGGCACATCTCTTAAGGAGATTTAGACTTACTCTGATCTTCCTGTACCATTATATGATTTTATTGGGAATGATCTACATTGCTTTATTTCTTAAACCTACTAAACTCAGATTAAAGAGTTGAGTGAATTAATGTGTAGCCACATTGGTTGCACTGTATTGAAATTGTAAACCAAGTATTGTATTCCTTTCACCTCTCACTTTACTAGAAAGACCTATCCACACTGTAGAGAATTGTGTAAATGGGCCTAGAGTATAACACAGTCATACAAAGCTCTGATGCCCCTGTAGCTCTATGTTCACATTTCTTATGCAGTGCTTTGATGCATCTGTTATTTTATGTACAAGCCTGGAAAAATCACCCCTGGCACATCAGCTCCATCCACTCCATCTTCAATTTCCACAAGAAACTGAAAACATGGCTTTTCCAGTGGGCCCCAGTGGGGGCTGCACATCCCCTTCTATAGGTGCCAGGCCACTCTCGTGGGTTATACATGTGCAATACAAATAAGCATAACAGAACAATGCTCTCATGCATTACTCTGATGCCTGTCGGTCTATGAAGAATGCTCTCATACAACACTCTGATGCTTCTGCCATTCTTTCCATATTGCTCTAATTCAACGCTGTGAGTTAAAATGGAAGACAGATAACATAGTTTAGGACATGGAGCAAAAAATAACCTTCAAAACCATTTACCCACTTCTTGTAATTTGTAAACTGGTAAGAACATTAGTATTTGAGGTAGTTAGATATTAGTTCTGTAGTAACTCAAAGTTCTGTACATCAGTATTATTTCTTCATCAGTTAATATCTTGTAGGCTAGACAATCTCACACATGAAAGTCTAGTGTAGATATTTCACTGCTAATTGTAAATACAGTGGGGAAAAACACTTTATCCTTTATGTCATTTTATAATTATGAAAATTGGTACTTAACGCCCTGCATGTTAAACCAGATGTAATTAGACAATTTAAAATTGATAATCTATGTTGTGCTTGCGGTGTTCTGGCATGTACTTAGAGATAATGCTTGTGCTGGATTTGTTATATTGAGCGGTATATCTATGTGTAAAAGGAGCACATTTTAATTGCCATTTTGTATGCTTATTTACAGCGTTGATGAGGTGAATTCTTCTACGTAAGATGTTTAATGTCTGTGTGTTGTAGAGCATACAAATATACCTAAAACATATGTGTTCTGGCACTTACATGGCTATGCTGTTAAGACATGCGAGAGTGCTAAAGGAGAATTTTTTTTTACATTTATGCTAAAATCTGGTGGTTTGATAAATATGATTTCAGATTTTTTTTTACATACAGAGTTTTGACTAAGCTCTCTGCTTAAATGGCATCCTATTCTGTGCCGTCTGGGTGATTACGGGAAAAATATACCCTCCTACTAAAAATCATGTAGGCATTGTATTTAGAAAAAGGGAGGTCATATATAATCGTTCTTTCTCTGACTGGAAATCGCACTGCTAGAGGCATATGTTGCAAACCTGAACCCGGTGGAGTTTATTTAAATTATCAGAGACTGACGTTCTCCAACTCAGAATCAGCACTAATTGGATTGCTCTTCTGGACTATTCTGACTGCTGTGTTCTTACTAATCCTGGTCGATCAATCAATAATTCTTTATTTGATTATTAATTAATAATCATAAAAGTACAACTTAAAATCAAAGTCAATACATCACTCATCATAAAACAGGAAAGTTATAAATAAATGTGCATTGCTAAAAAAGATTGTATACATAGATAGACTTAAAACTGAAAAAAAGATGTCTTACTTTAGTGCATATATTAGAATATTTACATATAAATGGCAGCACTCGAGTAGAAATAACTTTTTTATGAAAGACACAACAGCTGCTATACTAGTTGGATCTGCCACATCTGTAAATGTAAAAAAGCAGGCCTATATAAAATGGGGAGCAAATAATGTTTGTGCGATTAGTGGTACATCACGAAGAATAATACCAGATGGTCCAAGGTTTGTGGTGTAGTTCCATTTCGTAGACAGATTAGAATGGAATTACAATCATATTGTCCACGAGGGAAACATAGTCTACAACATATCTAGCCCAATCAAAATCTTGCAAGCAAAGATCTGTCCCACTGATTTTTAACCAAAGTAAGATAAGACTCAAGTTCTATATTCGATTTTATTATCTTTCACATTCTCTTAATCGGTTTCTCCAAGGCCCTAGTTTCCCTTGTTTCCATAATTAAATGAAATTCTGGCAATTTTAAGTGACTGTTGACTTCACTATCCTAAAAACACTACACCATTGTTGAACCACAGTTCAAGCAGACTAGCTGCAGCTTTTTGATAAAAAAGTAACAGAAAGATTGGGAAGTGTAGGGCTCAGTGCTGAACAGTGGGGGACCCCTACCTTGATCATTTTTGCAGGGAAGCAGAAGTTTGATCAGATTCTTCCGAAAAAACATGATTGACTGTTTTTATGATGGAATCTGAGTCCACTTACAAATTTATGAAATCATGATGGAATTTAAAGGTTTTTGGATTTGAATTACAAATGACCAAATTAACTTTAGTTTACTACAAACCTAATATCTAACTTCTGTACAAATTAGAGTTGATCCAATGCTATGATGCCTCTGTCACTCAGAGTACAACACTCATTTATCTTTGTAGATCAACTTGCATCGAAATAATCTATACCTCCAATTACATGGCTGTTGTCTTTGAACTTTTGATTCAACCAATATATTAATTCTGAAATCGAGAACCAAGTCCTGCCATGTTCCTGCGCATTTAGTTTTCATTCATTCTTTTGTTACTCTCTGACCTATTATGTAACTTCTGATTTCTCTTTTTCTTTTAATGTTCATAGAGTGGCTTGTTTTTACATGATTCTAACACCATTACACCATTTTTTAAATCCAGTTTGAGCAGAGCCTGCGCTATTTAGGACAATACAAAACACATAAAAAATGATCCTTCTGGTTCAATATAATGACAGTGTTTAATCAAACAGCTCAATTCAAAAGGAATTTAACAGTATTGGCATAAAACCATTCAATAGCTTTATTAGGTGGTTAAATGGGTAACATTACTCATCAACTAGTTATTTTAATGTAAGGTCAATAAAGTATGCATAACAATAGGATTTTTATGTTTTCTTGTAAATATATTAACTTCTAAGAAACAACAGTTATGTACCCTAGATGTTTTTGTTTCCAGGAACTAAGCCTCAATCCCGCACATTTGGAAAGATGGTAAACAACTATGCAGAGGCACCCATGTTACGAGGACGAATGATAACAGTAGAAGAAGGTAAGTGATCTAGAGACTTTTCTAACAGTTACTCTTTTAGATGATCACTTTTATTGGCTATTGCAGCACATAAAACACGCATTGATAACAGTAATTAAACAAAAATTGACAAAACCAATTAGTGTGTCTTATAACTAAGTGGTCGATTAGGATGGCGGACAGACTTGCGTCCGTCCGCTACCCCCCGAGGTGGAGGGACCGACTGCAGGGGCAGAGGCGGTCCCTCCGTAGCAATTAGGATGTGACCGCCACCCTGGCGGTCACATCCCATACATTTTACATTGCGGCGGGTGCTGCTTTGAGCAGCACCCGCCGCAATGTAAAATATGCATGTTTCACTTTGGCATGCACAACTTGGCAGGCACCGCGTGGTGCACCATGCGCACCCCCCACCCCACAACACCCTGGGGGCCCGCAACGGGCCCCCAAACACAAAAGACCATATGCTTTTCCACAGCGGAAAAGCCGCCGTGGAAAAGCATGTTTCCGCCTGCAACCTAATATGGCTGGCAGTGTCTTGCAGACACCGCCACCATATTTGCGTGCATACACCGTGGATCAGCGTACTTGCCGTCGGCCGCTGATCCCACCGGCATCCTAATATCGCGGTGGGTGTTTGCAATGTCCGCGGCGGTGAATCCGCCTCCTCCGGGCCGGCGGTGGCTTCCACCTGCCCGGAGGATGCGGATTCACCGCCAACATAATCGACCCCTAAATTTGCCTTGTTGTCGTGTATTGGTACTTTGGATATGTGGGGTATTGTGGATGGTGAGTTGATGAATGGATGCTTCTACTCATTAACTCATTCCTCTATCTGCACTTGTAATCAATAACTTTATCCATTCACATAGTCGCTTGTACCTGCGCTCATGTATCCATCCATTACCTATTTTTTGCATTTGCCAAACATCCACAATGCCGCACACACTTTCATCAATCATTGAAGATTCTATTCTTCTTGACTTTGATTATAATTGTTTAATCTGTATCTGAGAATAAAATGTAATAATTTGATGTGTTATGCAATATTTCCTTACCTACTTCCATAACATAAAGAGTAAAGCAGTGACATTTATATGGTATGTTTTATGTGATTTGAATTTACCCTCAAGGAATATGTCTATAAAGTAGTTTTATCTTATATGATGTTTCGTTTGCATAATGAGTATATACATGAATATGCAATGAAGAAAGTGAATGTGAATTGAACTTCAGATTATGAATTTACCGAAGTCTACCACGCTTACCTCATGTTCTGCAGTACATGTTCCTACAGGACAAGCACCTTGCCAATTGCTTTGAGCCCAATTCCAGCAGCACTCTGAAGTATTAGAAAAGTGGAATACCAAACAAAATTAAAAAAACTGAATCAAAATATCTTTTCAATGGTGACCCATCAATTAAGTTCAACCTGTGATTCTCACAACCAGTTTAAGTGTCCGAGTGCCTGTTCATGCAGAAAGTCACAGGTTGTTTTAACAGCTTATATAAAAGATACCTTTAGCACAACTGTCATCAGTGAAAAATGGGTAGGAGGGGACATTTAGGAACACATTGTTTTGAATAGTTAAGTTCTTTAATGGTGGAGTTGAAAAAATCTAAAGAAGTAAATGGATGCTCTTATGTGTCACTACCCGCATGGAATACTGTAATGTAATCCTAGCTGGACCAGGTGTTCATTTATCTACAGAGGGTCTCACCCAGATGGTAAAATTACAGACTCATACAACATGTTCATTCTTTTATTTGTCATTAGGCACCACACACCACCATCTTACAAAACTGTAGGTTGGAGTTGGCCCTTTTTGCAGGGTCATCCCTGAGCTTTTTGCCTTCCTCCTATAATTTTTCTGACCTGTTGTTGGCTATTTTATGACTCTGGGCACTTTACCGCTGCTGATCAGTGCTAAAGTGCATATGCTCTCCCTATTGTAAATTAATGTATGTTTTAATTGGTGATTCCATGATTGACTATTTGGTTTGGTTGTCAGACCCTAGTACAGTGCACCGAGTGGGCCCAGGGCATGTAAATCCAAATGCTGCTGATGACCATGTCTGACCTGGGGTGGTGTGGAGTGCAAAATAACGATGGATTTAGGCCCAGATTTCTGTACTGGGGTGAATGTATGACAATGTTCTGCATTCTGTCCATCACCTGTTGTTTTTGTCTTTGTCGCCCAGAGTGGGATGGGTATGCTCAGACGTGAGTCCCATGCTCTCCACACCACTGGAGTCAAGCTATCCAGGCTGATGACGGCTGATAGCCAGAAACCGGTCCTTGGATGCTTGATTCCGGTCCAGGAAAGACATGGCTTGGCAGTTCGGGCTGGACTGTTCCCGTGAGGCACAGGGTCAAGGCTGATTTGCATATGGCCATGTCTGACCTGGGGTGGTGTGGAGTGCAAAAAAACGATGGATTTAGGCCCAGATCTCTGTACTGGGGTGAATGTATGACAATGTTCTGCATTCTGTCCATCACCTGTTCTTTTTGCCTTTGTCGCCCCGAGTGGGATGGGTATGCTCAGAAGTGAGTCCCATGCTCTTCACACCACTGGAGTTAAGCTAGCCAGGCTGATGACGGCTGATAGCCAGAAACTGGTCCTTGGATGCTTGATTCCGGTCCAGGAAAGACATGCCTTGGCAGTTCGGGCTGGACTGTTCCCGTGAGGCACAGGGTCAAGGCTGATTTGCATACGGCCATGTCTGACCTGGGATGGTGTGGAGTGCAAAAAAACTATGGATTTAGGCCCAGATCTCTGTACTGGGGTGAATGTATGACAATGTTCTGCATTCTGTCCATCACCTGTTGTTTTTGCCTTTGTCTCCACGAGTGGCATGGGTATGCTCAGACGTGAGTCCCATGCTCTGCACACCACTGGAGTCAAGCTATCCAGGCTGATGACGGCTGATAGCCGGAAACCGGGCCTTGGATGCTTGATTCCGGTCCAGGAAACACATGGCTTGGCAGTTCGGGCTGGACTGTTCCTGTGAGGCACAGGGTCAAGGCTGATTTGCATATGGCCTTGGGGTGTGGAGTGCAAAAAAACTATGGATTTAGGCCCAGATCTCTGTACTGGGGTGAATGTATGACAATGTTCTGCTTTCAGTCCATCACCTGTTGTTTTTGCCGCTGGTGGGCTTGCAGCACTGGTTGTGCCACCCACAGAAGCGGCCTGGTAAAATGTGTCTAAGGTCTGCCAATGCAGAGCCAGCATGCAGTCTGGTACTGTCATGCTGACTGGGCAAGTGCACCCACTTGCCAGTCCCTGAACCTTCCCTTGTCTTCATATCAGACACCCCTATGGTAGACCCAAGGGCAGGGTACATTGTAAGTGTAAGGTAGGACAAGCCCTGCTATGTGTGGCATGTCCTAATAGTGAATTACAGCCATTTTCATTTTTCACTATTGCAAGGCTACCTGTTCTCCATAGGCCAGAATGGGCTGTTAGAATTATTACACTTTATAATCCTAACAGACTCAGAGAACATGGTAGAAATTCGAGTTTAGTATGCCTGGACTCATAATAATAAAATACATCTTTTAGTGAAGTTTATTTTAATAGTGTGTGTTTCCAAATACCACTTTTAGAAAGTAGGTATTTGCCTGCCTAACCTTTCCAGCCTGCCTCTGCGAAGTTGTGTATTCCTTTGTCTGGAGTTTGAGTGACAGGGCTGGGGGATTCCAGGAGACAGAATGAATCAGCCCAGTGGTGAATAGAGAGATCTGCATCTAGATGGGAGGGAGGAGTTGCACCTGGGACATAAATCGGACTGTGCCCGCCCCACACAGTGCTAGCTCCACCCCCTGTGGTGCGTCTGATGTCTCTGCCCTGCACACTGAAAGAAGAGAAGAAAGTGTGTCAACAAAGAGCTCCAGGGCTGTACTTGCCTTCCACAATGCTGGCTACACCCTCTGTGGGCATCTGATGTTCCTGCCTTGCACTGTGAAAGGAAAGGAGAAGTCTGGTAAACAGAGTGCTTCAGAACTGGCTTGAACTGGGCACAGGCCCTTCTCCCCTCAGAGAACAAAGGATTTTGGGGTATAAATATTGGGACCCTGATACCAAGGAATTAGATCACTTTTGGACTACAAGATGAAACCTTTGCTGAGGAGAGGAACCTGAAGAAACTGAGGAGACACTATTCCAATGCTGAAGTACTGCTTGGGGGATTGGCCTGCAGTTGTTGCCTGACTGCCAAAGAGAGGAGAAAGAACTTGGTGTACTTTACTTTCAACTTGTGAAAAGATCTCCAAGGGCTTGGAAGAGAGCTTGCCCCCTGACCGAAGTCCCAGAACCAGTGGACTTTACCAGCCTTTGTGAACTGCTGTTGGAAACGCTGTGTCAGTGGCTACAGAGGCAGGGTTCTGTGACCGACTCTCACAACCGGCCTGGTGTCCTGTAGGCACCGCATCAAGCAACGTCGAACAATGAAGCTCTGAGCTCACCGACTCCGTCCTGACACTGTCACCGAGGCAATGCCTGCACCGCGACTGGTGGACACCGCTACGTGCAATGCCTCGCTACACGGACTCGTACTGGTCTGACCGGCGCGGTCACTGCTGCTGACTTTGAGTTTTGTGAAGGTACCGGAGTTGGGTACCACCTCGCACGCTTCGCGATGCACTGCCAGACTGGCACCGCTGTCCAGACTGATCGACGCCAGCTCCCGAACTCCGGCTCTGTCGCCGCATCGCAATCTGCAAGCACCACATCGAAGCACCGTCTCGCCCTGCAACGCACGCCTTGGATCCACGGACGCTCTCAATGGGCTGCTGCCTGCACCGCATTTAGGGATAACGCGTCCTGCAACGCTTCCTTTTCTGCACCGCGAGGAACATCGGAACTGGCTCGCACATCCGTGCCAGCCGCCTCAAGTAAAAGGTACTGTGACTGAGTCTGTCGACATTTGAGTGGGCCCGTACCACCACTAGATTTGCTAGACTGTGTGTTATTTCAACAACACTGTAGCCAGACCGGGCTACCGACTCGTACAGAACCTTGAACTAAGCCTTTTAACCAGAACTCTTGAAATCTAATAGTACTGTGGACTTTTTTTTCCGTTTATTGGCCTTGTGGTAACTCTATATAAAATATACTTATTTTTGATATACAACTTTGTTGTGTTGTCACTGGATTACTGTGTGTGGTCACAAATGCTTAACTTACAACGCCTCTGAGATAAAGCCTTGCTGCTCGTGCCAAGCTACCAAGGGGGTGAGGAGGGATTATTTTAGGAGTGTAATCTCCAAATCCTGCCTAGAGGAGAGGGTCCTTATTTGTCACAAGTACCTACCTGTGCCAGTGTGTCCCAATTCTAACACTGTAGAAAACTGCAGTGAGCCATATTTTATCCATGGGCACTTGGCATAAAAGTTGGAACCTCCAGGTAATTCGACATAAGCCTTGTTTGGTAAATACTGACACTAACATACTTGGCAGTCTATGTACCATAATAATTTCCTTTTGGGCCAATCGAAAATGTGACTGAGATTGCCCACAAAGTCTGACGATGCACTTAACCAGGGATGTACTTTTCAGCACTTCTCTGAATTCACAGCCAACCATATCCAATAGCAATGTGTTGGTTAGCAGTAGAAACATGGAAATTGGAATTCCATAACATAGAAAACAGAGACACTGGATTTTGTCACTCTGAATCCTCACTCCATGGGGTGCTGATGTCCACTGCTTAAAGTGTATACCTACTAACAAGATTAGTATTGTTAGTATCCGCTTCACGTTTTTGTGAATACATGCTATCTGGTTCTGATATTTATTCAATTTTGTATTTTCTTAAAACTGCAATCTAGGAACTGCTCATCACAATTATATAGTTCACACTGCTACTGTCAGAAATGGTGTCATTAATTTAGGAAGTCAGACCCCTACCAACTTAATAAATCCACTCGAGTTTAGTCTAAAGACAGTTCTGAGAGAATTTGTGCTGGTAGGTGTGGCATAAGCAGCAGACAATTCCCAAAGAAATCACTGATAAGTTCAATTCAAAAACTTTAAAGTAACGAAAACAACACAATAAGAACCCTTGACCAAGTTAGAAACATAGCGGTACAAAAGGGGGTGGTGATGGACGGAGCATCTGAACCATTCAAACACTCACACCCAGTCAACAGATCTGGGTTTAATCCATCACCGTTCTTTAGCCCACTCTGCCACCCCAGTTCAGACATGGCCATATGCAAATCACCCTGTGCCTCATGGGAACAGTCCAGCCCGAACTGCCAAGCCATGCCTTCCCTGGACTGGAAACAAGCTTCCGAGGACCGGTTTCTGGCATTTCAGCCGTCTTTAGCCCGGCTTGCTTGAATCCAGTGGCAAAGTGAGCAAGGGACTCACGTCTGAGCATACCCTGCCAATGTATGGCGAACAAAGCGGTACAAAAGGGGGTGGTGATGGACGGAGCATCTGAACCAATCAAACACTCACACCCAGTCAACACATCTGGGTTTAATCCATCGCCGTTCTTTAGCCCACTCTGCCACCCCAGTTCAGACATGGTCATATGCAAATCAGTCTGACCCTGTGCCTCATGGGAACAGTCCAGCCCGAACTGCCGAGCCATGCCTTCCCTGGACCGGAAACAAGCTTCCGAGGACCGGTTTCTGGCATTTCAGCCGTCTTCAGCCCGGCTTGCTTGAATCCAGTGGCAAAGGGATCAAGGGACTCACATGTGAGCATACCCTGCCAACTTATGGCGAACAAAGCGGTACAAAAGGGGGTGGTGATAGACGGAGTATCTGAACCAATCAAACACTCACACCCAGTCAACAGATCTGGGTTTATTCCATCACCGTTCTTTAGCCCACTCTGCCACCCCATTTCAGACATGGCCATATGCAAATCAGTCTAACCCTGTTCCTCATGGGAACAGTCCAGCCCGAACTGCCAAGTCATGCTTTCGCTGGACCGGAAACAAGCTTCCGAGGACCGGATTCTAGCATTTCATCCGTCTTCAGCCCGGCTTGCTTCAATCCAGTGGCAAAGTGAGCAAGGGACTCACGTCTGAGCATACCCTGCCAACTTATGGCAAACAAAGTGGATAAAAAACGGGGGTGGTGATGGACGGAGCATCTGAACCAATCAAACACTCACACCCAGTCAACAGATCTTAGTTTAATCCATCACCGTTCTTTAGCCACTCTGCCACCCCAGTTCAGACATGGCCGTATGCAAATCAGTCTGACCCTGTGCCTCATGGGAACAGTCCAGCCCGAACTGCCAAGCCATGCCTTCCCTGGACCGGAATCAAGCTTCCGAGGACCGGTTTCTGGCATTTCAGCCGCCTTCAGCCCGGCTTGCTTGAATCCAGTGGCAAAGTGAGCAAGGGACTAAGTTAGAAACATAGGCATACATTAAGTGAGCAAAAAGGCACAAAGACCATCAACAAAGGTGAAGTGTAACCAGAGACATCAATTTAAAAACCTTTAGGGCAAAAAGAAATAGAGAAAAGTAAATTGCCAATCAAAGTCACTGTTCTAGGTTGACAGGGACTTAGGCATGGTTAGAACTGACCGCTATAGAGCAGAAGTTTTATACAACAAACAGGTGGTCTCGGTCAAAATGTTTATTTTCAGATCTAGGGCCTAAATTAGATCTTGCCGGAGGGGAATATTACATCAGAAACGTGATGGATATCCCATCCTCCATGTAACAATTCCATTCTACCCTATGGAGATTGTAATATGGCAGAAGGGATATATTTCACAGTTTGTGACAAAGTATTCTATCCTCCGAGATCTAAATCAGGCCCTAAGTCTTTTTTTGTGGACGTGAAAGTCTTCCTTTGGTGTAAGGTTCAGTGCAGCGGTTGGCAAGGGTTTCTCGAAGATAGATATATTGCCACTCATCTCCCTCTGAGGTCATTTGTTTTGGTGCCAAATGCTCCTTAGTGAGACAAACCTGGATTTCATTGCATGGGAGGCTGCTTTGTTGGTTGGATAGATTCACTATCTCTCTGTAGTCCAAAGTTTTACCTCTCACTTAGTCACTTTTTTTTATGTCAAAATCCTCCAAAGGGAAAAAGCTGGGAGATATAGCTGGGCAGGACACCAACAGGCCAGATACCTTCAAGGAGAGGTACCGCTGAACATGTTTCAGCTGAGAAAATGTTTTGAGTTGGATGGGATTCAAATTACCAAGTTTTGAAAGTTCCGGGAAAGTACTTCCTTATAACTCGTGCAGTCCCCTCAGGGCAGGCTTCGAAGCACCAGGCCTCTCTACAGCCATCTCTCCTACACGGTGCAGAACTCAGTTGTCAGCTGTGGCCTTTAGGAATCCTTCTGCTTTTTGTATCCCTGAGGCAGAAAAACAGGATGCTTAAAAGTTACACTTTAGGATTCACTCGTAAATATTTAAAATAGGGTTCTCCGTCATGTCAAAGTTATTTTTTCCCCGTCATGTATCACTGCAACGTAATCAAACTGCAGTCTAGCCAGAGCAAGGACAGTGGTGCTCCTTGCAAATATGCTTTTGTCATTTATGTAGGTGAGGTAAATATGCACTGCAGCCTCCATATTACACTTAACATTCTTTGCTATGCTCTTGAGGTACTATTTATAATGGATTTATGTAGGCAGTATATAATTCATATAGGGTGTTTCTGTGTACAGTAAATATTTTAGAGGAGAAGCACAAGCATGTTACTACTATTTAGCAGTGGTAAGGTGCACTGAGTCCTAAAGCCAACACAAAAAGGTCTGAAAATAGGTGACAAATCTGGGTTGCAGAAGAGGCAAATTTGTTACAGATACAAATTAATCAATTCTCTTCACTGATATCACTACCTTAGTCACAATGCAAATTTTGCGACTTTTTCAATAGTCTTATAAGATGAAAAGGATCCTTTCCATTTCCACATGTTCCATAGGACCTCAAAGGAATTTGCAACAAAAGTAATGTTCTTCAGTTGGAAAATAATTTTATTAGTCAAAAGCAAGGTGTCAATACGGAGTACATAAGCAATACAATAAGGAAATATTAACAATCAAGTAAAGCAGCACATCAAAAATAATAATAAAGAACAACGTAAAAACAGGCTGTATAGTAAATAATGTGGATAAACATGGCTAGCGAACATAAAACAATGCAATATTAGGGGGATACAATAGAATAATGAAGAAATCAGGAACGGCAGGGGAAATTAAGGGGGTTTAGACACTTCTTGTTGGACAGGTCGCAAATGAAAAGAACGGTTAACACATGAATCAAGGTATAGCGTAATTGGAAGCCATAAGTCCATGCGTTTCGTCGCCATAGAAATAGGAAATACAAAAGCAGTATATTTTCTATGATTATGACATACATTGTACCGCCATGCTCTAAAGGAGATATTTGAAAAAAAATTCCAATTGGTTGTAATCTGTTGAAATGCAACAGCCAGTAGCAAATCAACAATTTGAACATTGAGTGAAATATCCTCCCAGCAAGAAGAAAGACTACCCAGGAAGATGTGAGTAAAAGAAAAAGGAATGTGAGTTTGAAAGATTATGTTAATTTGGGACCAGACCTGTATCCAGAAAGCATGAACAACCTCACATGAAAATAACATATGATATAAAGTAGCGTGCGGGGAAGAGCAAGTGCAGCAAAGGTCCGAAGTTGATGAAAACCTCTTGCTGAGGGCAGACGGTGTAAGAAGGAGTCTGTTGTAAATGAAGAACAGGGATTGTGTCAAGGACGCTGCTCTGGATGACTTGCGAATTTTAGTCCAAATCCTATTCCACCAAGATGTTGTCCAAGTTGTGGCGAAATCACATTCCCATTGCTCTTCCACCTTAGTTTTAGGCCTAGGAGGTGTTGTGGTATGAAGGTACTTGTATATAGCAGAAGCTTTAGACGTAGTTTGCAAAAAGAAATGGTGCTGCAAGGCGGTGGTATGAGGTGTAGGGGAACACAACCTTCAAGCTACTCACCCACACCTACAAATCCCTCAACATCGGACCCAAATACCTCAACGAAAGAGCCTCCTTCCATGTACCCAAAGGAACCTCCACTAAGCCGACCTCGCCCTGGCAGAGGCCCCATGCATCCGCAGAACAGAGCATGTGTACGAGCCTTCTCCTTCATCACACCAAAGACCTGGAATGAGCTCCCATTCAACATCAAACTCTGCACAGCTTCAGGAAGAGCCTCAAGACCTGGCTCTTCGACTGATCCGAAGCTGCACCCCCACCCCCTCAGTGCCTTGAAACCCTCACGGATGAGTATTGCGCTTTATGTTATGTTATGTTAATAAGCTTTTAAAGCGCACTTCTACCCAAGGGTGTCCTGGCGCAGAGCACTGCCTAACTGGTTTCCGGGAATGGAGATAACTTATTTAAAAAGCAGGCATGTGTTCAGTCCCTTCCTGAAGGAGGAAAGTCCAATACCATTCCTGAGATGAGCTTGTAGGCTGTTCCAGGCTTCAGCAGCTACTGCCATCCCAATTGGCTTTTTTCACTCGGGGGACGGACACTTGCTTTGCTTCAGATGAACGCAACGCTCTTCCGGGGACATACCATTGAAAGCATTTTCTCAGATAGTCAGGGCCACTGCCAGTCAAGGACTTAAAAACTGTGCAAAGCGCTTTGAATTGTGTACGTTGTTTTACTGGAAGCCAGTGGAGATGCCAAAGCCCTTTTCTAACTGAGACAAACCTAGGTGTGCCCAATACCAACCTCGCTGCCACATTTCGCACCAGCTTGAGTCTTTTCAGATGTTCCTTACGAATATTCAAATACAGACTGTTGCAATGAACTGTTGCCGGAACAAAATGAACACAGTAACTGCCGTCCTAAAGCTATCCTCAGGTAGGAGGAATGTTGTTTTCCGCAATACTCTAAGTAGATAAAAGCATGTTGAAACAACTCCGCTAACCCGTTCGCTGTAGGTAAGTTTGTTATCTAAGATCATCCACAGGTTCTTGGCTTTACTAGTAGGGGTTGGGGGTGTTCCCATTTCTTCTGGCCACCAGTCCGGAGTCCAGAGATTTGGATTGTTGCCGAAAATGATGACCTCCATTTTGCCTGCATTTGATTTCAGGTAGTTTGAGGACATCCAGCTGGCAATGACTCTCATGCAGTCACAGTATCTTAGGCCAGCTTCCAATTCTTTGCCTCGCAGTAAGGGCAACGCAATTTGTGTGTCGTCCATATAGGATACTAATTGGAGCCCAAATGATCTCATCAGGGCTGCCAGTGGGCCAACATAGATATTAAAGAGCGAGGGGCTAAGGGATGATAATGTTGGACCCCACAGGGAAGGGAGAATGGCTTGGACCTATTCCTACCCAGATCCACCGTCTGAGTTCTATCAGCCAGGAAAGATTTTAGAAAATTCCAGGCTTTGCCCTGAACCCCCACAGCCAATAAACAATCATTCAGAACATCGTGATGGACAGTAATGAAGGCTGCCAACAGATCTAACATAATCAAGATCGCTCTTTATAAACCCATGATTGATTGATTGATTGATTGATTGATTGATTGATTGATTGATTGATTGATTGGCATTGTCGGTCCCCGAGTAAAATACATAAATCCAAACAGAGTTTATAGCCCAACAGCTGGAGATGTAAACCTGCAGACTCTGATATAATATATCTACTATAGGACTGCCCACTCTTGATCAACTGCTGAGAGATATATCACCACAATTAGCAATCCTACAGAACACTTCAGACTTAGTGACGTAACCCTTTCACTTTACTACACGGTACTTCACGGCCTTAACGGCAGCTAAAATAGGAATGTTATGGTACTGAAAGTCAGTCACTGTACCTGGTTAGATGACATACACAACATGTGTTACATGAACACATTTTATACGTACTTCTGTACATTTTGATGAGGGATAATATATGTTCCTCAAACACCAAATATATTAAGACAGTAGGGATTAAGTTGCCCCCACCAAGTACCTATTCCCACTCTTGTAGAACTAAAAGTAACAGAATACACACAGTATCAGTATTATTATATGAAAAGCATACACTATGAGAAATTAAATAAGCATATAGCGATCCAGCAAATCACAAGTAGGGACAAAAAGAAAACGCACAGTTATGCATTATTAAAAATACTAGATATGATGAATGAGCAAGCAAAGAACAACAAAAAGTAAGAGGAATACAAAATTACATGAGTACGGTTTTCATCAAAAGTGCAACAGCTGCATGGTCAATCATGGGAAGGGAAGTTGAGGGATAGGAAAGATAATGAAAACAATGATTACGTTTATATTTTGGCAATAGAAGAGAGCAGGGATAAGACAGCATTGTCTATTTAATAACCATTGTGCATTATTTAATAATAGCATGAAAAAAGAACAAAATAAAGACCGCAGCAAAGTAGAAAACAAAGTTGAAAAAAGCAGCAATTAAAAATTGGAACGGGATGATCACAATCAAATGAAATTTCAACTCCTAACCGTATAATTTTAAGATTGATAGACTAGTGTCTTGCAATAAGTATTGTAGTGAAAGAGAAAAGGCTGTTTTCCAAATTAAGGCCCCAGTGAATTTTAAAATTAAAACAGTTATGTATTACAAGTTTTAAACTTGGTTTTTTTCCTGCCCATGATTGCTTCCATTTAACGTGCTGAATTGTGGGATTTGCAGTCCAAACTCTGTAGTTTTTCCCTCTCATTGCTGATGAGTTTCAGTTTTCCCTCCAAATTTCTCCTTTGCTCTGTGCTAAGACCTTTATGTTATAACAGTGCACCCCCAGCCACAAGCCAGTGAAACCAGGCCCACTGCCCCCCCCCCCCCAGGGATATTCTACATCAGAGGGTGCTTCTGTGAGCTGTTTAAACTGTGTTTGCTAGGGGCTGTGCACTTCGTGTTTTGGCCAGTAGAGGGAGTAAAGTTGTATTCAAACAGTATTAGATTTCAAGTTAGTGAGGCCTTTACCTGCAGAAGTCCAAAGTGTGAATTGAGCTTGTCTGTCTCTTAGGAGATTCTCAACAGGAGAAGCAGCTTCCAACTCCCTGGCCAGCAAACCTTGTCTGAGATCGCTGGGACCTTAAATGGTCTGATATTGTTTGGTACATGTGTACACTGATTGGTTGGTGTATCTGATGTTTCTATTAGAATAGGGTTAGTGTCCTCATTGGTTGGGTATTTGAGTGTTCTGATTGGTTTCTGGGTCTGTGATTCAATCAATGTAGGGTTGGCACTAGGGCTAGGGTTAGGATTTCCATTGGAAGTAGGGACTAGGGTTTCCTGTGTTATTAGTTGTTGGGACTAGGGTGGGACTAGGGCTAGGGTTAGACTTTTAATTGGAAGTAGCGATTAGGGCTTCTGGTGTGATTGGTTGCTGGACTGGTTGTGGGACTTAGAGTAGGGTTAGGCTTTCTATTGGAAGTAGGGACTAGGGTTTCCTGTGCCATTGGTTGCTTGGACTTGGGACTATTCGTAGGGCTAGGGCCCATATTGTATGTAGAGATTAGGGATTTTGAACTGATTGGGTGCTTGGACTAGGGCTAAGATTGGCTATAAGGTCCTGGTCTCCTATTGGTTCTAGATTTTGAGGGCTAGTGTTGTGATTGGATAGTGTTAGGGCTTCCATTGGCTGACGGAGTCACCTGATTACTAGGGCTATAAAAGGCCACTGTTAGAACGTCTCATCTAAGGGCCGAGAGGTCAAGGGTAGTTGCCTGTTTGAACCTGTTTGCGACTGGCCAGGGCCAGGGCCAGGGCCAGAAATGCTGCCCAATATAAATACCTCCTTTATGCATCTATATACTTTCAATGTACTTATGGATCTATATATTTATCACTTTCTTCTAATTTAGCATTTCCAATGCACTTCCCTATTTCTCAGCCTATACTTCACTCAATATATCCTCTACATCCACTATCTCATTTAACCCCAAACCCCATACCACTACTATGATCTCCAAAATAACCCTTTCTAGACTCTCTCCTACTCTACCCCTCCTTGCATCATCTTACACCTCTTTTACTATACAGATCCCCCAAAACAAACCTTTCTAAACTCTTCCCTCTTTTCTACCCCTCCCCAACCCTTTTCAATCCAAATAACTGACTAACACATCCACCACTAAAATTACTTTCTTGTTTCACCATACTAATTCAACACTAATCCTGATGAGTTCCAGAGTAGCATGCTACTTGCGCCTCAAAACCCCATCAGGGGTAGCAAGCTCTATATAAATACAAACCTCTTCCCCTTCACTATCCCGCCACCTACCCTTCTCTACCGAAAAACTGAATAACATATCCACTACTCAAATTTCTTCATATTTTACTATACTAATTTTCAACACTAATCCTTTATGAGTTCCGGAGTGGCATGCTAATCGCCAGAAAAGCGCTTCAACATCCATCAGGGGTAACAAGTGCTATATGAATGCAAACCTTTCTTCCCCTTTTATCCCTCTGCTATCCTTCTCACTCAAAATAACTGACTAATATCCACCACTGAATTTACTTTCATATTTCACCATATTAATTCACCACTAATCCTTTATGGGCTTCCTGAATAGCATGTTTCAACACCCCATCAGGGGTAACAAGCGCTATATAAATACAAACCTTTTTTTCCTCCTTTATCCTTCTGCTATCATTCCAAATCCAAATAACTGACTAACCTATCCACCACTTAAAATGTACTTGCATGTTTCACTATACTAACTCAACACTAATCCTCTATGGGTCCCGGAGTAGCGTGCTACCCGCCAAAAAAGCGCTTCGGCGCCTCGTCAGGGGTAGTAAGCTCTATTTAAATGCAATTACAATACAATACAATACAATTTAGAGTTTATTGGATGGGGACGCTGTAACAAATGTGACAAATGCCCTGTCTGCCTTTATTACATGTGTCATGGGATACAATGCACTTGTAATAAAAACAGACAGAATATCCGTCACATTTGTGATGGGTCGACGATCCGAAACACTCTAAATTAGATCCATAGGCTTAAGCACTGAAATGCTGGGACATACTATTACATGCAGAGGGACAAGTCATACTCTAAATCTGTTTAGTAAGGCACCCTGTAATGTTTGGATCCTCCTAATATTTAATTGTAGGTTTTGTAGATAAATGGCAATCCTCTTTCTGATATGTAACATAAATACCCAAAAAATAATTGAACATTGAAGAGATAGCTAAGTGAGAGCAATCCAAAATTTTGTTGCAACTTGGCCAATGGCTGATAGCTGGCATGCTCAATATTGCACCAGTTTCAGTTACTTTATTTATTGATGCTATGCACAGAACATGACTTGACCAAGATATAGCAGACCCACACTTCAGGTAATAGAAAACGTGGAAAATTGGCATATATTTTGCATAATAATTCGTTGAACTACCTTAACAGAGAGACTTCCTAGTGCCTAATAGGTCTTCGGTAAGGGTTGGGGTGCGTGGAAAATTGGCATGTATTTTACATAATTATTCGTTGAACTACCTGAACAGAGAGACTTCCTAGTGCCTAATATGTCTTCGTTAAGGGTTGGGGTGCGTTTGGTGTGAGGCTTGAACATTCTTATTTTTGATTTGAGTATTTTAAGGAATTCCAAAGGAAGGGAGATGTGCTTGCTATCATGCAGGGATTTCCTGCCGTGCTGAGCTTTCCATGAAGCTAAGCGAGTTGCTGTAGCATAAGGTTTCTGTTTTTCGTTTTTATCTTCTAATGAAGATACAATATTAGTATTATATGTGCTTTTGTTTTTTATAGCCGCCACATCAGATAGATTGATTTGGTCTATATAAGTGCACTCTTGTTATTATTGTTAAATGTGAGACACTGCACAAGTGCACTTTACCTATTGTATTTCAACTAGGGTACATTAAAAAGTAATGGGGGCAGTGTTGACGTCCTATTGTGACCTTTATAGCTTTAATTTGAAGGAACATTGCCTATGACGTGTGAAATATGATATTGTGTACTAATGTACCACAATATATTTCAATACAATGTAGAATATGTGCTCTATTGGTAAAAAATAATGCTCATAACCCATTGTGTTTAATTCTTGATTGTAATGAATTTTATTAATCAACAAATAAAGTATTACTACTACTACTGAAGTAGCATGCATTTTAATTATATGCATTTAAAGGACTAAAGTTGAATACAACTGCAGAATTTTGAAACTGGAAAAATTATGGCCTGCTGTATTTAGACATTACTGCTTAGCTGGCCATCATTTCAAAAGCCTTGGCAGAAACTGCCTACACAGCTGTTCCTGTCAATGCTTTTATGCAGTTTTTTGGCAGAGCTCTCTTAACATGATGGAGCCTTGCGCCAAACTGTTTTCTTTTTTATTTTCAAAAAGGAAATCCCGTTTTCCTGACAGTGATGGGAAGTGGAAACTGGCCTCTAATTTTGCCCATATAAATTAGGTGGGCAGAATTACAGGTCTGCCTCCAATAGCTGTCACTCCACTGGGCAGACAGAGGAGTTAATTCATAGTGGAGACAATGTACTCTCCACTGTGATTAAACCAAGGTCTGACAACATCGAAATTCATCAGGCAGGCTGTATTCTTGGCAGTAAGGGTACTCCATCGCCGTTGGAGTATCTTTACTGTAAGAATTAAATTATAACAACAATTTTGCAATATGTCTGTCTTCCTTGTTCTCTCATCCCATTGAGGTTTAAAAGGGAAATATAAAAGTAATAAATCCCCGCTGTTTTTAATTTGGACCTCCTGGTTTTTGCATCTCTACCATAAGACACAATAACCCAATGTAAGCGTTAGTCAAAATGCTGTTAAGCTATAAAAGCCAGTTCTCTCCTATTAAAATAGGGGCCCTTATTGCATGCTGGTTACATAAAAAAAATGCAAACTGTGAGAAATTGGGTTGTAGGTTGGGGGGTGGGGATGAACCCTTTGCAATCAACAGCTACACTCCTTGTCAGGGTGAACTGCAAAAAGTCACTAAGCTAACCTGTGCTAAACCCTCTGGTAGAGGGAATGTGTAAATTATTTGTGCTGCACGCAAAGTTTATTAAAGAGAATATATAACAGAAATAATATCCTAAACCATTTTAGAAAAATAGAGTAACGTTTAATAAATGATTTGATACCAAAACAACAAAAGTCCAATCAGTAGAACTGGAGTTATCAATTTTTTAGGTTGAAGCAGTAAAATAGCACTTAAAAGATCAAAGTGTCAACCGCGGATAACTGGTCTCAAAAGATCGGGGCAAAGTCAAACATTATGGTTGACTGCTATGGAGCACTAGTCAAATACACAAGGTAGATTAGACCTGAAATAATGGACAAAAATGTCTGAGAAGGTAAGTGCAGTGGGGTAGGGCAGTCGTCCGTGTCTGATGAGAAATAGTTGCTGTCGGGAGCCGCTGGTTGAAGTCATGCTGAAGATTCCTACATTGGGACTTTGTCTCTTTTTTGGGGGAAGTTGAAAATGTCCAATGGGTCAAGGCTGCAGACTGTAGCCGATGAGGGCACCACAAGGCTGGATACCCCTTCTGGTGGGGGCCACTGAACAGGATTAGCTGCTTTGGAGAAAAACGTAGTAGGAGCTGCTGCAAATTCAGGCCAACTGACGATGCACATAGGGCAGATCGACGAGCAGGTAGGTTGTTCTCTCCTTTTGCTTCTCAGAACACTTTTCAGGTAATCATTTTCAAAGTTCCCTGTTTTGGCTTTTGGATATCTGTGCTCCTTTAGCACCCCTTTAAAAGGTTCCGGGACCACAGAGGCCCAACTTGAAGGGTCAGGATCCACTCAGCCAGGGTCCAGGTGCGGATTCCAGATGGTTGGAGCATTTTATGTTACTGAGGCACTAATGAGGATGACAGCCAACAAGGCCTTGGAGTCAATCTGGAAGGCCTGGGTTCAAGTAGAAGAGCAGGGCTGAGTCAGCAGGGCAGGTGTGTGGAGTCTCAGAGCAGGCATCAGGCAGAAGGGCAGTCCTTCTCGATTCAGCATAGCAGTCTTCTGAACTACACAGAAAGCCAAAGCAGCAGGGAGTCCTCTGAGAGTCTTTCCACGGGTCCAGGAGTGAACTGAAGAGTGGGTCTGTGGGTTGTATTTTAATACCTGGTACCTTCTTTGAAGTGGGAGTAATGTTTGGAGACTTCCTCATAAACGTGTCTGGAACTTCCTTCCTCCCTGCCTGGTGCCTTTCTATCTTCAGGTACAATAGGCTAGTGTGACGTTCTTTCTGTGAGAGCAGGGCACAGTCTTTTGAAATGCCAATGCGGCTGTGCCCAGCTGTGCCCCTCATACTGCCTGAGATGGCCCATTCTGGCACTCCTAGTCCCACTATTGTGTATCTGTCAGTGAGGAATACACAGAGAGTAACAGTCAACAACACAGTCATGTGACACAGGAACATGCTGCAGGCACCAAAGGGTTAGGAAACATTCTAAAAATATGCAAAATGTGATAGATGGAATGCTTAAATTAATCTCAGCCCCTGGTAATCCCTCAGGCAGCATCCCAATACATTGTTGTTTAACACACCGTGCCATCTCTGGTTGGGCCTAGATATATGTAAATCGGTCTTGATCTTGCTCCAATTGGAACAGTCCAGCCTTAACTGCCAAACAAGGTCCTCCCTGAACCAGAACACAAGCAAACCAGGACTAGTGCCACCCAGTTATCAGATGGGTAGAGCTTGGTTCCAGTGACAGAGTAACGCAGTGTGCACAGGACCAACATTCGGGCATACCCACCCTACATAGGTGGAGAAGTGTGGCTCAATGGTTAGAGCGGCAGACCCTGATGCAGAGGTCTAGCCCGGGACCAGGGTTCAATTCCCCGCCTCGGCGGGTCTTGGGCTCAAAAAATTCCACGGACCTGATAATTCTCGCCTCGGTGCCTATTCCAATCATGGAGTCCCACTCTGCAACTCTGGGCAATAGCTTGCTTAATCTCCACAACGGCCCCCACAACGCTAAGGATGCCTGGCCTCCACCTTGGGGGTGCCCAGGAGTGGACACCTCACAGGGAAAGCCAGGATGGGTTCCACAGCGGTATTCGTACAAGCGCCTTGAGACCGTTGCGGGTGAGTAGTGCGCTATACAAGTATCATTTTACATTGCATTTACATTTACATTACATAATTAATATAAAACAATTGATTGATGGAATGCTTGAATTAATCGCCGCCATTAATAGTTACTCGGACCTCATCCCAATCCATTGTTATTTTGCACACCATGCTACCTCAGTTTGGACCCAGCTACATAAAAAACTGTCTTGAAACTGCTCCAATAGGGAGAAGAACATTGCCTGATGGCATTAGAGTGCATTACAACATATCCAGGTTATTTTATACCATGTTTATCTATTCAGGAACTGGGAAAATATATGATTTGCCCAGAATGAAGATGTTGAGGTGAAGCCCAGATTTGAGCCCTGCTACTTATATTCTAAATTACACAGCTTTAGCAACTAGGCCACAAGTTCTCCTGGGGGAAGATCTAATGAGAATCAGGCTTTGAAGTAAACTCCTGGGCCAAATGAGTTACTTTGCTGGCCTGCTGACAGTTCAAAACCTCCCCTGGAAATGAGGTCAATTTGGAAGGCAGTGTGCTCCTGGTAGATGAAGGGGGTGAAATCTGTATATGTCAATTAGCTAACCATCGCTGACAAGCCTGGGCATGCCATTCTGACATAGACAAAGGAGAAAAAGGCAGAACTCCAGTACCAGTCTGACTAGAGACTCCCTTTAAAGTCTTGGAGGGAGAGGTCCCCGTGCAACAGTTCTCCTGTCCAGCTTGCCCTCAGTCTGCTACCCACTACTGCCTGTCTACCTGCTGCCCTCTGTTTGTGCCTCCTCTACTCATTTCTTGCTCTGTTGTGCCTTTCCTGCTAATTGTTCTGCCCTCTATTTTGCCTTTTCTGCATGTTTTTTTGCTCTCTGTTTTGCTTATTTTGCTCATTTTCTGCCCTCTGTTTGCCTTTTTTTGCTTGTTTCTCTGACCTATATTTGTGCTGTCTTCTGCTCTGTTTTGCCTTTTCTTATTATTTTTGTCCTCTGTTTTGTCTTTTCTGCTCATTATTCTGCCCTCTGTTTTGTCCAATGTGGGCTCTCATTTATCTACTGTCTGTTCTGACTTTTTTCTGCTTGTTTCTTCCCTTTTCCAACCCTTTCCTCATGACCTGGCTTTTTGACAGAGACCCCTCACCCCTATGCCCAGATACCCCCAATGGTGACAGTGCTGCACTTTACAAAAGCTGATTGATTGATTTATTGAGAACCAATCTTGCAATATCAATTTGGAAGGGAGAAACATTGAAGAGTGAGTTATTTCAGATCATCACTAGCCATCTTTAAAAATTGCACCATGATGGGTAAAGGATTTGCAAGTCAGTAGGCTGCTCCTAGTAAATGTCAGTTCGGGGTAATATGACATACCTGTATTGGCAGAGATTCCCATCTTCTAGCACATTTCATCAAGGAGATGGATTAACTGTGTCGATTAACATTTTTTCCAATGGATTGGCACTCTGGATGTGCATTCAAAGATATTAGAGGGCTTGTTGTCTGGGACAGTGGCACTGGCCTACCCCATTCATCTGAATTGCTGGGGACCCTGAACTTCTACTGTCCCTGTTGTGGGTGCAGCTGAAAGGGGTCCCCTAACTGCTGCTCGACATATAGACACTCTCTAAAGTGCCAGGAGTCCATGGAGACAGAGGAAGGCAGGTAGGCAATATAATCTGTGTTGAGAGCCACCTGGTTTAGCTGCTAAGAGACCCTTGGCAAAAGATTACCAGGCACTCCAGTAAGTGGACCGGTGCTTGCGGCTCTCCCTCAACAGAGGAAGAGCAGTTTAAAACAAGCTACAGAATAATTACCAGAAGAGCTGCTGACATTTTTATGACAGGGCACCATTAAACGGTATTACTGGTAGCTGGCGTGTGCTACCATGGGTCCCATCCAACAAGACCCATTTAGACAAAAAAATCTGTATTTTATTAAGGCATTCATGAGTGGCATTTACTGAAGGCAGCAGGCCTGGAACAATGTTCCTAGACACAATTACTTTGTTACCATGCCTCTAGGAAGCCCTTTAATGTGTGGCACCCATGCGCTAAATTACATAAAGGCTTCCCTCAGTGGTGGGGACTGAAAAGGGAAATACCTCATTCTAATGTGGAGCCCCTGAATAAGTTTGAAGCAAATGAGAAACCAGTGTGACTGCATGGGCTTGGGCTCTTGCCGAAACATGGAAACACTTGCATTTGTTCTACACATGTGAGGTAGGGCACCCCCTAGTTTTTGTTTTCATAACTTTATTTACCAGTTTACAGAATAGAGCATCAGATCGGCAATATCGTGCCCAGTCATAAATCTCCATGACAATATAGCTGAAGTCCAAAAATAAAAAGAGAGTTCACCCGCAACATTCAAAAGAACAACCAAATGCATGTACAGTACAATGTAAACCATTGAACCCGCCGCACATGACCGCCTCCGCCCCTTGCCAGCAGAACAAGCCACTTGTATTTGTTCCGAGGGTCAAGACTTCAGCCAGAGTAGATTTGATATGTTAATGCCAATGAAGAAAGCTCCCCCCCGCTTAGTCCACCCCAGTGGGCACCAAGCCGTGCTCAATGTGTGTAGGGCACCCCCTAGTCAATAATAAAAAGGAATGTACTGGCAGGTGCTTTAGATAAAACAAAATGAAAACAAAAGGAAAATACCTCAGATGAAAGGCATGCCTGACAATTCTCTGAGACAGCTTAGAAAAATGTGATAATAGCCATTGTGATTCCCCAAGAGCACTTGCAACAGCAAAATAATCCTTAATTTTCACTCAGAGGCCAGAGAGCAGCAGATCCAGATAGGGGCCTGTTGGAACTGGGGTCACCAGTCCCCTAGGGTAGCATGGCACGAGCGGGTAGGCATCCGAAAGCACATGTGTTAAGCGATCATGCAGCACACACTCACACTGAGACAGAAACCTGGGCACGCAATAAATGACTCCACTCCAGAGCTTGTATAAAAACAAGTAATGTGTATTAAGGTAAATAATCAGATAGATAGAGCAGGATCAGGGAAATCATAAATTCATTTAAAATACATGTGTCTCAAGACTTGCGATCAATATTAGATGAATAAATATCCGTTCTGCAATAAATATTAAATATTGGATCAATAAATAGTTAAATACATTTTTAGTGGGACACAGGCCCGACCTACGCCTTGCTTCTTGGTCAGTACCTGAAAGGAATACATCTCAAAGTCATAAGAACAACACTGCATTAAGCATCAATATCCATTTCCTCAGGTAAACAAAGGGACAGTTCCATAACAGAAACATCTCCCCGCTGTAGGAATAAACAATTCGTTAAGTGTAGTTCAAACATTTCCTTAAATATGAAACATTTCATTTGCCACAAAAGTATGTGGACGTAACTCTCCTCCTGTAATAGGAATTAAACATTTCATTAAGAATAATTATTCCATATAACAAGGTTGGGCATCCCTTTGGGAGAACTTCTCATTGGGCCCAGCTAACCATTGCATTAGCCAGCACTAACTAGGAGAAAACATTGCAATCTAGGTAACCATCCCCTTGTGCAGGTTTAACTGTATCAGGGCTACACCAACATTCCATCAGGGAAGTAGAAATCCCTACATTGAGCAGGTGTAAGTAGATCTCTGTTATAGCAGGGGTATGAGACCCTTCCCTGGGCAGGAGTAAACATTGCCTCAAATGAGGTCAACACCTTTCATTAGGCATAAAGTATTCCTTTAGGCATCACACACCATCCTATTACCTGATGCCTGAACAGGCAGGACCTTCCCCCTATTAATCAGGAGCTTACAGGTAAAACATTTCCTGCAATAGAGATAATCAGTTTAGCAGAAGTAAAACACTTCACTGAGGGTAAAACATTTCATTAACCATTTCCTTAGGCAGGAATGAAACTCCTATGGCAGGAATAAAAACACGCCACTGCGGATAAAACATCTCATTAGGCAGTGTAACTATATCCTTATAGCATTAACGTTCCCCTACTCAGCAATCAACAGTTAACAACTCTTCAAGGCAGAGATAACCATTTTTAACAGGCAAGCCTGAGCTTAGAAGACTTGGTTTATGCATGTAAAACCTTTTAGTAAATGTAAACATTTCTTTAAAGCAAGGAGCACCTCACTCCATAACTGTGGGCATGTGCTCCACCTTTCAACCAACATGAATAAATGTTTCATTAGTCAGCAGACACAGTTCATTATGCAGCTGTTGGCGTTTCCACCCCCAGGCCAGGATCAACATTCTAATTCCTACATTAAGCAGGCATAAACCTTTCAGCACCCAAGAGTAATCCTGTAAATAAGTAGAGGTTATAACACTGGGGCAGGGGTGTAATAAAACTTCTATAGTTCAGAATAATCCTGGTTCCAAGCAGGAATAACCACTTCAAAATTCTTCCCCAATCATAGGTAACATCCCCCTAATCAGGAGTAAACATTACAGGGAAGGAATCAGGCATAGGCATTTCATTAAGTAACTTATAAATAGAACATTACTCATTGCTAGAGAGCAACATCTCATTAAGCAAGCACAGGCCTTGCTTTAGACTAGTAAAACATTTCTGTTAATTAAGGTGAACTTTTCAATAAGCAATTCAGTAAAGCATTCTCAATGAGCATTTTACTATGCCTTGGACTCCCCTATGCAGGGCTAAGCCATCGCAGGTGAACTCAGTATGTCTTTAGGCCTACGCCGGAACCAGGGCCCAAACAGTTAATGAATGGTAAGCCTGTCCTCAGGCATAAACAGTAACTTAATGGTCTCCACGTCACTAGAGGCACATAGGGGCCAACAGGTGGGCACTTAAGGTCAAAAATACAGCGTTTCTCTGGGGCCTACAAGAGAGCGCTTGGAGTGCAATTACAGCGCTTCCCTGGGCACTACCTCAGTTCCTCACATGACAGCGCTTGGCCACAGGCAATGCTGGAGACAGCGCTTCAGCAGGCAATCAGGTTTAGATAATAGCACCCTGCAGGTACAGCACTTCACAAGGCAGCAACCCCCTTCAGTACCTCAGCACTCTTCACAGGGACAGCAAAGGAGCGTTGGGGGAGCAGGGAGTCAGCGCTTCAGAAGGCAGCAACTTCTAGAGCCACAGAAGTTCTTGGTGACACAGCGCTTCAGGGGGATAGCGCTTTTCAGGATTCACAGCGCTACGATATAGCAGGTAATTCACAGCAGAGGTAGCGCTCGGCAGACAGTTCATTCCAGGTAGCGCTGCTGAAGGGCACCACAGAATATAGCGCTTCAGGCAGGAATCACGCCCAGGATTCTAGCGCTTCACAGACAGCAGGGTGCAGGGCTATAGCGCTTTGGCCCACACGAGGTGGGGGCAAGACCAGCAGGTCTAATAACATTCAGTTCAGGGTGCTGCAGTTCAGGCAAATATAGCGCTTCAGAAGGCAGCAACCCCCTCCATTACTTCAGCGCTCTTCACAGGGTCAGCAAGGGCAGCGCTAGATATACAGGACAGGTGACACCCCAGTAGCAGGTTAGCAAGGGAGACCCCAGGTGACATCAGGAAACGCAGGGTCAGTACCGCGCCAATACCTGTTTGCTTCTTCAAAAGTCCTGTGGCGCTTTAGGTTTCTTGCGCCCTTGTAAATAGAGGCTTAGTTTCTTGTTGGCGTGATGTTTCTTGCGCCCTTGTAAATAGAAGCTTAGTTTCTTGTTGGCGTGATGTTCCTTACGCCCTTAGTTTTGTTGCTTGGTTTCTTGTTCCTTGAAGGGGGGAATAGTTTGGTGGCTGGTGTTCCAAGTTCTTCTCAGCCAATCCCTTCAAGTGGTCCCTGGGGGTTCCCTGCCGCGGGGTTAGGTCAGTGGGGGGGGGTACAGGATGCCTCAATACTTGTAAAGCAGCACACTAGGCCCTGTCATTCCAGCATCATAAGACCCTGCCCTGACCCCCACTGCCTATCCTCCTGCGTAGGTACTTCCCCAGGTCTCCCCTTAGTCCCTCTGACAGGAAAGTTTACCTTCCTTTCCTTATACAGTGCCAGTTGACAGTTGGCAGTGGCAGTTGGTGTCACCTCACCTGTTCCAGAAGGTTCCAGGGGGTTCTAGGAGGTTCCACCATTCTACCTGTGGGCAGGCTGGCAGGCTAAGTTGATACATTGTTTGGAGGGTTCCAGCCAGGCCCTAGCCACTAGAATGCGCCCACTAAACCCCGCTGCAGCAGCAGTGGTCAGTGGCAGCCATGTTAGGGGTATAAGACACCTGCATCTTAACATCAGTTTCACAGTACACAGGGCTTTCCTCACTACACAAGGCCTATACATTGTTGTTACCATGAGGGCATTCTGATTTAAAAGGGAAATAAAAAGGCGAAAAATTTTGGGGAAAGGGCCAAGTCTCACACATCTCCCCCCCAGCCAAAAGCCAGGGTAGACCGATCATTCCCTTGATGGGCTTCCCTGCTTGGGGCGGAAAAAGGTGGACGCAGGCCCAATACCACCATGACATTCTCGCTAATCCAACCACCCCACTGGTGTTCCTAGTGGGATGCGGCCAGGACAGACCTCCAATCCAGATGTCTCTGGCCCTTACTCTCTCTCAGAGTGGGGGGCAGTCGCCCCAGGCCCGTGGTACCTTTTTCCACTCTCCTCCTCAACCTAGGGTCTAAACCCTTAAGTTGAATTGGTGACAGGGGCGAGACCTACCTCTCCCTGCACCCCCTCCCAGGGTTCCGCACCCTCCCTCCTGGATGACACATCGGGACAGCCTAGTCTCCCAACCTGGGGTTCTCTTAAAGAACACTCCAGGCCCAGTGACCACAGCTGGGGCACCTCGGGACACCCCTGAGAGTCACAACCGGGGGAACTCTGAATACAGAGATTCCTCCCGCCAGGTCAGGCAACCCCTGAACCTGGCCACCCAACCCAGGATCTTTAACCCCGTGGCTGGACCAGTGCCAGAGGAGAGTCCTTCCTCCCTCTGCACCCCCTTCCAGGGTTCCGCACCCTCCTCCCCGGATAGGTACCCCTGGAAGTCACAACCGGGGGAACTCTGAATACAGAGATTCCTCCCGCCAGGTCAGGCAACCCCTGAACCTGGCCACCCAACCCAGGATCTTTAACCCCGTGGCTGGACCAGTGCCAGAGGAGAGTCCTTCCTCCCTCTGCACCCCCTTCCAGGGTTCCGCACCCTCCTCCCCGGATAGGTACCCCTGGAAGTCACACTGGTAGGGTCCATAGTTACTGGTACCCCACCCTCCTGGTCAGGCAATCCCTGCACCTGAAACCCCAGTCCAGGTTCTACACCCCGTGACTGGTCCAAACCCCGAACCTCGGGTACGCTACCACCATGGAAGTACCTGGCACACATGATTTCAAGGTCTTCAGCTCTGTCTCTGTTTAGCTGAAGCCTGTGCACCAGCTTCCCTTCCTTCATTGCAAGGCTCACACTCTCCCTTTTCTGCTCTAACCTCTTTGGCGACACACCCCCCCTTCCAAGGTTCTCTGGTGTGACCGCCTCCCTGGGTGTGACCTGCCCCTCCTGTCCCCATCCCCTCTCCCCTCTGGGTGGGCTCCTACCCGTGCCCCAAAGTGGTACGGAGTTCCTTCTTCCCTCCGCCCAACAGGCACCCCCCTCCCCTGACACAACACTCCAGTGCCAGGTGAGGACTCAGATAATTCAGGAAAAAGGTTCTAGGATGTGGCGACAGAATGAGGTCCAACAGGCCCTGATACACTCACAGGCTAGACAGTGGAGGGGTAAATTCCTAAGGCTTGCACACACAATAATTGTGCAGCCCAATTGCTGTGCACCCTGTCCCAATGGAGGGTGCTGCATGGTCACAGGTCCTGGATCCCACCGCTCGACACCAATATGTTGGAACTGGGGTCACCAGTCCCCTAGGGTAGCATGGCACGAGCGGGTAGGCATCCGAAAGCACATGTGTTAAGCGATCATACAGCACACACTCACACTGAGACAGAAACCTGGGCACGCAATAAATGACTCCACTCCAGAGCTTGTATAAAAACAAGTAATGTGTATTAAGATAAATAATCAGATAGATAGAGCAGGATCAGGGAAATCATAAATTCATTTAAAATACATGTGTCTCAAGACTTGCGATCAATATTAGATGAATAAATATCCGTTCTGCAATAAATATTAAATATTGGATCAATAAATAGTTAAATACATTTTTAGTGGGACACAGGCCCGACCTACGCCTTGCTTCTTGGTCAGTACCTGAAAGGAATACATCTCAAAGTCATAAGAACAACACTGCATTAAGCATCAATATCCATTTCCTCAGGTAAACAAAGGGACAGTTCCATAACAGAAACATCTCCCCGCTGTAGGAATAAACAATTCGTTAAGTGTAGTTCAAACATTTCCTTAAATATGAAACATTTCATTTGCCACAAAAGTATGTGGACGTAACTCTCCTCCTGTAATAGGAATTAAACATTTCATTAAGAATAATTATTCCATATAACAAGGTTGGGCATCCCTTTGGGAGAACTTCTCATTGGGCCCAGCTAACCATTGCATTAGCCAGCACTAACTAGGAGAAAACATTGCAATCTAGGTAACCATCCCCTTGTGCAGGTTTAACTGTATCAGGGCTACACCAACATTCCATCAGGGAAGTAGAAATCCCTACATTGAGCAGGTGTAAGTAGATCTCTGTTATAGCAGGGGTATGAGACCCTTCCCTGGGCAGGAGTAAACATTGCCTCAAATGAGGTCAACACCTTTCATTAGGCATAAAGTATTCCTTTAGGCATCACACACCATCCTATTACCTGATGCCTGAACAGGCAGGACCTTCCCCCTATTAATCAGGAGCTTACAGGTAAAACATTTCCTGCAATAGAGATAATCAGTTTAGCAGAAGTAAAACACTTCACTGAGGGTAAAACATTTCATTAACCATTTCCTTAGGCAGGAATGAAACTCCTATGGCAGGAATAAAAACACGCCACTGCGGATAAAACATCTCATTAGGCAGTGTAACTATATCCTTATAGCATTAACGTTCCCCTACTCAGCAATCAACAGTTAACAACTCTTCAAGGCAGAGATAACCATTTTTAACAGGCAAGCCTGAGCTTAGAAGACTTGGTTTATGCATGTAAAACCTTTTAGTAAATGTAAACATTTCTTTAAAGCAAGGAGCACCTCACTCCATAACTGTGGGCATGTGCTCCACCTTTCAACCAACATGAATAAATGTTTCATTAGTCAGCAGACACAGTTCATTATGCAGCTGTTGGTGTTTCCACCCCCAGGCCAGGATCAACATTCTAATTCCTACATTAAGCAGGCATAAACCTTTCAGCACCCAAGAGTAATCCTGTAAATAAGTAGAGGTTATAACACTGGGGCAGGGGTGTAATAAAACTTCTATAGTTCAGAATAATCCTGGTTCCAAGCAGGAATAACCACTTCAAAATTCTTCCCCAATCATAGGTAACATCCCCCTAATCAGGAGTAAACATTACAGGGAAGGAATCAGGCATAGGCATTTCATTAAGTAACTTATAAATAGAACATTACTCATTGCTAGAGAGCAACATCTCATTAAGCAAGCACAGGCCTTGCTTTAGACTAGTAAAACATTTCTGTTAATTAAGGTGAACTTTTCAATAAGCAATTCAGTAAAGCATTCTCAATGAGCATTTTACTATGCCTTGGACTCCCCTATGCAGGGCTAAGCCATCGCAGGTGAACTCAGTATGTCTTTAGGCCTACGCCGGAACCAGGGCCCAAACAGTTAATGAATGGCAAGCCTGTCCTCAGGCATAAACAGTAACTTAATGGTCTCCACGTCACGAGAGGCACATAGGGGCCAACAGGTGGGCACTTAAGGTCAAAAATACAGCGTTTCTCTGGGGCCTACAAGAGAGCGCTTGGAGTGCAATTACAGCGCTTCCCTGGGCACTACCTCAGTTCCTCACATGACAGCGCTTGGCCACAGGCAATGCTGGAGACAGCGCTTCAGCAGGCAATCAGGTTTAGATAATAGCACCCTGCAGGTACAGCACTTCACAAGGCAGCAACCCCCTTCAGTACCTCAGCACTCTTCACAGGGACAGCAAAGGAGCGTTGGGGGAGCAGGGAGTCAGCGCTTCAGAAGGCAGCAACTTCTAGAGCCACAGAAGTTCTTGGTGACACAGCGCTTCAGGGGGATAGCGCTTTTCAGGATTCACAGCGCTACGATATAGCAGGCAATTCACAGCAGAGGTAGCGCTCGGCAGACAGTTCATTCCAGGTAGCGCTGCTGAAGGGCACCACAGAATATAGCGCTTCAGGCAGGAATCACGCCCAGGATTCTAGCGCTTCACAGACAGCAGGGTGCAGGGCTATAGCGCTTTGGCCCACACGAGGTGGGGGCAAGACCAGCAGGTCTAATAACATTCAGTTCAGGGTGCTGCAGTTCAGGCAAATATAGCGCTTCAGAAGGCAGCAACCCCCTCCATTACTTCAGCGCTCTTCACAGGGTCAGCAAGGGCAGCGCTAGATATACAGGACAGGTGACACCCCAGTAGCAGGTTAGCAAGGGAGACCCCAGGTGACATCAGGAAACGCAGGGTCAGTACCGCGCCAATACCTGTTTGCTTCTTCAAAAGTCATGTGGCGCTTTAGGTTTCTTGCGCCCTTGTAAATAGAGGCTTAGTTTCTTGTTGGCGTGATGTTTCTTGCGCCCTTGTAAATAGAAGCTTAGTTTCTTGTTGGCGTGATGTTCCTTACGCCCTTAGTTTTGTTGCTTGGTTTCTTGTTCCTTGAAGGGGGGAATAGTTTGGTGGCTGGTGTTCCAAGTTCTTCTCAGCCAATCCCTTCAAGTGGTCCCTGGGGGTTCCCTGCCGCGGGGTTAGGTCAGTGGGGGGGGGTACAGGATGCCTCAATACTTGTAAAGCAGCACACTAGGCCCTGTCATTCCAGCATCATAAGACCCTGCCCTGACCCCCACTGCCTATCCTCCTGCGTAGGTACTTCCCCAGGTCTCCCCTTAGTCCCTCTGACAGGAAAGTTTACCTTCCTTTCCTTATACAGTGCCAGTTGACAGTTGGTAGTGGCAGTTGGTGTCACCTCACCTGTTCCAGAAGGTTCCAGGGGGTTCTAGGAGGTTCCACCATTCTACCTGTGGGCAGGCTGGCAGGCTAAGTTGATACATTGTTTGGAGGGTTCCAGCCAGGCCCTAGCCACTAGAATGCGCCCACTAAACCCTGCTGCAGCAGCAGTGGTCAGTGGCAGCCATGTTAGGGGTATAAGACACCTGCATCTTAACATCAGTTTCACAGTACACAGGGCTTTCCTCACTACACAAGGCCTATACATTGTTGTTACCATGAGGGCATTCTGATTTAAAAGGGAAATAAAAAGGCGAAAAATTTTGGGGAAAGGGCCAAGTCTCACAGGGCCCCTCAATACTTTCGAGTGACACATGCACAGAATTTATGAATTGTTATTTTCTAATTGCGATTTTTACTAAATGGCAATTAGGAAATCGTAATTCATAATATAAGAAAACTTAAAAGCAATTCCAATTTCCTAATAAAACGAATTTGGTAGTGCGCCTTGCATTAAATAAATTGTTTACTTACCTGCAATTATCCATATGCTGGTTTTTAGCACGCTCCACCCTGCCCCTCCCCCTCCCCGCCTCCCTGCCCCACCGTAACTCCCTCCACAGACCGCGGCTGCTAATAGGAAGCCAATCGACCTTCAGCATGAATATTAATGAGGTAGGTCAGAATTTGTGACCTGACCCATTAGAAATGATAGCCATCACAGGGATGGTGGGGTCAGCGGACCACCAAGTCTGTGATTGCTTTTCAAGAAAGCCAACTTTATATTTTTTCTAAATGCAGCCCGTTTCTATTAAAGGAAAGTGGAATGCGTTTAAAAAGAAAGAATTAAACTTTGAAGTTTCATTTTTAAGATATGAGTACTGCCAACGCTTGAACTTATTTTTTTATATTCTCAAAGGGGAAGCGGTCCTGTGGGCATTTGCGAATGATTTTCACTAACTTGCAGTCGTCTGTAAAAAATGAATGTTTTACAACCATAATTCCATTGCAAAACATTCATATATTGCACTGCAACTTGGTATTTGAAAGGGATGCCCTAAACAAGCCTCTTCCAAATACCAAATCGCTAAACCAAATTGTGATTCAGTTCAAGTTACCGAATTGTAATTTGGCATTTGTACATCTGAAAAAGCATTTTTGCAGTCAGAAACAGCCAGATTTACTGAAGGTTTGATTGATTGGAAATACATCTGGATCTTGGGCTATTATCAAGAGGCTTTGGGTGCATGGTTCTTTGGTATTAGGTTTTCTTTGGTGGCTTTTGATCTTTGCATCAGATTGAAATAAGACTGGCATTGAATAGTCAATATGTTTATGTTTTATTACTTTAGCATGTTTAACTGCATTTTAAATTCTGTGCATAGTTTGACAGCTCTTGAAAATGTCTTGACCGGAATTAATTCTGATTGAAGGGTTCAAATTCTATCAATTAATATTTGGTGACACCCTGATAATTGCACCACAATAGGCCTCTATTTTTAGTAGTACACCTTTTACACTGTGTTATGTGTATTTGACAGTGTGCTTTTAGGGGTTAGGTCTTGCTGCTGAGCAGTCCACCGAAAGTGTCTCCATCATAGTGGACCCAGATTACATTTAGAAGGCTGTTTTTTTCCTGCAGTTTCAGAGAAACTTGAGAAGGCCTCCCCAGAGGGATTTCCAACTGCTAGTTTGGATATGTTTTTAAAATTGTGTGTAGCATTTAATTATGTGTAAAGTATTTTCTTTCTCTTAGAAGTACTGATTAGACAACGCTTTATTAAGTAATTGTTGGATTGCTGAGTTATGTAATAAAGTAAAAACACTCTGCGGATGCCCCAGTCCTGGCGGGAGAGAAAACACAAACCCTACTCTTTGCAGATGACACCCTCCTTTTGTCTAAAACTCCCTCGGGCCTCCAAAAGTTATTAGATAGATTCAGTATGTTCTGTGATGAGAGGGGTCTTACTGTGAATACTGCCAAAACTAAATTGATGGTGCTGTCCGCACAACAGAATGCTAGGAAGACAAGCATAACCCTAAATGAGGCTCCTCTTGAGGTGGTGGAAGAGTTTGACTACCTGGGTGTCACGATTAATAATCGAATGATATGGACTCCCATGTAGCCAAAATGCTTCTTAACCTCAAAAGAGCCACAGGAGCTATCTTGAGAAACCAGCGCCTGTCCACCAGTAAACCAGTAGCTCCAGCACTGGCAGCATATGAAGGAATGGGCGTAGCCTCTGCTGTCTATGGCTCTGAGCTGTGGGGATGTGAGAACACCATCGACCTGGCAAGGGCAGAAAATAAATTTGTGAGGGACCTGGTTGCTCTCCCGCTTTCCACACCCCTAAAACCCCTCTTTTTAGATATGGATAAACATTCTATTGCAGATGTGGTGCGTCTTCGCCCTTTGCTGTTCTGGGTGCGCCTGCGAAGGACACCAGAACTTGCAAACTATGCGCTGGCTTTGGATGAGCTGATTACCCTGAATAGGGAAAATAAGATACCGTGGTTAACCAAACTAAAGCAGATGGTCTTGAAGCTAGGGTTGGGCCAATTTTGGACCTCCCAATCCCCCCCTCACAAGCAAATAATCAAAAAAATCTATTGGGACTGGGTACAGGAGAACGAAGCAAAGCATGCAAGGTGGGGGGTATTAACATCACAATTCATGGAATTTAAACCCTCGAAAAAACTCAAGCCCTTCCTCGTTTTCATACAAATCCCAAGGGAAAGGTTTCTCTTCCTAGAAATGAGTTATGGAATCCTACCCTTGAATAAGTTTATTGGGGGTTGGAAAGGAAGGGGGGTTCATGCCCACTCCCTCAACTGCCCTGAGTGCCCTTGTACAAGCGAATCTCTTTCCCACTTCTTGTTCGCTTGTAGGGCATACAAAAATCCAAGATCAAAATGGTTAAAACCGGCATGTAGAGAGTTGGGTGTGAGAGAGTGCAGAACTGCCTTGCGCATCTCATCATCAGATGTAACATCCATGCTGATTGTATGCGGGGTTGCTAAATATTTAGCTAGTGCCTGGTCCATTCGTTCAAAACTCTTGATTAAAGACTAGAGCTAGGCTCGGGTAGCCAAAATGATTTATACCCACTGCTGCTAATGTATCATTGAATTCTCTGTTTTAAATGTAAATATTATGAATTTTTATCTTTTTACTAAAATGAATTTTATCTTTTGAAATATTTCTTTTTATGTTATACTGTTTGTACATTTATGATACGCAAATATCGAATAAAGTAAAGTAAAATACAACCCAAGAATAATCCCAAACCAATTTAGAAGAATAGAGTACATTTTCCAAAACAACAGTTGAT
Source organism: Lissotriton helveticus (assembly GCF_964261635.1). Classification (NCBI taxonomy): domain Eukaryota; kingdom Metazoa; phylum Chordata; class Amphibia; order Caudata; family Salamandridae; genus Lissotriton; species Lissotriton helveticus. The sequence goes on along the minus strand of NC_136063.1, from coordinate 1,959,947,871 downwards.
GGACAGAATGCAGAACAATGTCATACATTCATCCAAGTACAGAGATTTGGGACTAAATACATCGTTTTTTTGCACTCTACACCACCCCAGTTCAGACATGGCCATATGCAAATCAGCCTTGACCCTGTGCCTCATGTGAACAGTCCAGCCCGAACTGCCAAGCCATGTCTTTCCTGGACCTGAATCAAGCATCCTAGGATCGGTTTCTGGCTATCAGCCGTCTTCTGCCAGGATAGCTTGACTCCAGTGGTGTGGAGAGCATGGGACTCACGTCTGAGCATACTCATCCCACTCGGGGTGACAAATGCAAAACAACAGTTGATGGACAGAATGCAGAACAATGTCAAACATTCACCCCAGTACAGAGATCTGGGACTAAATCAATAGTTTTTTTGCACTCCACACCACCCAGTTCAGACATGGCCATATGCAAATCAGCCTTGACCCTGTGCCTCATGGGAACAGTCCAGCCCGAACTGCCATTTTCCTACATTGTTTGGCACCAAAATGATACTAATCCAATTAAGAGAACCTAAGTTATGAATTTGTAAAGTTTTTTGTTAAAACTAGTGCCTAAAAAATCACTGCGCAAACTGTGGAAATCTAGTTATACAAGATCAGATTAAAGTTGAAAAAATGGCTGATGGCAACGGATAACTGTTCAGATTTATTTAGTGAGTTTCATATAGCGCTGGCAGGAACCGTGGGTATCAGGGAGCTTTACAACATGTACACAGGCAATAAAAAAAACCAGACAGACAAAATTAAATAGACAGCTGTTCGGAAGGCAGGTAATAGAGTGGAGAGTTACTTGATTGTAGCTATGGTATATTGCGGAGGGTTAAAGGTGCAAAGGAGATCCTTTAGTTCTCTCTTGAAGGTCATGCAGGAGGAGTTGGTTCTGAGATCTGCTGGTAGGGCGTTTCAGATTTTGGGGGCATTGCCTGAGAAGGAGCAAGCCAGGGCTGTTTGTTTATGTCTCTTTGGGGGTATGAGAAGTAGGTTACTGGTGCTCCAAAGGTTTCTTGCCTGGCCTGCATTGGTGAGTTTGGCTGCCAGGTACACTGGTTTACCATTGTGAAGGCCTTTGTTGGTGAGACAGGCAAGTGGCAACTAGCTTAGTTTGGGAGCCACTTAAGATCTTTCAGGGAGGAGGAGATGTGATCCTGCCTTTTGGCTCTGGGGACGATCCTTGCTGCTGCATTTAGAGTTGTTCTCATGGGGGCTAGGTAATATTTTGCTGTTCCTTTGAAGGTAGCATGCCTGTAGTGTAGTCTGGATTGAACCAAGGCTTGCGTTGGGGTTTTGAGATCATTAGGAGGGAAGAAGAGCTTGATTTTGTTAAGTAGTTTACGTTTGTAGTGGGCACTCCGTGCGGTAGTCTTAATGTGTGAGCTCATGTTCATGTTACGTTCTAGTATCATTCCCAGCGCTTTGGAAGAGGGTTAAGTTCATAATTTAGGGATTTGATGAGCTTTATCCATTTTAAGACCTGGTGGGTTTGTCTATCATTTGAGAGGAGAAGGATTTCTGTCTTATCTTGGTTGAGTTTTAATTGATAGTGAGATAGCCAGTAATGGATTTTTGTTAGAGTGTCGTTTAGACAGCGTATGACTTCTGGAGAGGATACTTCCAGGTAGAGCTGGATGTCGTCTGCATAGATGTGGAAGGTAATGTTAGATTGCTTGAATATGATAGTGAGGGGCTTCATGTAGATATTGAATAGAGCAGGTGAGAGGACTGAGCCCTGGGGAACACCTCTGCTTACAGTTGCTTTGTTTATTTTGATTTGTTGAGAACGGTTGTGAAAAAAGATGTGAACACAGCACCACACCGTCTGCTCCAATCCGTTGTTTGAGGGTGGTAACAAGAAGTTTATGGTCCAACCTGTCCACAGATACGTCTAGGAGGATGAACGACCTGCATCCATACATTTGTGGATGCCATCTGCTATATTTAGTGAAGCTGTTTCTGTGGTACAGCTCTTTCTGCAGCCTGATTGGTGAGAATCTAGGAGATTGTAAGTGTTCATGTGCTGGTTGATGGAGTAGGACACATTTCTTGAGGATTTTGACCAGGAAGGACACGCTTGTAATTGGTCTGTAGTTGTTGAGGTCCCCAGGGTCAAACGGATCCCTGTTTGTTTAGGACTGGAGTGACTTGGCCTAGTTTTAGGCAGTCTGGCATAACCCCCTTGCTTAGGGAGCTGTTTATTATCATCGTCCAGGGGGGTAATGAAGTGATTAAGATTTATTGCCACAGAGGTTGGAATGGGGTCTGCGAAGTGGGAGGAGGGCTTTTGATTCGCAATTAGTTTAGAGATGTCCATTTCTGTGAGTGGGTTAAATGCTTTCCAGCAATTGAGAATAGAGGGGATTCTAGGATTTGGTTACCCTCATTTGTTTCAGGATGGGGAATCCCTACTTGGGAGTCAGAGGAGAGAAGAGTAGGATTTTTATTTTCTGTAGCTTCTGGACTGGTGGGACAACCCCTGTGGATTTCAGGACTCACTCACGCTGGGGCCAAGTGCAGGTTCAAGATGGTGGGAGCTGTCTCTGTCCCTGTTGCTCTGAAAAGGAGGCCAGCAGACTAGCTGCTGGAGTCACTCTAGTATTCTAGGGTTGGCCTCTCAGGGTTCAAGGCAGGCTCCAGGCAGCAAAGCAGTACTTTCAGCTACAGAAAAGTAATCTTGCAGAGGGCACACCAGTAGCAGCTCCTCCTCTGAAACAGAGGAGCATTGCCCCATTGAGTGCAAAAGGAAAAATAAAATGAAAATAACACAACGTTAAATAACGTTACTATATTGTCATTTCATTTTTAGCATTAGGAAGGGCCGAGCTTGGCTATGTGACGAGCTAGGCTATGTGATGAGCAGGGGGAGGAGAAGTTGGTGCACTTAAGTGCACATGACAGTTTCGCCAGCCGTCTTGGGCCGGCCAAACAGTCATGCACACTTAGCATTTCTACATCCGGCTGTATTGCACAACCGGGTTGAGAAAACACACAGGATCCGACTGCTTGTCTGAGCACCGAACTACACCGCTCAGACCATTCACAATGCTGCTGTCATGCTGATGACAGGATCAGACCACAGGAGGTAGTCCGTAAACCACAGAGAGGGGGTGGGCAGTAATCTATATCAAACAAAAATGTCTCAAACATGGGTATCATTTAAAGAACAAATTAGGTTAGCATAATCAATTGCAATGGATTCAATCGAACGGGGAGAAACACAGGGAGACATATGCATGTAAAGGTTGCTTGTATTGGAATCAATTAAAACATGTTGGACAGATTAAACATCATATGTATATGCAAATGGTAAGATAGCACTGTGTTACATTAATTGACATGTAACCAACAGGATACTGTGTACAAGTGTTCGTGAAGTTTGTGACAGCGCAAGTGGCACGTGATGTGGTATGTACAGCGATGGTGATGGGCGCAACAAAGAACAAAGTAAAACAACAAGTAGCTTACATATTCAAGACATTCAAGCAATGAATGATACACAAATTACAGAAGCAAATGGGTAGGGTGTCCTTAAAGAGGGGCGCCAGAAGTTATGCTGTTGAAGTCGACTGCATTTCGGCCCGCAGAAGTCTAGGCCATCATCAGGTCCGGTTACACATAAATTAAAAGCAGTGTAGGAAATGAATAGGGACGGGTTCAATCCGGGATCGGTGTGGACATCTGTTTAGTTTTGGGGGCAAGCTAGGTCGGGCAGAGTCTGAATTACAAGGCGGTCTTGGGTACAGAATGAAGAAGGCAGGTATGAATCAAGGCACTGTTAATCCAAGGGTTCCGTTAGCTGGCATTAGATGACAGTAGTATCATGATTGTTGTAGGTGAGTCTGGGAGCCTGTGTGCTGCTGGGAGCCAGGAGCTGAGGGATGACAGAGGAGAGGCTGTGGCCATACTCAGATAAGAGAGCTTTTTATTTTTGTATTTCTTTTAATCCCCTTGCCCCAACATTACTTTTCCCTAGAGTCCGTCACTGTAACACAGAAGGTCACAATAGCAGGCAGTCCTCAAGAGTTCATCCACCGGTCTAGGAACAAACTGAAGAGTTGGTGTGTAAGGTCCTATTTTTTTACCATGGGCTTCTTCTGGAAAGTGAGAGAAGTTTCTAGACAGTGGCTTTGAAGTGCATGGAATTTCCTGACTCCTTTTCCCTTGCTCCAACCTGGCTGTAGTGACAATGTGAAGGTGATACGTCATGTGTGTGATAGCAGAGCACTCCCTATTTAGTTTCAAGTGGGGCTTTGCACAACTTTGCTCTCCATCCTGCTAGCAGATACCCATTCAGACACAGCTAATCCCTCTATTGTGTGACTGTCTCGGAGTAATTCACAAATTTAACCTGTCAGTTACACACTAGTTATGTGACCCAAAACAGGCTGCAGGCCCAGAAAATAGCTAAATATAGAAAAATGCCAAGTTTCTATGAGTAGCATTTTCAAAATTACAATCGAAATCCGGCTTTACCATTAAATAGGGTTTCTCATTACAGTTCCAAAGACACCAAACATGAAATAGCTACCTGTCCCAATTGAAAATTACAGCTTCTTAAATGTAACAGGAATCTCCAATGTTATTCTATGGAAGGGGTTGCCCCCACAGTTGTGAAAAACAAGTGTAGTACATTTTCAGTACCAAGACATGTGAAGCCAAAAGGTACATGCCCAGCCTCTCAAATACAAGGCACCATGCTATATGGGCTACCAAGGGCCTTTATTAAGGGAGATATATGTAATAAAAGAGTCATTCAAGGTTTGGTCACAGGGATGTATTTCCAAGTTGACATAGCAGTTTAAGACTGCACTGAGACTGTAGTAGCAGACATAGGACATGTTTCAAGGTGCTACTTTAGGGAGTGGCATACTAAGAGTGGTAGACCGAGTGGTAGCAATTAATTTAGAGGCCGTAGATATATGCTGCAGGGCTTTTTTTCTCTCCCTGCTAATCTGTTGTTTTGCCTGCCCCTGATCGTCCTCCTCATTTAAAAAAAAAAAAGAAACGTGGCCAGATCCTTTTTTGCTCCCACATTGACTTGCTCTCCACTGCCTCCACCCTACCCCGACTTCTAGTCTTCCATTGCTCCCTCTACACACCCTGCCATATCCTTTTTTAATTAAAATACCTGATATTTTTCTTTTTCGAAGGGTTCATCAGTAAAATCAGACAATTTCAGTTTGTTATAAGGTTTTTACTCAGTGTGCTTCTTTCTTTCTCTTGCAACAGGGACACACCTTCTATTTATATTACTGTTTGAATTCACTGCTCTAAAATTGACATTCACCATCTTGGGGCAATAAATAAAGCAAAGCCAAAATGGCCACTGAGTGATGATAATCAACCAACATGTGTAAAAATGCCCACTTGTCATGAACGAGATGCTGCATGAAAAATGTGAAATAAAGCATTATATTTAAACACAACATCTTTGTGTTTCAGCTGTTGCTGCAGTATGCAATCCGAATGGATCGTATAACACTGAGGCGGTGAAGTCATTAAAAGGTACTGTATATTATTCTAATGCTGAAACAATCTGGGATACTTTATTATATGATTGTAAGTTTTTTGGTATTTCTAAAGCTCAGTCCTAGATGGCTAGCAATGAAGTGCTTTAAGGGAGCAAGCCCCAGTGGAAGAGGTGAGGCAGTGTTCCCTTGAAGAGGTAGGTTTTCAATGTTTTCATGAAGAGTTGGAAGGGTTGGTGCTGTTCTGATGTCAGAGGGAATGTTATTCCAGGTCCTTGTGGTATAGGCTGTGAAGGCTTGTTTTCACCTACCTACAGTGTTTAGTCTCTGAGCTGCGGATATCCTAACTCAGTGTCAGCCATTGACCAAAAGCTAGTGTTAGTTTGTTCGTTAGATAGGCAGGGGTCTTGGGGCCAGATACACAAAGGGTTTTTGCAAGAGCAAATGGGTTTTAGACTCGCTATTAGGATGTTCCAAGGGCGTCACTTCCTAATAGTGACTCCTTAAGCTATGTAAGACTGTTTTACAACTGCAATTGCAGTCACAAACCACTTGCAGTTTACCACACTTCTCAGAAGGGTGGTCAAGCACTCGCAAACAGGAAGTGCTCCCAGGGGACCCCTTATTATTTGTGAATGCATGCGCAAATATTTTTTTAAGTGCAGACAGTGGTCCCTGGGACTACTGCCTGCCCATAAAAAATTAAATTGGAAAGTTTGATTTTTATTTTTAAATGCATCCCCTTTTCCTTTAAGGAAAACAGGCTGCATTAAAAAAACTGCTTTATTCAAAAGCAGTCCCAGACATGGAGGTCTGCTGACCGCAGCAGACCACCATCCCAGGGAGTGCCAGCCATTCCTAATGGGGTCACAAATTGAGACTGCCTCATTAATATGCATGAGGCATGCAATTTGTGATCCCATTGAGAATTCCAAACAGTGTCTTAGACACTGTTGTGCATCCCAATTAGTGAGTCGTAATTTGCAACTTCTAATGGCGGGTTGAAAAATCAGGCCCTGAGTGAAGAAGGCTTTGAAAGTGTTGCAGCTAATGTTGAAGATGATTCACATTTAAGGGGTGTGGTGGGGCCTGTGTAGATCTTTTAACAAAAGGGTGATGTGATTGAATTCTTCAGCCCCTTGATTATTCATTCTACTATGTGGTGGATGCCTTTCAGGGAGTGAAGGTGGTATTTGGAATGCCTCTGAGCTAGGTGTTGCCCCCAGCTAGATGGAAAACAATTTGGGTTCGATCTAATATTCTGAATTCTTGTCCTGGGGAAAAAGGCTTTACTATTGTCAGAAAAGACACTTTGAACTGACCAGTTTTAGTCTTGACAATGTAATTGTAATTGAATTTATTTGGTGCTCTCTCTACCCCTGATGAGTTGTTGAATCCTTTTTCGGTGAGTAGCATGCTACCCCAGAACCCAAGGTGGATTAGTGATGTACTAGTAGAGTTAAATGTAAATTTCTTTTGGGAGTGGTAAGCCTGTTCGGGGATGAATGGGGTAAATGATGGGTAGATGGGAAAAGAGTTTAGAAAGGGTTATTTGGAGTATCAAAGTAGTAAAAGAGGTTCAGAGATCCTGTTTGTTTAAGTGAGTAATTAAATGTGTCTCACTAAATATATGGGTTACTAACAAAAGTATGTACATGTATGTATCACTGTCTCTGTTGTATAACCTGCTGCATCAATTGGTCACTAACTACATGAGTGTCTATATTAGTTATTGATTAGTTGGCTGAGTATTTGTAAGGGAGACTGAGTGTATCTGTTGTTGGGTGGGGGAGTTGTAACTCTATGCATAGAGGTGTGAGTGGTTGATTGTCTAGGCATAAGGGTTTAGGAGTGTTTATGGAAACAGTTGTTTGGGTGTCTGAGTGTGTTTATTTGTGTGTTGGTAAGAGAATATATGTGTCAGTGGTACATCTCCAATAAAGTAGAAAAATAAAAGTCATTGTATATGAGAGTTGGTGTATATAAATAGGTATACGTAAGTCAGTGATTGTGAGAGTAACTGTATGAATGAGTGTATAATTGTAGTAGTGATTTTTTAACATAGTAACTATGATTTACTATATGTATGTGTAAATCAGGTGTTGCGTGTTTAAATGTGTAGGTGAGTAAATGTAAGTGTGATTGATTCTTTTCATGAGTGAGTAGCATCACTGCATAACCGACTAGGATGACTTCTGATGTGTCAATGTCTATATATGTGTATGAGTACATTTGATAGTGTTACCATTGATCAGTGACTGCATGTATAAGTGATTCTGTGGGTGAATGGACAGTTGTGTGTGTAGACTTAGGAATCAGTTAGTGCGTATGTAGTAACTGGTATGTTTATGTCAATGCTTTCAAATATGGTGCTTTGTATTTTACAGTGAGTGATCAAAGGTTATACTAGTGTGTGATGAGGTGTATCAGATTGTCATGTGGATGATGCCATCAGTGATGTCATCAGTGATGTCATTTGAGATGTCATCAGTGATGTAATCAGTGATGTCACTGACCATGTAATGAATGATGTAATATGTGACATCATCAGCAGTGCAATGTGGGGGCGCGAGTTATAGTTTGCACAACTAACTATAACGGAGGAATTTCTATTGTTTTGTACGAGTGAAATGTCCAGCTAACTATAACACTCATGAAACTTATGGTTTTTTCAGTGAATTTCAAAGGTTTTATTTTTAAATGCTAATTTCTAACTATAACGTCTCAGAAACCTATGGTTTTTTCAGTGAATTTCAAAGGTTTTTTAAATGCTGATTTTTAAGTGCAATAGTAGTTATACCTATTTTTTGTACTGAATTTCTACAGTTTTTTAACTGTTTATTTATAAATATTTTATTTATTAAACAACATTATATATTTTTCTGAAAATTGCAAAAAAAGATCTAAATACATTTAAAACTGGAATATTTTTAATTATTTTGGTATTTTAATATATGTATAAAATGTTCTTTTTTAATTTTTATTTTAAATTTTTTGGGAGCGTTGCGCACCCAAAACGTACCTACTGCAGCGGGTCCGCGTATTCTAGCTGCCATTTACGAAAAGTCGTGAAGGATCCGCGTATGGTGAGCGAAGAGTGTGTATTTCTTTTCAGTTACGTCATATACGTACAATGTTATGTGGTGTGCAAAACTGGTATGCAACAGGTCCGTGACTCCATCTCCCGCGCATTCCCAACATATGCGTATTACGGTACGCGATGCTTGTGTGGTGGCGGGCCCCACGTGATGTCATGTACATGCTGGGGCGCGCTGGGTGCGCGAATTCCGTGAAATTGTTTATGTTCTAAAATGATATATACGTGTTTTTAATGTACATATTAGGGCAAAATATAATATATTGCTACTTGTAATAAACTTATATTATTTTTAAATATATTTTCGCGAAGTCGCTTCGGGTGCATGCTTCGTGAGCGCACAGTGTCCGGATCTCATGTGACCTCAAAAAAAAAAGATTTGATTGGTTCATAACATTTCCCACTGTAAACATTGAAGGACCCCACCCATTTTAATGATTCTGTTTGGAGCAGTTGATGAGACACATCTGTTATTCTTCCAGAGCTGGTTTTGGAATTTTTTGGGTGTTTTTAAAAAATTGCATTGGAGAAATGGCATCTGGTTTGTAAGCTCCCCAATAATTCTTCAGATGAAGATATCTTGGAGGAAGATCCACCCAAGCAGAGGCCTGAATCAGTGGTATGGAATTTTTCACCTTTCCTGCCGGAGAAAAAAAGGTCAACGCAAGAAAAGTCACATGCTTGCTTTCTGACAGGGTCCTGTCGCGAGGCGCGGCAGTGACAAGAAATACTCCTGTGGAACAGCGAGTATGTATAAACATCTGCGGGCATTGTACCCAAAGAATCTGGCACAAGAAGAAATGAGGCGTGCAGCAAAAAATCCACCACCAGGCATTGCTGGCACCTCCGGAGCTTAGACTTCAGCACCACAAGTAGACATTTGCCCAGAATTTGCTTTTCTGCAGCAGCACTGCACTAAGTGCAAAACCATCATCTGTTATGGTGAACAGTCAATGGACGCTATTTGTCCAGCTCAATGGAACCACAAATGCAATTTTTTTGTTTTTTTTGTTTTTTGAATGATGTTGAATTCCATAAGCTAACTGTTTAATTAGTTCCATTTTTGTTCAATTACAACATTTAAAAAAAACTACATAAGAAATAGAAAACAAAAAAAAAAGTTCAGAACAACCTTATCTGGTTCAAAAAAAGATCTATAATTGCATGGTAATGTCTGAAAGTTTGGTTTAATGTATGTGTAGAACATGATTGACTGAAAGAATGCATTGGTACTGTAGAGTGAATTTCTAGGGGCAGATCTATGAGGAAGGGCTGCAGTGTGACACTGCAAGCGCTTTAGCTGCACCGCGCTGCGGCACTTCTGAAGCACAGGGATGTGACATATTTACATGAATATGTCGCAATTCTGTGCTCCCTCTGCACTAGCACACAAACTGCAGCCATGCAGTGATGCAGGCACCCTTGCACCATGGAGCAAGGATATCTGTGTCGTGGGGAGATTGTTTTTGTGCAGGAATGGACTACTTCCTGCACAAAAACAATCACTAAAGGCATTTTCCTCCTTCAATGTGTGCTGTGGAATGCAGCATGCATTGAAAGAGGAAAAAACGAGGAGAAATGGAAACATTTCTCCTTGTTGTGCCTCACTACACCACCTCTAGGGTGGCTCACCATTCACACGTATCTACAGATTTACACTTTCTCGTAAGTCTTGAGATGTGTTATCCCATGGGTGTTGTCTGGGAACAGACACAGCAACACCCACGGAACACCCCTTCAACGCAAAGTGCTGCATTTGAATGGGTCATATTTTCAAGGAGAGGAAAAGCCACACAGTGTAGCTTTTTCTCTCCTTGTAAATGTGGAGGAGTCCCCAGAGCCATCACTTTGTTACAAAAAGTGATGTACTGGTGGTGCAGGGGGCTTGTAAATCTGCCCCATACGTGATTAGGTATTTGCAGAGTGATACAATAAGAACATAGTGCTGTATGACTGATTGATGAACTGCATTAGACTGACAGGAGGTATCCTAGGCTGCATGAGTATTACTTCAGTATTTAGTGGAGGGTACCAATAGTATGTATCTGCTTAGAGGTTTGTAGGGATTGTGCACTGAATATTGTACGTGTACTTGTGTTGGTGTCTAGGTCATTCTGTAAGAACATCACTAGTAACTAGAATGATGACAGTGCTGCAAACAGAGTGCTCAGTTAATTTATAAGTGCTTAGGTATTGTCTCAACGCCTGAGTCATTCTGCAAGTGCATAGACTGGGACTGGGTTCCTAGAGTGCTAGTAGTTTACAGCAGGATCAGTTTATAAGCAATTCTGTTTCAGCAGAGTGATTAGATAAGGACATGCTTCTGTCAGGATTATTGCAGAAGTGGACACAGACTCACAGTGTGATTCCAGACAAGTGACTATTACCTGGACTTTTGCAGGACTGACTCAGTAGTCTGCAAGGGGTTAAGGGACCACATACACTGTGCACATTTGACTGTACCACTGCTTGTCTCAATGCCTGAGTCATTCTGCAAGTGCACAGACAGTGACTGGGTTCCTAGAGTGCTAGTGGTTGACAGCAAGATAAGTTCATAAGCATTTATGTTTCAGCAGAGAAATTAGATAAGGTCAAATTCTTCTGTCAGGATGATTGTAGGAGTGGACACAAACTCACAGTCTGATTCCAGACAAGCATTGCTATTACCTGGACTTTTGCAGGACTGCCTCAGTAGTCTGCAAGGGGTTAAGGGTCTGCATACATTGTGCACATTTCACTGTCCCACTGATTGTCTCAATGCCTGAGTCATTCTGCAAGTGCATAGACAGTGACTGGTTTCCTAGAGTGCTAGTAGCTGACAGCAGAATACGTTTATGAGCGCTTATGTTTCAGCAGAGTGATTAGATAAGAACATGCTTCTGTCTGGATGATTGTAAAAGTGGACACTGACTCACAGTGTGATTCCAGACAAGCACGACTATTACCTGGACATTTGCAGGACTGCCTCAGTAGTCTGCAAGGGGTTAAGGGTCTGCATACATTGTGCACATTTCACTGTCCCACTGATTGTCTCAATGCTTGAGTCATTCTGCAAGTGCATAGACAGTGACTGGGTTCCTAGAGTGCTGGTAGTTGACAGCACGCTAAGTTTATAAGCGCTTATGTTTCAGCAGAGTGATTAGATAAGAACATGCTTCTGTCTGGATGATTGTAGGAGTGGACACAGACTCACAGTGTGATTCAAGACAAGCACGACTATTACCAGGACTTTTGCAGGACTGACTCAGTAGTCTGCAAGGGGTTAAGGGACCACATACATTGTGCACATTTGACTGCACCACTGCTTGTCTCAATGCTTGAGTCATTCTGCAAGTGCACAGACAGTGACTGGGTTCCTAGAGTGCTGGTAGTTGACAGCACGCTAAGTTTATAAGCGCTTATGTTTCAGCAGAGTGATTAGATAAGAACATGCTTCTGTCTGGATGATTGTAGGAGTGAACACAGACTCAGAGTGTGATTCAAGACAAGCACGACTATTACCAGGACTTTTGCAGGACTGCCTCAGTAGTCTGCAAGGGGTTAAGGGTCTGCATACATTGTGCACATTTCACTGTCCCACTGATTGTCTCAATGCCTGAGTCATTCTGCAAGTGCATAGACAGTGACTGGTTTCCTAGAGTGCTAGTAGTTGACAGCACAATACGTTTATAAGCGCTTATGTTTCAGCAGAGTGATTAGATAGGAACATGCTTCTGTCTGGATGATTGTAGGAGTGGACATAGACTCAAAGTGTGATTCAAGACAAGCACGACTATTACGAGGACTTTTGCAGGACTGACTCAGTAGTCTGCAAGGGGTTAAGGGAACACATACATTTCGCACATTTGACTGTACCACTGCTTGTCTCAATGCTTGAGTCATCCTGCAAGTGCATAGACAGTGACTGGTTACCTAGAGTACTAGTAGTTGACAGCAGGATAAGTTTATAAGCACTTATGTGTCAGCAGAGAGATTAGATGAGGACATATTTTTGTCAGGATGATTATAGGAGTGGACAGAGCTGCTTTAGAGCCATAGAACAGGTCAGGAGAGCTGCTTTAGAGCCAGAGAACCAGGTCAGCAGAGCCGTTGTAGAGTCAGAGACCCAGGTCAGAAGAGCTGCTGGAGAGCCAAAGAACCAGGTCAGCAGAGCTGCTTTAGAGCCATAGAACCAGGTCAGCAGAGCTGCTGTAGAGCCAGAGACCCAGGTTAGCAGAGCTGTTCTAGAGGCCGAGAACCAGGTCAGCAGAGCTGCTGTAGAGCCAGAGAAACATGGTCAGCAGAGCAGATTTAGAGGTAGAGAACCAGGTCAGCATAACTGCTTTAAAGCCGGAGGACCAGGTCAGCAGAGCTCTTTAGAGGGAGAGAGAGAACCAGGTCAGCAGAGCTGCTTTAGAGCCAGGGAACCAGGCAAGCAGAGCTGCTTTAGAGCCATAGAACCAGGTCAGCATAGCAGCTTTAGAGCCAGAGAACCAGGTGAGCAGAGTTGCTCTAGAGACAGAGAACCAGGTCAGCAGAGATGCTTTAGAGTGAGAGAACCAGGTCAGCAGAGTTTCTTTAGAGGGAGAGAACCAGGTCAGCAGAGCTGCTTTAAAGCCAGAGAACCAGGTCAGCAATGCTGCTTTAGAGCCATAGAACTAGGTCAGCAGATCTGCTCTAGAGGCAGAGATCCAGGTTCGCAGAGCTGATTTAGAGGGAGAGAACCAGGTCAGCAGAGTGGCTTTATAACCAGAGAACCAGGTCAGCAGAGATGCTCTAGAGCCGGAATACCAGGTCAGCAGAGCTCTTTAGAGGGAGAGAACCAGGTCAGCAGAGCTGCTTTAGAGCCAGAGAACCAGGTCAGCAGAGCTGCTCTAGAGCCAGGGAACCAGGCAAGAAGAGCTGCTTTAGAGCCATAGAACCAGGTCAGCAGAGCTGCTCTAGAGCCTAAGAACCATGTCAGCAGAGCTACTCTACAGCCAGAGAACCAGGTCAGCAGAGCTGCTATAGAGCCAGGGAACCAGGCAAGAAGAGTTGCTTTAGAGCCATAGAACCAGGTCAGCAGAGCTGCTCTAGAGACAGAGAACCAGGTCAGCAGAGCTGCTCTAGAGACAGAGAACCAGGTCAGCAGAGATGATTTAGAGGGAGAGAACCAGGTCAGCAGAGCTGCTCTAAAGCCAGAGAAACCAGGTCAGCAGAGTTTCTTTAGAGGGAGAGAACCAGGTCAGCAGAGCTGCTCTAGAGCCAGAGAACCAGGTCAGCAACGCTGCTTTAGAGCCATAGAACTAGGTCAGCAGATCTGCTCTAGAGGCAGAGAACCAGGTCAGCAGTGCTGAATTAGAGGGAGAGAACCAGGTCAGCAGAGCTGATTTATAGCCAGAGAACCAGGTCAGCAGAGCTGCTTCAGAACCAGAGAACCAGGTCATCAGAGCTGCTTTAGAGCCATAGAACCAGGTCAGCAGTGTTGCTTTAGAGCCAGAGAACCAAATCATCAGACCTGCTCTAGAGCCCAAGAACCAAGTCAGCAGTGCTGCTCTAGAGCCAGAGAACCAGGTCATCAGAGCTGCAGTAGAGCCAGAGAAACCAGGTCAGTAGAGCTGCTTTAGAGCGAGAGAACCAGGTCAGCAGAGCTGCTTTAGAGGGAGTGTACCAGGTCAGCAGAGCTGCTTTAGAGCCAAAGGGCCCGGTCAGCAGATCTGCTCTAGATACAGAGAACCAGGTCAGCAGACTGCTTTAGAGCCATAGAACTGGGTCAGCAGAGCTGCTTTAGAGCCAGATAACCAGATCAGAAAAGCTGCTCTAGAGCCTAAGAAGCAGGTCAGCAGAGCTGCTCTAGAACCAGAGATGCAGGTCAGCAGAGCTGCTGTGGAGCCAGAGACCCAGGTCAGCAGAGCTGCTCTAGAGGCCGAGAACCAGGTTAGCAGACCTGTTGCAGAGCCAGAGAAACCAAGTCAGCAGAGCTGCTTCAAAGGCAGAGAACCAGGTCAGCAGAAATGCTTTAGAGCCAGAGAAACAGGTCAGCAGAGCTCTTTAGAGGGAGAAAAACAGGTCAACAGACCTGATTCAGAGCAAGAGAACCAGGTCAGCAGAGCTGGTCTAGAGCCAGAGAACCAGGTCAGCAGAACTGCTTTAGTGCCATAGAACCAGATCAGCAGAGCTGCTTTAGAGCCATAGAACCAGGTCAGTAGAGCTGCTCTAGAGGCAGAGAACAAGGTCAGCAGAGCCTATGTAGAGGGAGAGAACAAGGTCAGAAGAGCTGCTTTAGAGCCAGAGAACCAGGACAGCAGAGCTGTTCTATAGCCAGAGAACCAGGTCAGCAGAGCTGCTTTAGAGCCATAGAACCAGGTCAGCAGAGCTGCTTTAGAGGGAGAGAACCAGGTCAGCAGAGCTGCTGTAGAGCCAGAGACCCAGGTTAGCAGAGCTGTTCTAGAGGCCGAGAACCAGGTCAGCAGAGCTGCTGTAGAGCCAGAGAAACATGGTCAGCAGAGCAGATTTAGAGGTAGAGAACCAGGTCAGCATAACTGCTTTAAAGCCGGAGGACCAGGTCAGCAGAGCTCTTTAGAGGGAGAGAGAGAACCAGGTCAGCAGAGCTGCTTTAGAGCCAGGGAACCAGGCAAGCAGAGCTGCTTTAGAGCCATAGAACCAGGTCAGCATAGCAGCTTTAGAGCCAGAGAACCAGGTGAGCAGAGTTGCTCTAGAGACAGAGAACCAGGTCAGCAGAGATGCTTTAGAGTGAGAGAACCAGGTCAGCAGAGTTTCTTTAGAGGGAGAGAACCAGGTCAGCAGAGCTGCTTTAAAGCCAGAGAACCAGGTCAGCAACGCTGCTTTAGAGCCATAGAACTAGGTCAACAGATCTGCTCTAGAGGCAGAGATCCAGGTCCGCAGAGCTGATTTAGAGGGAGAGAACCAGGTCAGCAGAGTGGCTTTATAACCAGAGAACCAGGTCAGCAGAGATGCTCTAGAGCCGGAGGACCAGGTCAGCAGAGCTCTTTAGAGGGAGAGAACCAGGGCAGCAGAGCTGCTTTAGAGCCAGAGAACCAGGTCAGCAGAGCTGCTCTAGAGCCAGGGAACCAGGCAAGAAGAGCTGCTTTAGAGCCATAGAACCAGGTCAGCAGAGCTGCTCTAGAGCCTAAGAACCATGTCAGCAGAGCTACTCTACAGCCAGAGAACCAGGTCAGCAGAGCTGCTATAGAGCCAGGGAACCAGGCAAGAAGAGTTGCTTTAGAGCCATAGAACCAGGTCAGCAGAGCTGCTCTAGAGACAGAGAACCAGCTCAGCAGAGCTGCTCTAGAGACAGAGAACCAGGTCAGCAGAGATGATTTAGAGGGAGAGAACCAGGTCAGCAGAGCTGCTCTAAAGCCAGAGAAACCAGGTCAGCAGAGTTTCTTTAGAGGGAGAGAACCAGGTCAGCAGAGCTGCTCTAGAGCCAGAGAACCAGGTCAGCAACGCTGCTTTAGAGCCATAGAACTAGGTCAGCAGATCTGCTCTAGAGGCAGAGAACCAGGTCAGCAGTGCTGAATTAGAGGGAGAGAACCAGGTCAGCAGAGCTGATTTATAGCCAGAGAACCAGGTCAGCAGAGCTGCTTCAGAACCAAAGAACCAGGTCATCAGAGCTGCTTTAGAGCCATAGAACCAGGTCAGCAGTGTTGCTTTAGAGCCAGAGAACCAAATCATCAGACCTGCTCTAGAGCCCAAGAACCAAGTCAGCAGTGCTGCTCTAGAGCCAGAGAACCAGGTCATCAGAGCTGCAGTAGAGCCAGAGAAACCAGGTCAGTAGAGCTGCTTTAGAGCGAGAGAACCAGGTCAGCAGAGCTGCTTTAGAGGGAGTGTACCAGGTCAGCAGAGCTGCTTTAGAGCCAAAGGGCCCGGTCAGCAGATCTGCTCTAGAGACAGAGAACCAGGTCAGCAGACTGCTTTAGAGCCATAGAACTGGGTCAGCAGAGCTGCTTTAGAGCCAGATAACCAGATCAGAAAAGCTGCTCTAGAGCCTAAGAAGCAGGTCAGCAGAGCTGCTCTAGAACCAGAGATGCAGGTCAGCAGAGCTGCTGTGGAGCCAGAGACCCAGGTCAGCAGAGCTGCTCTAGAGGCCGAGAACCAGGTTAGCAGACCTGTTGCAGAGCCAGAGAAACCAAGTCAGCAGAGCTGCTTCAAAGGCAGAGAACCAGGTCAGCAGAAATGCTTTAGAGCCAGAGAAACAGGTCAGCAGAGCTCTTTAGAGGGAGAAAAACAGGTCAACAGACCTGATTCAGAGCAAGAGAACCAGGTCAGCAGAGCTGGTCTAGAGCCAGAGAACCAGGTCAGCAGAACTGCTTTAGTGCCATAGAACCAGATCAGCAGAACTGCTTTAGAGCCATAGAACCAGGTCAGTAGAGCTGCTCTAGAGGCAGAGAACAAGGTCAGCAGAGCCTATGTAGAGGGAGAGAACAAGGTCAGAAGAGCTGCTTTAGAGCCAGAGAACCAGGACAGCAGAGCTGTTCTATAGCCAGAGAACCAGGTCAGCAGAGCTGCTTTAGAGCCATAGAACCAGGTCAGCAGAGCTGCTTTAGAGGGAGAGAACCAGGTCAGCAGAGCTGCTGTAGAGCCAGAGACCCAGGTTAGCAGAGCTGTTCTAGAGGGCGAGAACCAGGTCAGCAGAGCTGCTGTAGAGCCAGAGAAACATGGTCAGCAGAGCAGATTTAGAGGTAGAGAACCAGGTCAGCATAACTGCTTTAAAGCCGGAGGACCAGGTCAGCAGAGCTCTTTAGAGGGAGAGAGAGAACCAGGTCAGCAGAGCTGCTTTAGAGCCAGGGAACCAGGCAAGCAGAGCTGCTTTAGAGCCATAGAACCAGGTCAGCATAGCAGCTTTAGAGCCAGAGAACCAGGTGAGCAGAGTTGCTCTAGAGACAGAGAACCAGGTCAGCAGAGATGCTTTAGAGTGAGAGAACCAGGTCAGCAGAGTTTCTTTAGAGGGAGAGAACCAGGTCAGCAGAGCTGCTTTAAAGCCAGAGAACCAGGTCAGCAATGCTGCTTTAGAGCCATAGAACTAGGTCAACAGATCTGCTCTAGAGGCAGAGATCCAGGTCCGCAGAGCTGATTTAGAGGGAGAGAACCAGGTCAGCAGAGTGGCTTTATAACCAGAGAACCAGGTCAGCAGAGATGCTCTAGAGCCGGAGGACCAGGTCAGCAGAGCTCTTTAGAGGGAGAGAACCAGGTCAGCAGAGCTGCTTTAGAGCCAGAGAACCAGGTCAGCAGAGCTGCTCTAGAGCCAGGGAACCAGGCAGGAAGAGCTGCTTTAGAGCCATAGAACCAGGTCAGCAGAGCTGCTCTAGAGCCTAAGAACCATGTCAGCAGAGCTACTCTACAGCCAGAGAACCAGGTCAGCAGAGCTGCTATAGAGCCAGGGAACCAGGCAAGAAGAGTTGCTTTAGAGCCATAGAACCAGGTCAGCAGAGCTGCTCTAGAGACAGAGAACCAGGTCAGCAGAGCTGCTCTAGAGACAGAGAACCAGGTCAGCAGAGATGATTTAGAGGGAGAGAACCAGGTCAGCAGAGCTGCTCTAAAGCCAGATAAACCAGGTCAGCAGAGTTTCTTTAGAGGGAGAGAACCAGGTCAGCAGAGCTGCTCTAGAGCCAGAGAACCAGGTCAGCAACGCTGCTTTAGAGCCATAGAACTAGGTCAGCAGATCTGCTCTAGAGGCAGAGAACCAGGTCAGCAGTGCTGAATTAGAGGGAGAGAACCAGGTCAGCAGAGCTGATTTATAGCCAGAGAACCAGGTCAGCAGAGCTGCTTCAGAACCAGAGAACCAGGTCATCAGAGCTGCTTTAGAGCCATAGAACCAGGTCAGCAGTGTTGCTTTAGAGCCAGAGAACCAAATCATCAGACCTGCTCTAGAGCCCAAGAACCAAGTCAGCAGTGCTGCTCTAGAGCCAGAGAACCAGGTCATCAGAGCTGCAGTAGAGCCAGAGAAACCAGGTCAGTAGAGCTGCTTTAGAGCGAGAGAACCAGGTCAGCAGAGCTGCTTTAGAGGGAGTGTACCAGGTCAGCAGAGCTGCTTTAGAGCCAAAGGGCCCGGTCAGCAGATCTGCTCTAGAGACAGAGAACCAGGTCAGCAGACTGCTTTAGAGCCATAGAACTGGGTCAGCAGAGCTGCTTTAGAGCCAGATAACCAGATCAGAAAAGCTGCTCTAGAGCCTAAGAAGCAGGTCAGCAGAGCTGCTCTAGAACCAGAGATGCAGGTCAGCAGAGCTGCTGTGGAGCCAGAGACCCAGGTCAGCAGAGCTGCTCTAGAGGCCGAAAACCAGGTTAGCAGACCTGTTGCAGAGCCAGAGAAACCAAGTCAGCAGAGCTGCTTCAAAGGCAGAGAACCAGGTCAGCAGAAATGCTTTAGAGCCAGAGAAACAGGTCAGCAGAGCTCTTTAGAGGGAGAAAAACAGGTCAACAGACCTGATTCAGAGCAAGAGAACCAGGTCAGCAGAGCTGGTCTAGAGCCAGAGAACCAGGTCAGCAGAACTGCTTTAGTGCCATAGAACCAGATCAGCAGAGCTGCTTTAGAGCCATAGAACCAGGTCAGTAGAGCTGCTCTAGAGGCAGAGAACAAGGTCAGCAGAGCCTATGTAGAGGGAGAGAACAAGGTCAGAAGAGCTGCTTTAGAGCCAGAGAACCAGGACAGCAGAGCTGTTCTATAGCCAGAGAACCAGGTCAGCAGAGCTGCTTTAGAGCCATAGAACCAGGTCAGCAGAGCTGCTTTAGAGGGAGAGAACCAGGTCAGCAGAGCTGCTGTAGAGCCAGAGACCCAGGTTAGCAGAGCTGTTCTAGAGGCCGAGAACCAGGTCAGCAGAGCTGCTGTAGAGCCAGAGAAACATGGTCAGCAGAGCAGATTTAGAGGTAGAGAACCAGGTCAGCATAACTGCTTTAAAGCCGGAGGACCAGGTCAGCAGAGCTCTTTAGAGGGAGAGAGAGAACCAGGTCAGCAGAGCTGCTTTAGAGCCAGGGAACCAGGCAAGCAGAGCTGCTTTAGAGCCATAGAACCAGGTCAGCATAGCAGCTTTAGAGCCAGAGAACCAGGTGAGCAGAGTTGCTCTAGAGACAGAGAACCAGGTCAGCAGAGATGCTTTAGAGTGAGAGAACCAGGTCAGCAGAGTTTCTTTAGAGGGAGAGAACCAGGTCAGCAGAGCTGCTTTAAAGCCAGAGAACCAGGTCAGCAATGCTGCTTTAGAGCCATAGAACTAGGTCAACAGATCTGCTCTAGAGGCAGAGATCCAGGTCCGCAGAGCTGATTTAGAGGGAGAGAACCAGGTCAGCA
The DNA here is from genome assembly GCF_964261635.1 of Lissotriton helveticus. Taxonomy (NCBI): domain Eukaryota; kingdom Metazoa; phylum Chordata; class Amphibia; order Caudata; family Salamandridae; genus Lissotriton; species Lissotriton helveticus. Next base: position 1,959,928,031 of record NC_136063.1, on the reverse strand, counting down.
GAGTGGCTTTATAACCAGAGAACCAGGTCAGCAGAGATGCTCTAGAGCCGGAGGACCAGGTCAGCAGAGCTCTTTAGAGGGAGAGAACCAGGTCAGCAGAGCTGCTTTAGAGCCAGAGAACCAGGTCAGCAGAGCTGCTCTAGAGCCAGGGAACCAGGCAAGAAGAGCTGCTTTAGAGCCATAGAACCAGGTCAGCAGAGCTGCTCTAGAGCCTAAGAACCATGTCAGCAGAGCTACTCTACAGCCAGAGAACCAGGTCAGCAGAGCTGCTTTAGAGCCAGGGAACCAGGCAAGAAGAGTTGCTTTAGAGCCATAGAACCAGGTCAGCAGAGCTGCTTTAGAGCCTGAGAACCAGGTCAGCAGAGCTGCTCTAGAGACAGAGAACCAGGTCAGCAGAGATGATTTAGAGGGAGAGAACCAGGTCAGCAGAGCTGCTCTAAAGCCAGAGAAACCAGGTCAGCAGAGTTTCTTTAGAGGGAGAGAACCAGGTCAGCAGAGCTGCTTTAGAGCCGGAGAACCAGGTCAGCAGAGCTGCTCTAGAGCCAGAGAACCAGGTCAGCAATGCTGCTTTAGAGCCATAGAACTAGGTCAGCAGATCTGCTCTAGAGGCAGAGAACCAGGTCAGCAGAGCTGAATTAGAGGGAGAGAACCAGGTCAGCAGAGCTGATTTATAGCCAGAGAACCAGGTCAGCAGAGCTGCTTCAGAACCAGAGAACCAGGTCATCAGAGCTGCTTTAGAGCCATAGAACCAGGTCAGCAGTGTTGCTTTAGAGCCAGAGAACCAAATCATCAGACCTGCTCTAGAGCCCAAGAACCAAGTCAGCAGTGCTGCTCTAGAGCCAGAGAACCAGGTCATCAGAGCTGCAGTAGAGCCAGAGAAACCAGGTCAGTAGAGCTGCTTTAGAGCGAGAGAACCAGGTCAGCAGAGCTGCTTTAGAGGGAGAGTACCAGGTCAGCAGAGCTGCTTTAGAGCCAAAGGGCCCGGTCAGCAGATCTGCTCTAGAGACAGAGAACCAGGTCAGCAGACTGCTTTAGAGCCATAGAACTGGGTCAGCAGAGCTGCTTTAGAGCCAGATAACCAGATCAGAAAAGCTGCTCTAGAGCCTAAGAAGCAGGTCAGCAGAGCTGCTCTAGAACCAGAGATGCAGGTCAGCAGAGCTGCTGTGGAGCCAGAGACCCAGGTCAGCAGAGCTGCTCTAGAGGCCGAGAACCAGGTTAGCAGACCTGTTGCAGAGCCAGAGAAACCAAGTCAGCAGAGCTGCTTCAAAGGCAGAGAACCAGGTCAGCAGAAATGCTTTAGAGCCAGAGAAACAGGTCAGCAGAGCTCTTTAGAGGGAGAAAAACAGGTCAACAGACCTGATTCAGAGCAAGAGAACCAGGTCAGCAGAGCTGGTCTAGAGCCAGAGAACCAGGTCAGCAGAACTGCTTTAGTGCCATAGAACCAGATCAGCAGAGCTGCTTTAGAGCCATAGAACCAGGTCAGTAGAGCTGCTCTAGATGCAGAGAACAAGGTCAGCAGAGCCTATGTAGAGGGAGAGAACCAGGTCAGAAGAGCTGCTTTAGAGCCAGAGAACCAGGACAGCAGAGCTGTTCTATAGCCAGAGAACCAGGTCAGCAGAGCTGCTTTAGAGCCATAGAACCAGGTCAGCAGAGCTGCTTTAGAGGCAGAAAACCAGGTCAGCAGAACTGCTCTAGAGCCTAAGAACCAGGTCAGCAGAGCTGCTCTAGAGCCAGAGAACCTAGTCAGCAGGGCAGATGTCGAGCCAGAGAAACCAGGTCAGTAGAGCTGCTTTAGAGTGAGAGAACAAGGTCAGCAGGGCTGCTTTAGAGGGAGAGAACCAGGTTTGCAGAGCTGCTTTAGAGCCAAGGGACCAGGTCAGCAAAGCTGCCCTAGAGCCAGACAACCAGGTCAGCAGAACTGCTTTAGAGCCATAGAACCGGGTCAGCGGAGCTGCTTTAGAGCCAAAGAATCAGGTCAGCAGAGCTGTTGTAGAGCCAGAGAACCAGGTCAACAGTGCTGCTCTAGTGCCTAAGAACTAGGTCAGCAGAGCTGCTCCTGAGCCAAAGAACCAGGTCAGCAGAGCTGCTCTAGAGCCAGAGAAACCAGGTCAGCAGAGCTGCTTTAGAGGGAGAGAACCAGGTCAGCAGAGTTGCTTCAGAGCCAGAGAACCAGACCAGCAGATATGCTTTAGAGCCAGAGAACCAGGTCAGCAAAGCTGCTCTAGAGCCAGAGAACCAAGTCAGCAGAACTGCTTTAGAGCCATAGAACCAGGTCAGCAGAGCTGCTTTACAGCCAGAGAACCAGGTCAGCAGAGCTGCTCTAGAGCCTAAGAAGCAGGTCAGCAGAGCTGCTGTAGAGTCAGAGACACCAGGTCAGTAGAGCTGCTTTGGAAGGAGAGAACCTGATCAGCAGAGCTGCTCTAACGTTTGAGAACCAGGTCAGCAGAGCTGCTCTTGAGACAGAGAAACTACGTCAGTAGAGCTGCTTTAGAGCGAGAGAACAAGGTCAGCAGAGCTGCTTTGGAGGGAGAGAACCAGGTTTGCAGAACTGCTTTAGAGCCACAGAACCGGGTCAGATGAGCTGCTTTAGATCCAGAGAACCTGGTCAGTAGAGCTGCTCTAGCTGACACTGACTGACTGACACTGACTGACACTGATTGACCGACACTGACTGACACTGATTGACTGACACTGACTGGCTGACACTGACTGACACTGCTTGACTGACACGGACTCACTGACATTGACTGACACTGATTGACTGACACTGACAGACACTGATTGACTGACACTGATTGAAACTGACTGACTGGCTGACCCTGACTGACTGACACTGACTGACACTGACTGACTAATCTCTAACACTCACTCTCCACTACTCTCTAATACTCACTCTCTACTACTCTAATACTCTCTACTACTCACTCTCTACTACTACTCTCTACTACTATCTCTTTACTACTCACTCTCTACTACTCTCTACTATTCACTCTCCACTACTCTCCAACTCTGACTCACTCTCTACTACTCACTCACTACTACTCACTCTCTACTTTTCTCTACTACTTACTCTACTACTCTCTACTACTCTCTACCACTCACTCTCTACTACTCTACTACTCACTCTCTACTACTCTCTTCTACTCTCTTTCTACTACCCACTCTCTACTACTCACTCTACTACTCTCCACTACTCACTGTCTACTACTCACTCACTACTACTCACTCTCTACTTTTCTCTACTACTTACTCTACTACTCTCTACCACTCACTCTCTACTACTCTACTACTCACTCTCTACTACTCTCTTTCTACTACTCACTCTCTACTACTCACTCTACTACTCTCCACTACTCGCTCTCTACTACTCTCTCTCTTCTACTCACTCTCTACTACTCACTCTCCACTCCCCTCTCTACTACCCACCCTCTACTACTCTCTACTACTCACACTACTACTCTCTGCTACTCTTTTAACACTCACTGTCTACTACTCTACTACTCACTCTCTACTACTCACTCTCTACTACTCACTCTACTAATCTCTACTACTCTCTACCACTCACTCTCTACTACTCTACTACTCACTCTCTACTACTCACTCTACTATTCTCTACTACTCACTCTCTACTACTCTCTCTCTACTACTCACTCTCTACTACTCACTCTACTACTCTCTACTACTCACTCTCTACTACTCTCTCTCTACTACTCACCCTCTACTATTAACTCTCTACTACTCACTCTCTACTACTCACTCTCTACTATTTGCTCTCTACTACTCTCTACTACTCACTCTCCACTACTCACTCTTTACTAGTCGCTCTCTACTACTCTATTCTACTCACTCGCTAGTACTCTACTACTCATTCTCTACTAATCACTCTCTACTACTCTACTACTCTCTACTACTCTCTCTACTACTCTTTCTCTACTACTAACTCTCTACTACTCACTCTACTACTCTCTACTACTCACTCTCTACTACTCTCTCTCTACTACTCCTTCTCTACTACTCACTCTACTACTCTCTACTACTCACTCTCTACTACTCTCTCTCTACGACTCACCCTCTACTATTAACTCTCTACTACTCACTCTCTACTATTTACTCTCTACTATTCACTCTCTAGTACTCTCTACTACTCCCTCTCCACTACTCAATCTTTACTAGTCGCTCTCTCCTCACTCTCTACTACTCTACTACTCACTCTCTACTACTCTCTCTCTACTACTCACCCTCTACTAATAACTCTCTACTACTCACTCTCTACTATTTGCTCTCTACTACTCTCTTCTTCTCACTCTCTACTACTCACTCTACTACTCTTTACCACTCATTCTCAACTACTCTACTACTCACTCTCTACTACTTTCTACTACTACTCTCTCTAATACTCACTCTACTACTCTCTACTACTCTCTACCACTCACTCTCTACTACTCTACTACTCACTCTCTACTACTCTCTATTACTCTCTCTCTACTACGCACTCTCTACTGCTCACTCTACTACTCTCTACTACTCACTCTCTACTACTCTCTCTCTCTACTACTCACTCTCTACTACTCACTCCACTACTCTCTACTACTCACTCTCTACTACTCACCCTCTACTATTAACTCTCTACTACTCACTCTCTAATACTCACTCTCTACTATTCGCTCTCTACTACTCTCTACTACTCACTCTCCGCCACTCACTCTTTACTAGTCGCTCTCTACTACTCTATACTACTCACTCTCTACTACTCTCTACTACTCACTCTCTACTACTCTACTACTCTCTACTACTCTCTCTACTACTCTTTTTCCACTGCTCTCCACTACTCATGCTACTATTCTCTACTACTCTCTACTACTCACCCTCTACTACTCTTCATCTATCTTCTACTATTCTCTACTACCTACTCTCTACTACTCACTCTCTACTACTGACTCTACTACTCTCTACTACTCACTCTCTACTACTCTCTACTACTCTCTACTACTCTCTCTCTACTACTCACTCTCTAATACTCACTCTACTACTCTCTACTACTCACTCTCTACAACTCTATCTACTACTCACTCTCTACTATTAACTCTCTACTACTCACTCTACTACTCACTCTCTACTACTCACCCTCTACTACTCTACTACTCTCTACTACTCACGCTCTACTACTCTACTACTCTCTCTACTGCTCACTCTCTACTAATCTCTACTACTCATGCTACTACTCTCTGCTACTCTCTACCACTCACTGTCTACTACTCTACTACTCACTCTCTACTACTCTCTCTCTACTACTCTCTACTACTCACTCTACTACTCTCTACTACTCTCTACTACTCAATGTCTACTACTCTACTACTCACTCTCTACTACTCTCTACTACTCTCTCTACTATTCACTCTCTATTACTCTACTACTCTCTAATACTCACTATCTACTACTCTCTACTACTCTTGCTCTGTTACTCACTCTCTACTACTTACTCTACTACTCTCTACTACTCTCTACCACTCACTCTCTACTACTCTACTACTCACTCTCTACTACTCTCTTCTACTCTCTTTCTACTACTCACTCTCTACTACTCACTCTACTACTCTCCACTACTCACTCTCTACTACTCACTCACTACTACTCACTCTCTACTTTTCTCTACTACTTACTCTACTACTCTCTACTACTCTCTACCACTCACTCTCTACTACTCTACTACTCACTCTCTACTACTCTCTTCTACTCTCTTTCTACTACTCACTCTACTACTCTCCACTACTCGCTCTCTACTACTCTCTCTCTTCTACTCACTCTCTACTACTCACTCCCCTCTCTACTACCCACCCTCTACTACTCTCTACTACTCACACTACTACTCTCTGCTACTCTTTTAACACTCACTGTCTACTACTCTACTACTCACTCTCTACTACTCACTCTCTACTACTCACTCTACTAATCTCTACTACTCTCTACCACTCACTCTCTACTACTCTACTACTCACTCTCTACTACTCACTCTACTATTCTCTACTACTCACTCTCTACTACTCACTCTCTACTACTCTCTCTCTACTACTCATCCTCTACTATTAACTCTCTACTACTCACTCTCTACTATTTGCTCTCTACTACTCTCTACTACTCACTCTCCACTACTCACTCTTTACTAGTCGCTCTCTACTACTCTATTCTACTCACTCGCTAGTACTCTACTACTCATTCTCTACTAATCACTCTCTACTACTCTACTACTCTCTACTACTCGCTCTACTACTCTTTCTCTACTACTAACTCTCTACTACTCACTCTACTACTCTCTACTACTCACTCTCTACTACTATCTCTCTACTACTCCTTCTCTACTACTCACTCTACTACTCTCTACTACTCACTCTCTACTACTCTCTCTCTACTACTCACCCTCTACTATTAACTCTCTACTACTCACTCTCTACTATTTACTCTCTACTATTCACTCTCTAGTACTCTCTACTACTCCCTCTCCACTACTCAATCTTTACTAGTCGCTCTCTCCTCACTCTCTACTACTCTACTACTCTCTACTACTCACTCTGTACTACTCTACTACTCTCTACTACTCTCTCTAGTACTCTTTCTCTACTGCTCCCTACTACTCACGCTACTATTCTTTTCTACTCTTCACTACTCACCCTCTACTACTCTACTTCTCTCTTGTACTATTCTCTACTACCTACTCTCTACTACTCACTCTCTACTACTGACTCTACTACTCTCTACTACTCACTCTCTACTACTCTCTCTCTACTACTCACTCTCTACTACTCACTCCCTACTATTAACTCTCTACTACTCACTCTCTGCTACTCACTCTCTACTACTCACGCTCTACTACTCTACTACTCTCTACTACTCTCTCTACTACTCACTCTCTACTACTCTCTTCTACTCATGCTACTACTCTCTGCTACTCTCATCCACTCACTGTCTACTACTCCACTACTCACTCTCTACTACACTATCTCTACTACTCTCTTCTACTAACTCTACTACTCTCTACTACTCTCTACCACTCACTCTCTACTACTCTACTACTCACTCTCTACTACTCTCTACTACTCTCTCTACTATTCACTCTCTATTACTCTACTACTCTCTAATACTCACTCTCTACCACTCTCTACTACTCTCACTCTATTACTCCCTCTCTATTACTCACTCTACTACTCTCCACTACTCACTCTCTACTACTCTCTCTCTACTACTCACCCTCTACTATTATCTCTCTATTACTCACTCTCTACTACTCACTCTCTAATATTCGCTCTCTACTACTCTCTACTACTCACTCTCCACTACTCACTCTTTACTAGTCACTCTCTCATACTCTATACTACTTACTCTCTACTGCTCTACTACTCTCTACTACTCTCTCTACTACTCGTTCTCTACTACTGTCTACTACATACGCTACTGCTCTCTACTGCTCTACTACTCTCTACTACTATTCTCTACTACCTACTCTCTTCTTCTCACTCTCTACTACTCACTCTACTACTCTCTACCACTCACTCTCAACTACTCTACTACTCACTCTCTACTACCTTCTACTACTACTCTCTCTAATACTCACTCTCTACTACTCTCTAAAACTCACGCTACTACTCTCTGCTACTCTCTACCATTCACTGTCTACTACTCTACTACTCACTCTCTACTACTCACTCTCTTCTTCTCTCTATTACTCACTCTATTACTCACTCTACTACTCTTTTCCACTCACTCTCTACTGCTCTACTACTCACTCTCTACTACTCTCTACTGCTCTCTCTATACTACTCACTCTCTACTACTCACTCTACTACTCTCTACTACTCACTCTCTACTACTCTCTCTCTCTCTACTACTCACTCTACTACTCTCTACTACTCACTCTCTACTACTCTCTCTCTACTACTCACCCTCTACTAATAACTCTCTACTACTCACTCTCTACTATTTGCTCTCTACTACTCTCTACTACTCACTCTCCACTACTTACTCTTTACTAGTTGCTCTCTACTACTCTATACTACTCACTCTCCACTACTCACTCTTTACTAGTCGCTCTCTACTACTCTATCCTACTCACTCTCTACTACTCTACTACTCTCTACTACTCACTCTCTACTACTCTACTACTCTCAACTACTCTCTCTACTATTTCTCTACTGTTCTCTACTACTCACGCTACTATTCTCTACTACTCACCCTCTACTACTCTACTTCTCTCTTCTACTATTCTCTATTACCTACTCTCTACTACTCACTCTCTACTACTGACTCTACTACTCTCTACTACTCACTCTCTACTACTATCTCTCTACTACTCATTCTCTAATACTCACTCTACTACTTTCTACTACTCACTCTCTACTACTCTCTTTCTACTACTCACTCTCTACTATTAACTCTCTACTACTCACTCTCTACTACTCACTCTCTACTACTCTACTACTCACGCTCTACTACTCTACTACTCTCTACTACTCTCTCTATTACTCACTCTCTACTACTCTCTACTACTCATGCTACTACTCTCTGCTACTCTCTACCACTCACTGTCTACTACTCTACTACTCACTCTCTACTACTCTCTCTCTACTACTCTCTCTCTACTACTGTCTACTACTCTCTCTACTACTCTTTCTCTACTACTGTCTACTACATACGCTACTACTCTCTACTACTCTACTACTCTACTACTCTCTACTACTATTCTCTACTACCTACTCTCTTCTTCTCACTCTCTACTACTCACTCTACTACTCTCTACCACTCATTCTCAACTACTCTACTACTCACTCTCTACTACTTTCTACTACTACTCTCTCTAATACTCACTCTCTACTACTCTCTAAAACTCACTCTACTACTCTCTACTACTCTCTACCACTCACTCTCTACTACTCTACTACTCACTCTCTACTACTCTATATTACTCTCTCTCTACTACGCACTCTCTACTGCTCACTCTACTACTCTCTACTACTCACTCTCTACTACTCTCTCTCTCTACTACTCACTCTCTACTACTCACTCCACTACTCTCTACTACTCACTCTCTACTACTCACCCTCTACTATTAACTCTCTATTACTCACTCTCTAATACTCACTCTCTACTATTCGCTCTCTACTACTCTCTACTACTCACTCTCCACTACTCACTCTTTACTAGTCGCTCTCTACTACTCTATACTACTCACTCTCTACTACTCTACTACTCTTTACTACTCTACTACTCTCTACTACTCTCTCTACTACTCTTTTTCCACTGCTCTCCACTACTCATGCTACTATTCTCTACTACTCTCTACTACTCACCCTCTACTACTCTTCATCTATCTTCTACTATTCTCTACTACCTACTCTCTACTACTCACTCTCTACTACTGACTCTACTACTCTCTACTACTCACTCTCTACTACTCTCTACTACTCTCTCTCTACTACTCTCTCTACTACTCACTCTCTACTATTAACTCTCTACTACTCACTCTACTACTCACTCTCTACTACTCACCCTCTACTACTCTACTACTCTCTACTACTCACGCTCTACTACTCTACTACTCTCTACTACTCTCTCTACTGCTCACTCTCTACTAATCTCTACTACTCATGCTACTACTCTCTGCTACTCTCTACCACTCACTGTCTACTACTCTACTACTCACTCTCTACTACTCTCTCTACTGCTCACTCTCTACTAATCTCTACTACTCATGCTACTACTCTCTGCTACTCTCTACCACTCACTGTCTACTACTCTACTACTCACTCTCTACTACTCTCTCTCTACTACTCTCTACTACTCACTCTACTACTCTCTACTACTCTCTACTACTCACTGTCTACTACTCTACTACTCACTCTCTACTACTCTCTACTACTCTCTCTACTATTCACTCTCTCTTACTCTACTACTCTCTAATACTCGCTATCTACTACTCTCTACTACTCTCGCTCTATTACTCACTCTCTACTACTCACTCTACTACTCTCTACTAATCACTCTCTACTACTCTCTCTCTACTACTCACCCTCTATTATTATCTCTCTACTACTCACTCTCTACTACTCACTCTCTACTACTCACTCTCTACTATTCGCTCTCTACTACTCTCTACTACTCACTCTCCTTTACTCACTCTTTACTAGTCGCTCTCTCCTACTCTATACTACTCATTCTCTACTAATCTACTACTCATTACTACTCACTCTCTACTATTCACTCTCTACTACTCCTCTACTCTCTACTACTCACTCTCTATTACTCACTCTGTACCTCTCTCTACTACTCTCTCTACTACTCAGTCTATACTACTCTCTACCACTCACTCTCTACTACTCTACTACTCACTCTCTACTACTCTCTACTACTCTCCCTCTACTACTCACTCTCTACAACTCACTCTACTACTCACTCTCTACTACTATCTACTACTCTCTCTCTACTACTCACTCTACTACTCTCTACTACTCACACTCTACTACTCCTACTGCACTACTCACTCTATACTATTAATTCTCTACTACTCACTCTCTACTACTCTACTATTCTCTACTACTCACTCTCTACTACTCACTCTCTACTACTCTCTAATACTCTCTCTACTACTCACTCTCTACTACTCTCTACTACTCATGCTAATACTCTGCTACTCTCTACCACTCACTGTCTACTACTCTACTACTCACGCTCTACTTCTCACTCTCAACTACTCTCTACTACTCACTCTACTACTCTCTACCACTCATTCTCTACTACTCTACAACTTACTCTCTACTACTCTCTCTTTACAACTCACTCTCTACTACTCACTCCACTACTCTCTACTACTCACTCTCTACTACTCACTCCCTACTACTCACTCTCTACTACTCCTTCTCTACTACTCACTCTCTACTATTAGCTCTCTACTACTCATTCTCTACTACTCTCTAAAGCTCTAAAGCAGCTCTGCTGACCTGGTTCTCTGGCTCTAGAGCAGCTGCGCTGACATGGTTCTCTGGCTCTAAAGCAGCTCTGCTTACTGGTTCACTCCCTCTAAAGAGCTCTCCTGACCTGGTTCTCTGGCTCCAAAGCAGTTCTGCTTACCTGGTTCTCTCCCTCTACAGCAGCTCTGCTGACCTGGTTCTCGGCCTCTAGAACAGCTCTGCTGACCTTGGTCTCTGGCCAAAAACATTAGAGACTATGTGGTTCGCTCACTGTTGGACACTCCGCCTACCCCTTCGATTCAAGAATTATGGAATTTACCTGCGGTGCTAGGACATTTCAAATGCACGAAATGCAAAGCTTGCTCTTTATGCCAAGAAACTAAAACATTGCCACACAACAACATGACAATAACTCTCAAATCATTCACAAACTGCAATACGAGTGAACTTATATACGCCATCATTTGCCCTTGTGGCCTGATGTATGTCGGGCAAGCCAAACAGAAGGCAAAAAATTGCATATTACAACACTGCAGCAGGATTAGATGTCACACTATGGGGGCTCCCTTAGTAGAACATTATGTAACACACAACCATACACCTGAATCTATGAAATGGTTGATAATTGAGATGATTACCCTGGGGTAACTGGGGGTAATTTGAGTTCCATTATGAATACCAGGGAATGCAAATGGATGCATTATTTTGATACAGTCCATAATGGACTTAACAAACTAGATGCCACATATGCTCAGATGGCAGGTCTTGACCCAGAATAAAAACCGGCCAGAGACATCATACATTGTGATTTGCTGTTGCAAAGATCATGATAACATAAGCGCAGAATTCGCTATTGCATTGTTGATTATTTACCACAATTATGCATAATCCATTACATATGTTGACCTTATCCATCTAGCATTACCATATCAAGGAGACTGCCCATGTTGTGTATACTTATCTAAGAACATATACTACAGTAAATACTAATGCTTAAGCATGGGCGCAAAATCCGTTCCGCTCGCGGATTTTTCGGATTTTCGGTAAATCCGCAATCCGCGAACTCTCACGGATGTGGCGAAAATACGCAAATCCGCGCGCGGCGGATTTTTTGCTTGTGTTCGCACTGCTCGCGAGCCGCGGCACGGGCAGCAACAATCTCGCACTCGCGAAATTACAAAAATTACAATTGGGGAGGGGTGAAGGAAGTGACCCAGTCTCCAACTTCCTCTTCCTGTCCAGCAAGCTCCTCCCATTGCTAAGTCCATTTCCTGGCCACTTTGAATTCGATCTTGACTGGGAAGGATTACTTTTTGTGGATGCTGCTGGAGATTTGGCTTTGAGGCCTTTTGGATTACTTTTTGATTAGAAATTTGATTTACAAGTAAGTTGATAAGTTGATGTTGTTTGTTTGTGGTGATTTTTGTCTGTGTTTTTCGACTTTTTGGGGTGGGTTTGGGGGCTGGCTATGTGTGGGAGGCCATTTTGAGGCATGGTCCTGCAGGTCCTGGCCATGTGGATGGGGTCAATCGGCCATTTTGAAGTCAGGCAGTGTGTTTTGTGCCCTATGCCCACCCAGTCTGCTCTGATTGCTTTCATTATGCCCAGGGGGCCTCGAACTCCCGCGGATTACCCGAAAATCGGATTAAAAAAAAAAAATTGCCTGTGTTCGCACTGCTCGCGTCCCGCGCAGCAACAATCTCGCACTCGCGAAATTGTAAAAATTACAATTCTGCACATGAATTGAAAACTACCAGGCTTAGTTATGGGTGCATGCATGATACAACTGTTTTCTTTAATTTTAACATTATTCTGGCCAGGGCATGGATGGCATTGGATTGTTGTGATTTTTGTGTGTTTTACGACTTTTTGGGGTGGTGTTGGGGGCTTGCTATGTGGGTGGGGGCCAGTTTATTGCCTGGTCCCGTGTGGGTGGGGGTCTAGGGGCCATTTTTAAGCCAGTTTGTGTGCTTTGTGCCATAGGCCTGCACCCAGTGTGCTGTGATTTTATCATGCCCAGGGGGCCCAGAATCCGTCTGTTCGCGGATTTTGCTGGTTATTCGCCACGTTCGCGTCGTGAAGCAACAATCTCGCACTCGCGAAATTGCAAAAATTGCAATTTCGCACCAGAAAACCACCAGCAGGCAGCATAAACCTTCTGAAACTTGATGGATGGCATTGGATTGTGGTGATTTGATTGGTGTTGTGTTTTTTGACTTTTTGGAGTAGGGGTTGGGGGCTGGCTATGTTGGTGGGGGCCATTTTGAGGCATGGTCCTGGCCATGTGGATGGGGGTCAAGCGGCCATTTTGAAGGCAGGCAGTGAGCTTTGTGCCATAGGCCTGCACCCATTTTGCCTTGCTTTCACCCATTGTGCCCAGGGGGAGTCAGTGGTACATGAAACTATAACCCTCTGTGTGTGTGCTATCTTGGATCAATGTTAAATTCCTGTTTCCCAAAAATTTAGCAATTCCTAATTTTGAAATTTCCATATTGTGTGGTGTGCACGTGTGTATTCATAAATGCCTACTTGCAAACTATTTATTGAAGCGCTACATATGCAACATATATTTGCTGATGTTCCTCTGTCTTCGTTTGCTTTTAGGTGCACAAAGTCAATAACTCTGCATCATCGTTGAGCATCAGTGCCAGGAAGAAGTCCTGCTGCGGCCTGCTGTTCCGACATCTGAAGAAGATGGCTCCAAAAAGAGGTGCCCGTTGCTCCTCTTGCAAGAAAGATGTCTCTACTAAGGAGAAGAAGAAGCAAGTGGCACCACTTACCAAGGAGACTGGTGGCTCGACCACTAAGTTTTTGTGGAAAAAACAAAAGTCCACCATGAGTGCTGCACAGGTAGCCTGTTTAGTGGTTGAATCACCAACGACCAGTGATGTTGGCTCATCGCAAGAAAGTAGCAGCACACCATCAACACAGGTTGTAACTCATCTCACAAGTACTATTCAACAACCAAAGCCGCAACAACAACTGCATGGGCTACTAGTACAAGCACAAGTACATGCGCAAGCAGCTTTCCGAGAAGGAGCTGTCCGAGAAGGAGCTGTCCGAGAAGGAGCTGTCCGAGAAGGAGAAGGTCGAGAAGGAGCTGGTCGAGAAGGAGAAGGTCGAGAAGGAGCTGGTCGAGAAGGAGAAGGTCGAGAAGGTCGAGAAGGAGAAGGTCGAGAAAGAGAAGGCCGAGAAGGAGAAGGCCGAGAAGGAGAAGGCCGAGAAGGAGAAGGCCGAGAAGGAGAAGGCCGAGAAGGAGAGGTCCATGGAGAGTTGCAAGTAGAGGTCAGTGAAGAGGCCCATGTAGCGGCGCATGGAGCGGTGCAAGTGCCCACAATGGTTCTTCTTCCAGGAGTAGGGGCACAGGAGGAAATTGACTTTGGAGCCGGGGTATCATGTCAGAAAGACGAAGGCACTCCTCCTGATGATTCATTTTCTCCCAGCTCCCCAGCAAGGAAAAGATCAAGGAGTGTGTGTAGAAGTTCCTCTTCAAGCCCCGCTCCATCAGATGATCTGGATCTAGATTGGCAACCATCTCCGACGTCTGAGAGGGAGGCACACCACTCGCTGCGAAAGGTATCAAAAGTTAAAAGGAAGGGCCCCGGAAAGCTCATACTTATGGATCCGAACTCCGGACTTGATGAAGTGGTTCATTCTGATGTTGATGAACAGGATGACAGCAATGACCTAGTCATCACACACGTCATTCCAGCCACACCGGCCATGCAGCAGACAGACATTTATACCCTATCCCGACGTCATGCTGAGCGTGACCCTGGCGACGTGGCACTGGTAGCACCACCAACGCAGTCAAGTAGTACAACAAGTTCAACAAAACCTACAGCTCCCATATTTTCTCCCCAGAAGGGGACTCCATCCAGCTCGACTCCCTCAAGTAGGGTTGCTGCAATAATTGCACAACCCAGTAGATGTCTGCAAGGCTCATCCACCCCTGCTTCATCTGGCATTGGCAGTATCATCTCGTGCGGCAAAACCAGAAGTTTCCAGTCCCCAGTTTGGAACTTTTTTAGTGTCCATGAAAAATATGATAACATAGCCGTTTGTTGCATTTGTAAGACTAGAGTTAGCCGTGGTAAGACTGGTACCAACTATGGAACCGGAGGCCAGATAGGTCATCTTCAAAGAAGGCACGCTGTCGTATGGTTTGCGCACCTAGCAAACATCAAGGGAAAGCAATCCCAAAGGGCAAGTGGCCAAAATATACCCATACTAGGTGTTTCATCTGAAGATGACGGGGAGGTAGAAGAAGCGTCAGACATTTGTCCGGTTGCACCCAGTACCCCTGGCAGCACCACACCCTCCGGAACACATAGGAGGCACACTGAGAGTCTGGGAGACACACCAATGCGGAAAATGTCAACACTGAGCACAAGTGGGTCAAAGAAGGCATCAGCATCATCCAGTAAATTTGTCCAGCGCACCATTTCAGCCATGTTCTCCTCAGATGCGCAATTTCAACGCAACCACCCAATTGTACGCCTGTATAACACTAAGCTGGCTAAAATGCTAGCGGTGGACCTTCTCCCTTTTTCGTTTGTCGAAGGTGTGGGTTTTCTTGAACTCGTGGCAACACTGGCCCCTAAATGGAAGGTTCCTAGCCGGTTCTATTTTGCCAGGGTTGCTGTTCCAGCACTACATAAAGAGGTGCTTGAGTTGGTTGGGGCAGCTTTGCAGAAGAGTGCTGTTCACACTATACACCTGACAACAGACATGTGGACCAGTTGCCAAGCCCTTGATTACATGTGCATCACTGCACACTGGGTCTCTTTTTCAGAGGTTGCAAAACAGATAAATGCAGGTGGTGACTTGGCTGAGATTTTTAAGGGTGCTCGTAAACATGCAACATTAGCCATGTTTGGCATGGAGAAAAGTCATACTGCAGCCAACATTTTGGATGACTTTAACAAAAAGGTCTCGCAATGGCTGCCCCCAAGAAATTGCAAGGTTGGTTATGTTTCTACTGATAATGGCAGCAATGTAGTTAAGGCCATGGAGAACGGTTACTATTTCAGAGTGCCGTGTTTGGCGCATTGTATGAACCTTGTCGTGCAAAAGTTCTTGAAAAAAGAACTTGCAGTCGACAAAATACTGACCATCTGCAGAAGAATATGCACACATTTCAACCATTCTTTTAAGGCCCGGAAGGAGCTGAGGCGCCAGCAAAATGTACGTAGAATGCCAGTGAAAGCACTTATCCAGGAGGTGGCAACACGTTGGAACTCAACCTTCTACATGCTTGAGCGTCTGCATGAGCTGTTTCCAGTAGTCAATGAGTATTTCTACAACCTGGGTGGTGATACGACAGAAATGATGCTAGCGGTGGAGCAATGGCAGCTAGTTAAAAGCCTGACAGACATGCTTCATCCTTTTGAGGTCTTCATGCGTGACGTCAGCAGGGAGGACTGTTCTTTGAGCAAAGCTATCCCATTGTTGCAGAAGCTCGAGCACCAAGTCAAGGTGGTGTCTTCAGAATTAAAAGATGCTGGAAAGAATGAAGCATATGAGTTGGCGCAGAGATTATTACAACGCCTAGTTAGCAATAAACGGCTTGTAAATATCAAGAAACAACAGCACTACATTTGTGCTACTATTCTGGATCCACGTTACAAAAAGCCATTGTTTGGCAAAGTAATAATTCCTTTTGAGACATCAGATGTTACAGAGTACAAAGGTTGGCTAGCTCAGTCAGCCATTCGTTTTGAAAGAGAGCGGAAGGAAACTGTAGGAGAAGACAGTACTACTAGTGAATCAGCAGGCCATCAGGCGTCCCAAAAAAACACTTCTGCATCTGTGCCTGTGGCAGAAGTGAGTGACTTTTCCTCTGAGCCGTTAACCACACCAGCAACCGTATCATCTGCACCAGGCCCAGGCGATATGTCTGAAGCAGATTGGCTAAGTGAGCTAGGGTTTCCTTGTCCCAGAAAGGACACAGAAGTGCAAAGTACAGGAATCCGGGAGGACATTCTTTCAATGGTGCA
Organism: Lissotriton helveticus; assembly: GCF_964261635.1. Lineage (NCBI taxonomy): Eukaryota > Metazoa > Chordata > Amphibia > Caudata > Salamandridae > Lissotriton > Lissotriton helveticus. The sequence continues at coordinate 1,959,911,077 of NC_136063.1, read as the reverse complement.
GGCCTATCTGGATGACTCAACAGCGGTCAATATTACTGAGGACCCATTGGCGTATTGGCATGGGAAAAGAAACATATGGCGAGAGCTCACCAACCTGGCTATCAATTACTTGTCTTGCCCACTCGCAAGCGTGTCTTCAGAACGTGTTTTTAGTTCTGCTGGTGGCATTGTGACTTGCAAAAGGTCCCGCCTCTTGCCCGCAAATGTGGAGCTGCTCACCATGATAAAGATGAACCAGCACTTCATACCACCAGATTACAAAGTACGAGAATGCACGCAGGAAGAAGAGGACACCGACCTACCTGAGGAAAGTTCTTCTCAGTTACCAGAAGTACTACCGACTCAATTTGCAGAGTTTGAGGACGAGCTCTGCTTCCCTGACAGCGAGTTCTGAAAATGAGTCAATGATTCATTAACTTTAACATTAGTCCTTATTCACTTTTATTCCTGTGTGTCTGTCTTTCTTTTTTTAGCAAGTGCTTCATCACATTCACAACAAAACTGTAATCAACCAATCAAACAACAAGCCCATCAGCAGAACTGTCTTGATTTTGATGCCGCAGCATTCCTCAGGTTCACAACAGTTAGTTGACAAGAACTCAGTCCTGGTCGTCTATCCTCCTCCTCCAGACTCACCCTATCCATTTCCCGTAATGCTGATGCCTGGAATCTGCACAATGAAGAAACTTATGTTGACGAGTCCCCTAAAGAGGGACTGTCTGGAAGTAGTGAGTCCTCATTTAAATACATTTTGCTAAGTGTGACTTTTTTGCGTTTGGGTTTACGGGTCTTGGCTGGGCCATTGCTGGCAAGGTCTATTAAGGGATGAAATTGGTTAGGCATTTACTTTGGAAAACATTTGGCCTATTACACGTGAACGTTTAGGCGTTATTATTGCTCGCTTGCCTGTCTTAGGGGTGCTGTCTGTGGGGCTTCTAGGATTTTGGGGTCTGTGAGCACCGCTGCCATATTTCTAATGTTGATTGCTTTTGTTTTGCAGAAAATCCACGCCGGGAAACTCCAGTTGGGGCCCTGCTGCAGAACGCTTTAGGACACTGTGAATTCCAAGTGGAGCCAGCCCTCAAACACAAATTACAGGTAAGATAAGCGTTTGGATGGGAGGTAGTATAATGGAGTATTAGGAGAGGCGAGAGAGTGACAGTGGTACTAGTAGTAAAGTCCTAGGACTCTTCAATTAACAAACTCTGTGACAGGCATTTACTTTGGAAAACATTTGGCCAATTACACGTGAACCAACACGATGACAGTGTTCAGTAAAACGAACTTACTGCAAAACCAACACCCACCAGGCTCAAAAGTAGTAAAAAAAAAGATATGCTCAGATAAAGTTTGAAAAAGTATATTTTTATATCCCTAACAAAATAATCTCCCACAAGACCCTCCCTAACCCCAACAAATAAATAGTCCATCAAAAGTCCCCAAAAAACCCAACTCCCAATTCCCACCCCCCAAAAGTCACTAAAAAAAGGGCAAGGGACACTCTAGGGATGCACGGTGTTGTTAACTTTGGCCTCCAGGGCATCATGCCTTAGGGCCAGGGCATCGTATTGCTCCCGGAGGGTGGCGTGATCTAAACGGAGGCCCTCCACCAAATTTTGGTACTCTTTCCATTTCCGGACCTCCGCCTCCAGGTCCGACACTCTGCGGATTGCTCGGCGCAAGCGAGCCTTTACAGTACTGTGAGGTGCAGCCTTTGCTGCTCGGCGGTGGCGTCTGCCAGCACGGCTCCGTTTGGCTGGAGCACTGCGCTGACCGGCAGAACGTGGGGTCACTGAGGAGGATGCAGATGTTATATTGGAAGTACTGGACTGCGTGTCGTCCCCCTCCAGTTCCACCAGCCGCCGATATTGGGCAACAGTTGCATCCAGCCTCTGTTGCCGGGCCAGTACAGCCAGCATACTCCTTGTTGGTTTTGTTTTAGTATGACCAACTATATGAAGAAAGAAAGACATAATCTGTAACCAATGCTCTTTAAGAATATGATTAACACAAAATGATTCAGCAGGAAGTTTTGTCACAGTACAACTAGCAACTAGCCAGCGCAGTACAAAAGAAACTATTCAGGCCAATATCATGGGCGTCCGCAGGGATGGGCAAGAGAGGGCGCGATTGCCCCCCCCTGGATCGCAGGTCCATCCAGTGCTGGCCCAGTGACAAATTACAATATGGTAATTACAGCAGGCTGGGACCGACAGACAGATAGAGGCAGAGACAGAGAGAGAGGAAGACAGAAGGAGAGAGAGAGAGAGGGAGGGAGCCAGAGGGTGACAGAGGGAGGATGAGGGAGGGAGACAGAGAGAGAGGGAGGGGGAGAGAGAAAGAAAGATGTGTGTAATGTGTATGGCAGATCTGGTGGCTCAGTGGACGAAGGCATCCGCTGCAGGGGCATGATTTCAATTTCATGGTCATATTTTTTTTGTTGCTCTTTTGTTTGCAATATAACACAGTCACACAGAGCAGGAGAAAAAACAGAGTAGTGAGTGATGAAAAAATTGCTACTACTACTCACCAAGCCCGGGGACCTCCACTCCCAGCAGGTCTAGCAGGTCGCGCTCCCGGTCCAGGATATCGGTCCAGCGGTGGGTCACTTGATTGTAGGAGCGCTGGACCCCCGTGATGTCAAAAAGGGCCCGGCACACCTGCCCCCACCACTTCCGTCGCTCCTGGCTGTTGGTATAACCAGCAGCGATCCTGCCGCCTGCCGCGATGGTCCTGGGGAGACGGCGCTGCACATAAAAAACGAGTGAGCCCACCTCCTCAGGGCTGAAGATCTCCCTGGGCACCACCATTTCCGCCCTCAAACGGCCACACGGGAGCCGGGCACGGGCTGCGGTGCCCGTCTTGGGCAGCTTGACAGCTGTCTTCACCATGTTCTGGGCAGGTGAAAAAGACAAAATGAAAAAGAATAAGAGTAGGGAAGAAGGAAATAAAAGTTTAAAAAAGTAGTTGAAAAGTAAACAAAAGTAGCCTAAAACACAAAAATATAGATCTAGAAAACTAGAGGGATAGAAAAAAAGTTAAATATATCAAAAAAATATTAAAACAAGCAAAGGATGGCAGAGATATACAGAGGATAGAAACACCATGCCCAGACACATAGGAATGAATGAAAAACAAGATGGCGGCCCGAACACGTGCGTGTAAGTAAGTTTTTACGCGATTTCTCTCGCGAACTCGTGCGAACTTGCATTCGCAAGGCGCTCATTGCGCGAGATTACACATAGCGGGCGGAAACGGAAATACGTCACGCAAACAAAATGGCGGCGCCCATACTCAACCTTGGGGTAACTCGCACGAGTTCGCGGCTTCCACGGTCGATTTCGCACGACGCCGCGCCTCGCGAATAGGGCGAAATTACCGAAAAACGAGTTTTGCAAAAGCAAAACCAACGAGCAGGTGCAAAAGTTCGAGCTCATCATTTGTAACCATTTCCCTGTAGTGCTTCCTGAAGGGGCCCTCCAGAATCCGGTTGCCTACTTGCAACTATTGTGTGACCCTGCTCTGACAGACACAGAATAGTTACAAGTATGCCATTGCATCCTGTTATTGCAACAAAAAGGAAAGGGAGCAGACAAGCAGGTGCCAGCCTTCATTAATGTCAGTTGGGGCAGGGCAGGTGTTGTTGTTTGCAAAACTTAAAGCACTTAGCAGGTGTGCTTGGCTTTGCCACAATAATGTACACTCACTGGTCAATCAGAGGGTGCTGTGATGACACCGAGGGTGGCATGGGTGTGCCAGCCAGAGGGTGGCATGGGTGAACCAGAGTGCCAGTGTTGACAGAGGATGGCAGTGCTTTGCTTTGCCCCAATACTGTACACTGGTGAACCAGAGGGTGCTGTGATGACACAGAGGGTGACATGGGTGAGCCAGAGGGTGGCATGGGTGACCAAAGAGAGTGCCAGTGGTGACAGAGGGTGGCAGTGATGAACAAAGCCTTGCAAACAGGCTGGGCACGTAGAAACAACAAGTTCGCAAAACTGGCGACCCGACAAGTAAGTTTGCAATTTGCGAAATTGTACAAAACCCTCGCGAACTTGCAGAAACCCGTGCGAACATACACCCCCAAAAAAAATACGCAAATCCGCGAGAATTCGCGGATTTTGCGTATTGTCGCAATCTGCAAATACGCAAATCCGCAAATTCGCGGATTGCGAATCCGCAAAATCCGCCCATGCTTACTAATGCTCATGATACTGTGATCTAAATATATTGTATCTTCCTGGGGATTCCTAACGTAACTACGCACTGCTGATTGCCCCAGCTAACCTGTTTTTATGGATTTTGGTATTGGCCGTCATACTAGAAGTAGCGAGACATCTATCTAGGCTTCATTCCTAAGGATAAAATGTACGGGGACATTGCTGTCACCTAAGCTATTGTGCAGTCGATTATTTACCATTGTTATGTATAATTCATTACACATGCTGTCTTTATCCATCTAGCATTACTATATCAAGAAGACCGCATATGCTATGTATTTTTATGTAACACCATACAATCCAAGAAACAATAATGTCCATGATACTGTGAGGTTAATGTATTAAATCCTGCTATGTTCTCCTAGCCTAAGAACGTGCTGCTGTCTGCCCTAGCAATTCAGTAATGCCAGTCTTACCAGAAGTATCAACATGCCCATCAGGATGTACTCCTCGGGCCACAGCCTCAATGGTTCCCGTGTTGACATTCTGACACACCTCTGAATGCCGGCACTAAGATACCTAATTACAACCCTCCACCGATATTGTGGATTGCAGCAATAACGGTTGTTCGCCGCCGACCCAAAACTCCTATTACCACACCACAGTAGGGAAGCAAAACCGATATAGTTATCCCAAATAAACTCTTTTACAACGCTCCCTTGCGGTAGCCGGCTGACCGATCACTGATTGGCCAATGCGAGACGAGCCCCCGGGTAGCATGCAGCGCCTGCACCGCGTGAGCCTGCCTATTAAGCAGTGAGAGTCGGGCAGCTCACTCTGACAAGAGTAGCGAGGGTGGCGTGTTTCAGGTAAAGGATACGCTCACAGCGGTCTGTGTCTTTCGGCCTAAGTCAGAGGTTGGATTTTACTCTATTATGAATTAGCGCGTCTCATGTGTCCCAGGCGGCACTTTTGTAGTTAACCAAATTGGTTTATTCAAAAGCGCAATACGAGGGTTCCCCAGGGCACTTTTGAATCGGTGATCTTTAATTCATCTTATAGTGGGCCGATGTACATTACCACCCCAAGTGCCTATTGCCATTTATTTAAACTTTCTTTTTCGGGCCTATTTTTCAAGATATTGCACAGTGCATGGATTGCGCCCAGCAAGTTTGGAATGGCCGTGTACAGAGACAATTATATTTGCTCCAACACTCGTGCTATAACCCCGCTCCCAACACCCCAGAACCCATTCACTTGCATCGCGCCTGCCCCGCAAACGGACTGCTGCACACCGGAAGCGCTAACGCTCCGTGCCCATTATATCTACAATAGCAGCCAGTAGGCCCCCATTTTTTTGGGTCTACATAGACATAGTTCATCTTGAGCTTGTAAGTCCCCATAGAGCATTAGACCGATGCACCGGTTTATCCAACGATGGTCATACACCACGTTATAAGCAGCACGCTAGAATTTCCAGCACTACCATTGGGTTTAGTAAGCCGATACTCGGGCAGCTGTTTTCTCCTTTGAGATCATACAATTGAATGTTTACTATAGCAAGCATAACAAAATCGCACAAGTCTGTTTTATCTTAACCATCGCCATGTACCTTCCTCTCCCCCAGAATCACCCACAGGGCCTGACTCACCTAGCGACCCGAAGCGGCAGATTAATAACTCCGCCCATGGAAATAAAGTATTGGATTTTACAGATACGAACCAGGAGATTTATACCTGGTCTCGCCCAGAAGCCACCCCAGTAAGTCTCCTATACCTAAAATCGTTTCTAACATAGGACAACCCAGCCATGTCCTAGATCCTAACCAAGGGGCCCCTTTAAATCCTTACAGATCATAAAAGCAACCGAGGAACTTTTGAAGGTCCTAGACAGACGGTCACTTGGAGGCCGCTCACGAAGTAGGTATCACGCATTTTGATACCCCTTCACAATGTAACTGTCCACCAAGTATCATTAAACATATACACTGAATACATTTTATTGATTTTAGGTGCTCCCACACTACAATGTCCTGATGAAGACCACAGAATGAGGCGTAAATAACCCTTGTATCCAGCGGGGTCGAAACATAGACTACACAACTGTCTCGCATCATAGGACCAAATTAAACTGAGTAACCTATCCTATGTGTGAAGAGATCTAGGGAACTTCGGATCTCATTAGACTGTAAAGGTCTTCTTCTAATTGTATTGTGATTGTGTTATTGTCACACCACCTTTACCCAGTCCCCCACCTACCCCAACACCCCCATCTTACCCTAATACCCTCTTTACTTCCTCACTGAGAGCACGTTCAAATTTTAATGCGATACAGATGACTTTGATTGATAAGAGTCATTCATGTATTTTGGAGTTTCTGAACCAGATGTTTTGAGTTATGCACTTGGGAACTACAAATTTGCTTTGAGTTTCCTTAACTTCATGCTTATTAAATATGAATTGTGTAATAGTTTGGTGGTGAACATTTGAATTTTTGGATTTTGATACAGTTTTTTGAAATTTTGGAGAAAGTACTTGTATTTGAAATAATTGAACACTGACCCCTATTTAACGTATCTATTCATTGACCCAGGTCAGTTAGTTTTCAGGATATACCCTGTTGAAACTCAACACGACCTGGTTCTATGGCTCTAAAGCAGCTCTGCTGACCTGTTTCTCTGGCTCTAGAGCAGCTCTGCTGACCTGGTTCTCTGGCTCTAAAGAAGCTCTGCTGACCTGGTTCACCCCTTCTAAAGACCTCTGCTGACCCGGTTCTCCGGCTCCAAAGCAATTCTGCTGACTTGGTTCTCTCCCTCTACAGCATCTCTGCTGACCTGGTTCCCGGCCACTAGAACAGCTCTGCTGACCTGGGTCTCTGGCTCATGAGCAGCTCTGCTGACCTGATTTCTCTGGCTTTACAACAGCTCTACTGACCTGGTTCTGTGGCTCTAAAGCAGCTCTGTTGACCTGGTTCTCTGGCTCTACAGCAGCTCTGCTGACCTGGGTCTCTGGCTCTACAAGGGCTCTGCTGACCTGGTTCTCTGGCTCTAAGGTAGCTCTGCTGACCTGGTTCTCTCCCTCTAAAGCATCTCTGCTGACCTGGTTCTCTGCCTCTAGGGCAGCTCAGCTGACCTGGTTCTCTGGCTCTAAAGCAGCTCTGCTTACCTGGTTCCATGGCTCTAAAACAGTTCTGCTGACCCGGTTCTATGGCTCTAAAGCAGTTCTGATGACATGGTTCTCTGGCTCTATAGAAGTTCTGCTGACCTGGTTCTCTCCCTCTAAAGCAGCTACACTGACGTGGTTTCTCTGGCCCTAAAGCAGCTCTGCTGACTTGGTTCTTTGGCTCTAGAGCAGCTCTGCTGACCTGGTTCTCTCCCTCTGGAGCAGCTCTGCTGACCTGGTTTCTCTGGCTCTACAGTATGCCTACTGACCTGGTTCTCCGGCTCTAGAGCAGCTCTGCTGACCTGGTTCTATGGCTCTAAAGCAGCCCTGCTGACTTGGTTCTCTGGCTCTAGTGCTGCTCTTCTGATCTGGTTTCTCTGGCTCTATGGCAGCTCTGCTGACCTGATTCTCTGGCTCTAGAGCAGCTTTGCTGACATGGGTCTCTCCCTCTGAAGCAGCTCTGCTAACCTGGTTTCTCTGGCTCTACAGGAGGCCTGCTGACCTGGTTCTCTGGCTCTAGAGCAGCTCTGCTGTCCTAGTTCTTAGGCTATAGAGAAGCTCTGCTGATCTGGTTCTCTGACTCAGTTCTATGGCTCTAAAGCAGTTCTGCTGGCATGGTTCTCTGGCTCTAGAGCAGCTCTGCTGACCTGGTTCTTTCCCTCTAGAGCAGATCTGCTGACATGGTTCTCTCCCTCTAAAGCAGCTCTACTGACCTGGTTTCTCTGGCTCTGTAGCAGCTCTGATGACCTGGTTCTTTGGCTCCAAGGCAGCTCTGCTGACTTGGTTCTCTGGCTCTAGAGCAGCTCTGCTGACCTGGTTCTCTAGCTCTGAAGCAGCTCTGCTGACCTGGTTCTCTGGCTCTAAACCAACTCTGCTGGCCTGGTTCTCTGGCTCTAAAGCAGCTCTGCTGACCTGGTTCTCTCCCTCTAAAGCAGCACTGCTGACCTTGTTTCTCTGGTTCTACAGCAGCTCTGATGACCTTATTGTCTGGCTCTAGAACAGCTCTGCTGACCTAGTTCTTAGGCTCTAGAGCAGCTGTGTTGACCCGGTTCTATGGCTCTAAAGCAGTTCTGGTGACATGGTTCTCTGGCTCTAGAGCAGCTCTGCTGACCTGGTTCTTTCCCTCTAGAGCAGATCTGCTGACTTGGTTCTTAGGCTCTAGAGCAGTTCTGCTGACCTGGTTCTCTGGCTCTAAAGCAGCTCTGCTGGCCTGGTTCTCTGGCTCTAAAGCAGCTCTGCTGACCTGGTTCTCTCCCTCTGAAGCAGCTCTGCAGACCTTGTTTCTCTGGCTCTACAGCAGCCCTGCTGACCTGGTTCTCTGGCTCAAAGCAGTTCTGCTCACCTGGTTCTGTCCCTCTACAGCAGCTCTGCTGACCTGGTTCTCGGCCTCTAGAACAGCTCTGCTGACCTGGGTCTCTGGCTCTAGAGTAGTTCTGCTGATCTCGTTTCTCTGGCATTACAACAGCTGTGCTGACCTGGCTCTCTGGCTCTACAGCAGCTCTGCTGATCTGGTCCTCTGCCTCTAAAGCAGCTCTGCTGACCTGGTTCTCTCCCTCTGAAGCAGCTCTGCTGACCTGGTTTCTCTGGCTCTACAGCAGGCCTGCTGACCTGGTTCTCTGGCTCTAGAGCAGCTCCGCTGACCTGGTTCTATGGGTCTAAAGCAGCTCTGCTGACCTGGTTCTCTGGCTCTAGAGCAGCTCTGCTGATCTGGTTTATATGGCTCTATGGCAGCTCTGCTGACCTGGCTTCTCTGGCTTTACAACAGCTCTGCTGACCTGGTTCTATGGCTCTAAAGCAGCTCTGCTGACTTGGTTCTCTGGCTCTAGAGCAGCTCTGCTGACCTGGTTCTCTGTCTTTAAAGCAGCTCTGCTGACCTGGTTCTCTCCCTCTAAAGCATCTCTGCCGACCAGGTTCTCTGCATCTACAGCAGCTCTGCTGATCTGGTTCTCTGGCTCTAAAGTAGCTCTGCTGACCTGGTTCTCTGGCTCTAGAGCAGCTGTGCTGACCTGGTGGTTCTCTGGCTCTAAAGCAGCTCTGCTGACTGGTTCACTCCCTCTAAAGAGCTCTCCCGACCCGGTTCTCTGGCTCCAAAGCAGTTCTGCTGACCTGGCTTTCTCCCTCTAGAACAGCTCTGCTGACCTGGGTCTCTGGCTCTAGAGTAGTTCTGCTGATCTGGTTTCTCTGCCTCTAAAGCAGCCCTGTTGACCTGGTTCTCTGGCTCTACAGCAGCTCTGCTGACCTGGTTCTCTCCCTCTAAATCAGCTCTACTGACCTGCTCCTCTGCCTCTAAAGCAGCTCTGCTGACCTGGTTCTCTGGCTCTAAAGCAGCTCTGCTGAACTGGCTTTCTCCCTCTAAAGCATCTCTGCTGACCTGATTCTCTGCATCTAACACAGCTCTGCTGGCCTGGTTCTCTGGATCTAAAGCAGCTCTGCTGACCTGATGCTATGGCTCTATAACAGCTCTGCTGACCTGGTTCTCTGGCTCTAGAGCAGCTCTGCTGACCTGGTTCTCTGGCTCTAAAGCAGCTCTGCTGACCTGGTTCTCTGGCTCTAGAGCAGCTCTGCTGAACTGGTTCTTTGACTCTAAAGCAGCTCTGCTGACCTGGTTCTCCGGCTCCAAAGCAGTTCTGCTGACCTGGTTCTCTACCTCTACAGCATCTCTGCTGACCTGGTTCTCGGCCACTAGAACAGCTCTGCTGATCTGGGTCTCTGGCTCGAGAGCAGCTCTGCTGACCATGGTTTCTCTGGCTTTACAACAGCTCTACTGACCTGGTCCTATAGCTCTAAAGCAACTCTGCTCACCTGGTTCTCTGGCTCTACAGCAGCTCTGCTGACCTGGGTCTTTGGCTCTACAAGGGCTCTGCTGTCCTGGTTCTCTGGCTATAAGGCAGTTCTGCTGACCTGGTTTTCTCCCTCTAGAGCAGATCTGCTGAACTGGTTCTCTCCCTCTAAAGCAGCTCCACTGACCTGGTTTCTCTGGCTCTACAGTAGGCCTGCTGACATGGTTCTTAGGCTCTAGAGCAGATCTGCTGACCCGGTTCTCTGGTTCTAAAGCAGCACTGCTGACATGGTTCTATGGCCCTAAAGTAGCTCTGCTGACTTGGTTCTCTGGCTCTAGAGCAGCTCTGCTTACCTGGTTCTCTGGCTCTACAGCAGCTCTACTAGCCTGGTTCTCTGGCTCTAAAGCAGCTCTGCTGACCTAGTTTCTCTGGCTCTATAGCAGCTCTGATGACCTGGTTCTCTCGCTCTAGAGCAGCTCTGCTGACATGGTTCTTAGGCTCTAGAGCAGCTCTGCTGACCTGGTTCTCTCGCTCTAAAGCAGCTCTGCTGACCTGGTTCTCTGGCTTTAAAGCAGCTCTGCTTGCCTGGTTCTTTGGGTCTAAAGCAGCTCTGCTGACCTGGTTCTCTCCCTCTAAAGCAGCACTGCTGACCTGGTTTTTCTGGTTCTACAGCAGCTCTGATGACCTTGTTGTCAGGCTCTAGAGCAGGTCTGCTGACCTAGTTAATTAGGCTCTAGAGCAGCTGTGCTGACCTGGCTCTCCGGCTCTACACCAGATCTGCTGACCTTGTTCACTCCCTCTAAAGAGCTCTGCTGACCTGGTTATCTGGCTCCAAAGCAGTTCTGCTAACCTTTTTCTCTCCCTCTGAAGCAGCTCTGCTAACCTGGTTTCTCTGGCTCTACAGGAGGCCTGCTGACCTGGTTCTCTGGCTGTAGAGCAGCTCTGCTGTCCTAGTTCTTAGGCTATAGAGCAGCTCTGCTGATCTGGTTCTCTGACTGTACAACAGCTGTGCTGACCTGGTTTTCTGGCTCTGAAACAGCTCTGCTGACCCAGTTCTATGGCTCTAAAGCAGTTCTGCTGGCATGGTTCTCTGGCTCTAGAGCAGCTCTGCTGACCTGGTTCTTTCCCTCTAGAGCAGATTTGCTGACATGGTTCTCTCCCTCTAAAGCAGCTCTACTGACCTGGTTTCTCTGGCTCTGTAGCAGCTCTGCTGACCTGGTTCTCTGGCTCTAGAGCAACTCTGCTGACATCAGTCAGTCAGTCAGAATATCTTTATTCGACTTATTCCAAGTCATACAAAGAAACGAAAAACAATAAAAAACACTAAAAAACATGACATGCGATACATATTCAAACAATTTCCTAAAAAACACCAATCTAAATACACATTTAGAAGCTATATACATAATTAAAAAACAGATTTACATTTCATTTGTAAAAGGACATGATAAAACCATTAATTTTAAGGCGAAATTTGGCCAGCAGCTTTCGCCCTAGCGGCGGCCACCAAAAAATTAGCAGTGCAGAAAGCAATGCGAGGATTTGACAGTTGTAGAAAGAGCAACGCCGGGCGCACCTGTGTGAAACCCGCTTCTTTCAAGATGGGGAGCAAATATTTTTTCCTCTGCTCATGATACAAACTACAAAACATGACAAAATGCATTGTATCCTGCACGGAAAAATGGTCGCAGCTGCAAGGAGGGGCTAGGTCTGGCTTCTGCCAGCACTTAAAGGAACCTAAATAAAAATGTAACAGGTTAAACCTAAACTTAGTTAATAAAAACCTATGATAAGGGAATGTGACGAAGCTTAGATAAGGTGCGAGTGAAGGTGCGCTAACCAAAAGGCTATGAGCCCTTACTGCTGGTTTCAACAGTTCTTGTTCCTCACGGCTCATTTCCTTCCTTTCCCTGAATGACTTTTTTATGTAGTCCAAATCCTGGGCCCTAATTTTCTCTGGGCATGAAAAAAGTTCCGGACGGCCCAACTCTGTAAATGATTTAGCTAAATAGGCCAACCATGGAATACTGCTGTATTTGTCAAGTGATAAAACATCGTATAATATTTTATGGTTCAAAGGGAGATCTTCATTCAACCACATTTTCAGCCACAGAGTCAGGGGAGCTAGACTCAATGTATCTGATATATAGGGTAGGCCCACCTCTTTGTGAATAGAATAGGTTGGGGTTGACTGCGGTACGGAGAGAAGAGATCTAATAAATCTATTTTCAGCTCTCTGAATAGGGTCAAGATTTACATACCCCCACAAAGGGGACCCATATAGTGCGATAGCCACAGGCTTGCACTTATAGATTTTTAAGAGGGCTTCCATGGGCCTAGCTCCTAACTTAGCAGCAAAACCCAAGAGCGCGGAGGATGATCTAATTACGGCCAGCCTCTTTGCTCTTATCTGTGGACCCCATGATCCTTTTTGGTCGAACAGTACGCCCAAGTAGGGGAATGTAGCTACCTTAGAGACAGGGACCCCACTGCAGAAGAATGATTTATGCCTTTTTTTAGTACACTCACGCCCCATTACCATCGTGTGTGACTTAGAGACATTGACCTTAAGGTCCAAATTTTCCATAAAAGAACCGAAAGCGTCTAGGAGGAGCTGGAGGCCAACGCCGGTACGAGCAATCAAGACGGCGTCATCCGCGTACAGGAGTGCCGGGATTTGGGCACCTCCTGCACGGGGGACGTCCGCTTCCTGGCCTCGCAGGTGTGCCCCTAGGCCATTAATGTAGATGGTAAAAAGCGAGGGGGCTAAAATACAACCTTGCCGTACCCCCTTTAGGGATTTAAACAGTGGGGTACATCTGCCATTATTTGACACTCGGACGGCTGCAAAAAGCTCCTGATGCAAAGTGGCCATGAACGCGACCAAAGCTTCATCAATACCGATCTCTAACAGGATCAACCATAGTTTTGACCTATTGACCAGGTCAAAGGCCGAGGAGAGGTCCATAAATGCAAGAAACACGGAACCCTCCTTGGCCACAGTGTATTTAGAGATGAGTAAATGCAGATTAATACATTGTTCAATGGTCCCTTTCCTCTCTCTAAAACCATATTGCAGTTCGGACAGCCCACCGCAACCCTCAACGTTCTCCCTCAATCTGGCTAAGAGTACTCTCCCCAAGATTTTTATAGTTGAGTCCAGTAGGGATATGGGCCTATAATACACAGGGTCGTCCCGCTGACCTTTGTTTTTGAAAATCGGGACAATGGTGGATCTGGCCCACGAAGCGGGGGCTGGATTACCATTGACTGCATTAAACACATTTGACATGACCTCCGCCCACAGTTTAGGTGAATACATAAAAAAGTCAGCAGGGACTCCATCGGGGCCAGGAGCCTTGTGTTTTGTGGTTGCCAAAAGTGCTTTTTCCACTTCTTGGGGATTAAAGATGATAGGATGTACAACTGCAAAGGGTAGTGGGGCCTTTTTAATTCCTTCTTCATCGCCCCCATAGACATTTTTGAAATGGGACAGCCACTTTTCATCGGAGATCACGCAATCCATGGGTGCATTTTTGTCTTCAGAGAATAGGGGCTGTTTGATGATCTCCCAAAATCTCCTACTGTCCTTCAGCACTGCCGCTGAAAGGAGATTTTCCCATGTTTCGTGTTTGATGGTGTCCTTACGATTCTTTATGGCTGCCTTATAGGATTTCCTTAGTCTGGAAATATCATCTTTAACCCTAGGCACATTTTTTAGAGCAACCAGCAGATCTCTGTGAGCCTTTGAACATGCAGAGTCAAACCAACGCTTTTGTCCTGGGGCTCCCTTTATAGGTTTGGCTAGCAGATCCTTTGACACCTGGTCACATATAGCCTCATATGCTGCTACTATTCTTTTCCCTTGGGCGCCAGATATTTTACAGATCTCTACATTGTCTTTAATTTTTGGGAAGTTTTTTCCATAGAAGTTTTCCGGGATCACTTTAGCCCACTTCACTCGTCTGTCTTGATCAGTGGTCCTCAGGGGGTGTGCAAGTTTTACAGTTAGTGGTGATACCCCCATCTGAGCTCCCCAGGCCACTTCAAGTAATACGGGGTTATGGTCGCTATAATGTGTTACAACTGTACGATAATCCACGGTCCGATTTAGAATGCCTAGTGAAACAAAAATGTAATCAATCACTGTCCCGTGTTGAGTGCCAGTAAAAGTTGGCATTCTCAGGCCACATTCAGGTTCGTACAGGTCATAGTTAGCGAGTAATTCTTCAAGCTCCTGCCCCTGTGCGGAATGTTCAAAGTGAGGTCCCTGTAAGGCTGCCTCGTCAACCTCATTTTCACTATTTCCCTTACAGGCTAAGTTACATAAGTGGATGTTAAAATCGCCTAATAAAATAAACTCAAAAACAAACTTGATATTCTGAGATACTGTGTTTAAAATACTGTCTAGGTTAGCGATATTACAGCCTCTATACTCGCTATTCCCGGAATTATAAAAATTGACAAATAAGGTCCTGCTAGTATTATTATTAATCACCCTTTCAACAATTAAGATATTGTCAGAGTCAGTAATGATCTGCCTGTAGCTTCCTTTTAATTCCAGGGAAAACAAAATTACTAGGCCACCTTTAGCTCTCCCCGCTCTGCTAGGGACTGCAGGTTTAGTGAAACTAGTGAACCCATCCCACCAAAGATTGGCTGATATGTCCCAAGTTTCTTGCAGGGCAATAATGTGGTGGTTTGAGACAAAGCTCAACCAAGCATTGTCCTGACGTTTTGCATTTAAGCCTGCTACGTTCCAACTTAGGATCTTACAGGCGTCAGTGGGTGTCCTTGTCTTGTTAGCCCCTTCCACATCCCCTTCCACTATGTGCTGCGTTAATGATCCCTCGTTAGGTTCCACTTGGGAGAAGGTCTGTGTATCCTCACTAATCGTACTCGGCTTAACACAAGCCTCTAACCGATGTAGAATCGGAGGATAGTCGGGATTTGAGGGCTCTTGGGGCTCTAATACTTCCATGTGACTAAGATCACTAAGGTGTTCGATAATATTTAAATGGCCACTTTGTAGAGTTGGATTATTCAACCCTAACCTTTCATGATCGACTCCACCTTTAAGTCAATCACATGTATTTAAGTCGGATAAGGGACCAAACCTATTTCCTGTTCCAAATCCCCACTCAAAGGGAGTGGCTACCTGACCCTGTCCGTAGAGCGCTGAGTTCCACATGGGTTGTGGAGTATTTGGACGTGTCAAAAGCTGATCGTTTCTAAACCAGTTAGTATACCTATTGCCCTGACCACTATGGCCGTAACCCAGGAGGCCAGAACCCCAGCCATGTGTTCTTGTCTCCTGTGCGAAGGCAGGCCTGATGTTTGGCTCATTTAGGTGGTTAAATCTTCCTGACTCAAAGTTTGTTATGGGTTGAAAACGATCGTTAGAATATCGGGGTCTGATGCCCCCTCCCCAGCTACTGAAGTTGGTATGTCTCTTATATCTAGGGATATTGGGGAAGGTGGGAAGCTGAGTCTCATTATAAAAGAATTTAAGGGTAAGTGGAATTATGGAGCCGCTACGACGTTGGGGTAGGAAAATATTGGTCAAAATATCTGGGAGAACCTCCGCATTGCCAAAATTTAAAATTACACAGTCCCCTTTAAACTTTTTTGGTTTGGTCCCAATCCAAGATACCCTCCTAGTCATAACGATGTCTCCTGCCAGTTTGTCAAACCCTTGATGTGCCATGTGCATGTTGTTAGTGAGCCAATGTAGTGCTTTATCTTTCAGACCCAGGTTGGACTTTTATCATGTGATAGAACAGGGACGTTTGCCAATACCAGTACTACTGGAGAGGCTTCCAAAATAAATTGGGCTGAGACATCCTCCTGTTGTGGTTCCACTATAACAGCAGTTGTACTGATGTGGGGGTCTCCAGCTTCTACTTCCTGTCTAAATACGGGTAGTGATGGAGATGGTGGCAATGGCAGCGGCCCTTGATGGATTGGCTGTGGATTGCTTTCGGTTGGGGTAGCCTCCACATCCGTGACCGCTAAGTTTGTGACAAGGGAGGATAAATTCTCTACCTCTTCGGCCAACTTGCCGTGTACCCCACCCAGCTTTTTAACCTCAGATGTTAATTTGTCCAGTTTCCCGATCAGGGGCTTAATTATAGTCCTGATTTTAATGTCTATCATGTCTTGAATCCTGTTAAATAGGTCATCATCGATAATGCGTCTTGACTCTACATCAATGTCAAACTCCGCATATTTCCCTTCACGTCTTGGAGGTGGGGTGGCGGGCTTTTTCCTACTTTGTTGTTGTTTCCCTCCCCGCTTACTTTGGAATTTTCTGCAGGCTCTAACAGCCCGTGTTGCAGGCTGCAGGGGTAATTGGGCTTCATCTGTTGTGGCTATCTGGTGGTTGGGATCAGCAGCAGTGTTATCTGATAAATCTATTAGATCCATTATTGGGTCCGAGTCATCAGCCTCACTGCCATTATCTTGAGGAATAGGATCTACTAGGTTTGTAAGGGGATTTTCTTGCAGTATGTCCGATGTCGCTGTGCTCAATACACTTGTAGAAGGGCTTTCTGGAGGCAAAATAGGCGATTGGCTCAAGCCAAGAGATTGCCTTCTCTTATTGTTAATGCTGCTAACCACTTGTACTAGGTAAGAGTTTAAGGTGTTCAATGGCTCAGTGGGAGCAGGTACCAGTTTCTTCCCCATATTTGCAACAAACTGTTAAAGGCTATCTGGGGCTGGACAGGTTTTCAAAGCTTAACTCGGATGAGTTCAATAGTGGCAATACTATGAGGTATGAAACTCAAGCAGCTACGGCGATTTGACGGGCCAATGTCATCAGCACAATGTTATATGTTATGATGTCAAAGCTAAAAACAGTACCTTATTGTCTCCACGCAATGGGTGTCAGGGAGGTGGCCTTGCCTGGCCTTTTCGTGCCTCCGAGGGCCACAGAGGGCCCGCCCTTTGCCCGGGCTTAGCCCCGGGCGCTCCCGCGCGCTCCCGCGACGCGGGGATCCGTCTGCTTTTGTCCTGGCTGTTGGCGCTCTCTGGCGCTCTCTGGCGCTTGTTGCGTCACCTGCACGTGCCGCCGCGAGGCCTGCCGGGTGTTGTGGTCCCCCGGAGCGGCGGCGCGGAGTCTGATGCCCTCGTGACTCTTGGCGGTGGCGGCTGGGGCTTTAGCAGATTTCAAATGGCCAGGTAAAGACTCTCGGCGGTGTCGGCGTTGCGGTGCTCTCCCCGCTCTGCCGGGATCCGTCTGCTTATGTCCTGGCTGTTGGCGCTCTCTGGCGCTCTCTGGCGCTTGTTGCGTCACCTGCACGCGCCGCCGCGAGGCCTGCCGGGTGTTGTGGTCCCCCGGAGCGGCGGCGCGGAGTCTGATGCCCTCGTGACTCTTGGCGGTGGCGGCTGGGGCTTTAGCAGATTTCAAATGGCCAGGTAAAGACTCTCGGCGGTGTCGGCGTTGCGGTGCTCTCCCCCGCTCTGCCGGGATCCGTCTGCTTTTGTCCTGGCTGTTGGCGCTCTCTGGCGCTCTCTGGCGCTCTCTGGCGCTTGTTGCGTCACCTGCACGCGCCACCGCGAGGCCTGCCGGGTGTTGTGGTCCCCCGGAGCGGCGGCGGGGAGTCTGATGCCCTCGTGACTCTTGGCGGTGGCGGCTGGGGCTTTAGCAGATTTCAAATGGCCAGGTAAAGACTCTCGGCGGTGTCGGCGTTGCGGTGCTCTCCCCCGCTCTGCCGGGATCCGTCTGCTTTTGTCCTGGCTGTTGGCGCTCTCTGGCGCTCTCTGGCGCTTGTTGCGTCACCTGCACGCGCCGCCGCGAGGCCTGCCGGGTGTTGTGGTCCCCCGGAGCGGCGGCGCGGAGTCTGATGCCCTCGTGACTCTTGGCGGTGGCGGCTGGGGCTTTAGCAGATTTCAAATGGCCAGGTAAAGACTCTCGGCGGTGTCGGCGTTGCGGTGCTCTCCCCCGCTCTGCCGGGATCCGTCTGCTTTTGTCCTGGCTGTTGGCGCTCTCTGGCGCTCTCTGGCGCTTGTTGCGTCACCTGCACGTGCCGCCGCGAGGCCTGCCGGGTGTTGTGGTCCCCCGGAGCGGCGGCGCGGAGTCTGATGCCCTCGTGACTCTTGGCGGTGGCGGCTGGGGCTTTAGCAGATTTCAAATGGCCAGGTAAAGACTCTCGGCGGTGTCGGCGTTGCGGTGCTCTCCCCGCTCTGCCGGGATCCGTCTGCTTATGTCCTGGCTGTTGGCGCTCTCTGGCGCTCTCTGGCGCTTGTTGCGTCACCTGCACGCGCCGCCGCGAGGCCTGCCGGGTGTTGTGGTCCCCCGGAGCGGCGGCGCGGAGTCTGATGCCCTCGTGACTCTTGGCGGTGGCGGCTGGGGCTTTAGCAGATTTCAAATGGCCAGGTAAAGACTCTCGGCGGTGTCGGCGTTGCGGTGCTCTCCCCCGCTCTGCCGGGATCCGTCTGCTTTTGTCCTGGCTGTTGGCGCTCTCTGGCGCTCTCTGGCGCTTGTTGCGTCACCTGCACGCGCCACCGCGAGGCCTGCCGGGTGTTGTGGTCCCCCGGAGCGGCGGCGCGGAGTCTGATGCCCTCGTGACTCTTGGCGGTGGCGGCTGGGGCTTTAGCAGATTTCAAATGGCCAGGTAAAGACTCTCGGCGGTGTCGGCGTTGCGGTGCTCTCCCCCGCTCTGCCGGGATCCGTCTGCTTTTGTCCTGGCTGTTGGCGCTCTCTGGCGCTCTCTGGCGCTTGTTGCGTCACCTGCACGCGCCGCCGCGAGGCCTGCCGGGTGTTGTGGTCCCCCGGAGCGGCGGCGCGGAGTCTGATGCCCTCGTGACTCTTGGCGGTGGCGGCTGGGGCTTTAGCAGATTTCAAATGGCCAGGTAAAGACTCTCGGCGGTGTCGGCGTTGCGGTGCTCTCCCCCGCTCTGCCGGGATCCGTCTGCTTTTGTCCTGGCTGTTGGCGCTCTCTGGCGCTCTCTGGCGCTTGTTGCGTCACCTGCACGCGCCGCCGCGAGGCCTGCCGGGTGTTGTGGTCCCCCGGAGCGGCGGCGCGGAGTCTGATGCCCTCGTGACTCTTGGCGGTGGCGGCTGGGGCTTTAGCAGATTTCAAATGGCCAGGTAAAGACTCTCGGCGGTGTCGGCGTTGCGGTGCTCTGCTGACATGGTTCTTAGGCTCTAGAGCAGCTCTGCTGACCTGGTTCTCTGGCTCTAAGGCAGCTCTGCTGACTTGGTTCTCTGCAGTGCTAAATTTGTAAAAGTGCAGGTGCTGAAAATTTCGCCAAGGAGGCCACAGCCCACTTTTACCTTCAATGAGCCCCACTTTCAACATCCCACTGCCTCAGTCTCTATCTTCAACCTTGATCTGTTGTCTGTCCCCTAATTCTTTGCTCTAAGAGCTTATTCTCTCACCTCTCTAATTGTTTTCTATCGTCTTTGTCACACCTGGTGTGTTACCTTATTCCCTGTATTTCTGATTTGCCCTCTATTCATTCTAGCACTGCCCTTTTTCCTCTTCAGTTTTATCCATGCTCTGCTCTCTCTCCCCAAGATCTTGGCTCTTTAATTCTATAACTCTTCTAGCAGTGATTAGTTGTGTCTCCGTTTTATCATTTGTCTGCTTTTTTTTCCTTGTCCTGTCCTCTACACCCTTTCATTCTATCTTCTCTCTTCTTATTGCTCTCTTATTCACATCATATCTGCTTTCTCTTTGTATCGGATTTGCTCTCCTCCTTTTCTTCTACTTTGCTCCATTTCATCGCTCTCCTCCCTTGTTTTGTCTTTTTCCTCTTTACCCTTGCTCTCTCGCTCATCTATAACACTGCTGCTTCTGTGACCCCTGTCTTCAGCCTGTACATGTGCATGCTATTTTGAACTCTGCGTTAAGCATGGGCGGATTTTGCGGATCCACGATTCGCGGATTTGCGTATTCACGGATCGTGGATCCGCAAAATCCGTGGATTTTGCGGATTTGCGGATACGCGGATTTGGGGCGGGGCTTCCATGCGAGTGCACATGCCTCTTGTGTGTATAAAAGGTCAGAGACTGATCAGAGCAGCAGATGAAGATACAGAAGCTCCTGGCCACAGGAACAGCACGAGGATAGCGCTCGTGAAAGTCAAGGATGCAAAGGCCTCTGTCCAGCATCACAGCTGATTTTCGATGGTATATTTGGGAAGAAGGCACATCTGCCCAGCCTTGACAACGCTCACGATTGTTTTTTGGGCCGATGAATGAGTCACTGAATTTAAGCTTCAACTAGGGCACATGCTTAATTGATATCTGTAAGTGCTTCCGGTTGAGGTTTAATTTTTGTGCCAGGACCATCGTGCCAGAATGAACCCTGCCCTTCATATTTATTCAAGAAGACGCCACCGTTTTGTGCCATACCTCTACTCAACTGGAGTACTTTATACTGGATAATCAGTAAGTGCTACCTCGTTGGGTAAATGTATAGTGCTTTTACTACACTACAGCTGCCTAAAGTGCCAGAGAGTTGTCTACAGCGACCAGGTGTGTGTTACTATGCAATCGCGCCGAAGGGCGCAGAGGTCCCTTGAGTGAGCTATCATAGTGGGTAAATGGAGGGAAGACGGTGCACACCGCGAGTGTGTGGGCGGGGCCAAACGGATGGGGCTTCCATGCGAGTGCACATGCCTCTTGTGTGTATAAAAGGTCAGAGACCGATCAGAGCAGCAGATGAAGATACAGAAGCTCCTGGCCACAGGAACAGCACGAGGATTGCGCTCGTGAAAGTCAAGGATGCAAAGGCCTCTGTCCAGCATCACAGCTGATTTTCGATGGTATATTTGGGAAGAAGGCACACCTGCCTGGCCTGTTGTAACTATTTTACGATGGCGCCGGCAAGCTGCCAGCGCCATCCTAAAATAGTTACTAAGTTAGCTTCAACAGGAATCTCTAATAGATAAAATAAAGCAGGTGCCCGAGCACAAAACGGTATTTTATCTATTAGAGCTTCCTGTTGAAGCTAACTTAGTAACTATTTTAGGATGGCGCTGGCAGCTTGCCGGCGCCATCGTAAAATAGTTACAACAGGCCAGCAAGGCTTGAACTTTTGCCCCCGGAATCCGCCGCTCGCGGAATTGCGAATTCGCGGTAAATTCGCGGGAGTTCGCGGATCGCGAATTTACCGAAAATTCGGAAAATCCGCGAGCGTAACGGATTTTACGCTCATGCTTACTCTGCGTCTTACTGTTGTCTTTCCTAAAGACGAGGAAGATGACCTGTGTTTTACTTTCTTACCTACACCTAGGTCAAAAACAAAATGTAGACCAAATGAAAATGCTTTTTTTGCATATATTAATCAGTGCAGTATAACTGGGTTTCTTGCAGAATAGGTAGCTGCTCGAGCACAGCAGGTCATGTCACTGCTAGTGTTGCCTGTAATTAGTAGGTCAGCAGATGGGGACGGCATCAGCATCCACTGCTCAGCTTGCTGTGACCCTGCCTGCTGCAGAACAGGCTTTGTCCCCAGCCGTAATGCTGCCAATGCCGGTGAGTATGGCTGTGGCACCTAGTGGACTCGCGCACGCTCAACAATTAGCATACTAGCGGGCAGCGCACAGATTCTACAGGTGACTTCATGGCGCACAAAAGTACGTTGTGCGTGTTGAGGAAGCAGCAATGCAGGGTTGCAGAATATGCTACTCTGTCTACGCAGCAAGTGGAAAGTCCACACTTACTTTCATGTATTCTTCCTCAAGAAGCCGCACCCCCAAGTTCCAAATGCCCTCTCCCAGCTTCTTTGCCTGAACTTCGTCATGAGCCAGCCCCCAGCTACAATTATCCAATGGGAGACTTAGGCTCAGGCAGTGGCAGGGTGCAGCAGACTTGGGGAATAGAATGCAAGCCATTGTTTGTCAATGACTTCTTGGATTTGTGATAGGCGTGATGGCATCATCACTAACGTGGTGATGCACAATCATGCCTGCCTAGACAGACTTACGCCGGTCTGCCTATGAACATTTACTAGCCAGTCACCATGCAAGGTATGTTATTCTTTTTATTTGGAAATGGAACAATTCATATGGAGATCACCACCTGCAGGGTCAGAAATTGTAGCCCCGGCCCTGTGAAAGAAGTGCCGGTGCTGAGCACCTGAAAGCACCTGCTCAAATTAAGCACTGGTTCTCTGGCTCTAGAGCAGCTCTGCTGACCTGGTTCTCTGGCTCTGAAGCAGCTCTGCTGACCTGGTTCTCTGGCTCTAAACCAAATCTGCTGGCCTGGTTCTCTGGCTCTAAAGCAGCTCTGCTGACCTGGTTCTCTCCCTCTAAAGCAGCAATGCTGACCTGGTTTCTCTGGTTCTACAGCGGCTCTGATGACCTTGTTGTCTGGCTCTGGAACAGCTCTGCTGACCTAGTTCTTAGGCTCTAGAGCAGCTGTGCTGACCCGGTTCTATGGCTCTAAAGCAGTTCTGGTGACATGGTTCTCTGGCTGTAGAGAAGCTCTGCTGACCTGGTTCTTTCCCTCTAGAGCAGATCTGCTGACTTGGTTCTTAGGCTCTAGAGCAGCTCTGCTGACCTGGTTCTCTGGCTCTAAAGCAGCTCTGCTGGCCTGGTTCTCTGGCTCTAAAGCAGCTCTGCTGACCTGGTTCTCTCCCTCTGAAGCAGCTCTGCAGACCTGGTTTCTCTGGCTCTACAGCAGGCCTGCTGACCTGGTTCTCTGGCTCCAAAGCAGTTCTGCTGACCTGGTTCTCTCTTTCTACAGCAGCTCTGCTGACCTGGTTCTCAGCCTCTAGAACAGCTCTGCTGACCTGGGTCTTTGGCTCTAGAGTAGTTCTGCTGATCTCGTTTCTCTGGCATTACAACAGCTGTGCTGACCTGGTTCTATGGCTCTACAGCAGCTCTGCTGACCTGGTCCTCTGCCTCTAAAGCAGATCTGCTGACCTGGTTCTCTGGCTCTAAAGCAGCTCTGCTGACCTGGCTCTCTCCCGCAAAAGCATCTCTGCTGACCTGATTCTCTGCATCTAGAATAGCTCTGCTGGCCAGGTTCTCTGGCTCTAAAGCAGCTCTGCTGGCCTGGTTCTATGGCTCTAAAGCAGCTCTGCTGACCTGTTTCTCTGGCTCTAGAGCAGCTCTGCTGAACCGGTTCTTTGGCTCTAAAGCAGCTCTGCTGACCTGGTTCACTCCTCTAAAAACCTCTGCTGACCTGCTTCTCCGGCTCCAAAGCAGTTCTGCTGTCCTGGTTCTCTACCTCTACAGCATCTCTGCTGACCTGGTTCTCGGCCACTAAAACAGCTCTGCTGACCTGGGTCTCTGGCTGGAGAGCAGCTCTGCTGACCTGGTTTCTCTGGCTTTACAACAGCTCTACTGACCTGGTTCTATGGCTCTAAAGCATCTCTGATGACCTGGTTCTCTGGCTCTACAGCAGCTCTGCTGACTTGGGTCTCTGGCTCTACAACTGCTCTGCTGACCTGGTTCTCTGGCTCTAAGGCAGTTCTGCTAACCTGGTTTTCTCCCTTTGAAGCAGCTCTGATTACCTGGTTCTCGGCATCGAGAGCAGCTCAGCTGACCTGGTTCTCGGCCTCTAGAACAGCTCTGCTGACCTGGGTCTCTGGCTCTACAGCAGCTCTGCTGACCTGGTCCTCTGCCTCTAAAGCAGATCTGCTGACCTGGTTCTCTGGCTCTAAAGCAGCTCTGCTGACCTGGCTCTCTCCCGCAAAAGCATCTCTGCTGACCTGATTCTCTGCATCTAGAATAGCTCTGCTGGCCAGGTTCTCTGGCTCTAAAGCAGCTCTGCTGGCCTGGTTCTATGGCTCTAAAGCAGCTCTGCTGACCTGTTTCTCTGGCTCTAGAGCAGCTCTGCTGAACCGGTTCTTTGGCTCTAAAGCAGCTCTGCTGACCTGGTTCACTCCTCTAAAAACCTCTGCTGACCTGCTTCTCCGGCTCCAAAGCAGTTCTGCTGTCCTGGTTCTCTACCTCTACAGCATCTCTGCTGACCTGGTTCTCGGCCACTAAAACAGCTCTGCTGACCTGGGTCTCTGGCTGGAGAGCAGCTCTGCTGACCTGGTTTCTCTGGCTTTACAACAGCTCTACTGACCTGGTTCTATGGCTCTAAAGCATCTCTGATGACCTGGTTCTCTGGCTCTACAGCAGCTCTGCTGACTTGGGTCTCTGGCTCTACAACTGCTCTGCTGACCTGGTTCTCTGGCTCTAAGGCAGTTCTGCTAACCTGGTTTTCTCCCTTTGAAGCAGCTCTGATGACCTGGTTCTCTGCATCTAGAGCAGCTCAGCTGACCTGGTTCTCGGCCTCTAGAACAGCTCTGCTGACCTGGGTCTCTGGCTCTACAGCAGCTCTGCTGACCTGGTTTCTCTGGCTTTACAATAGCTCTGCTGACCTGGTTCTATGGCTCTAAGGCATCTCTGCTGACATTGTTCTATGCATCTAGAGCAGCTCTGCTGACTTGGTTCTATGGCTCTAAAGCAGCTCTGATGACCTGGTTCTCTGGCTCTACAGCAGCTCTGCTGACTTGGGTCTCTGGCTCTACAACTGCTCTGCTGACCTGGTTCTCTGGCTCTAAGGCAGTTCTGCTAACCTGGTTTTCTCCCTTTGAAGCAGCTCTGATGACCTGGTTCTCTGCATCTAGAGCAGCTCAGCTGACCTGGTTCTCGGCCTCTAGAACAGCTCTGCTGACCTGGGTCTCTGGCTCTACAGCAGCTCTGCTGACCTGGTTTCTCTGGCTTTACAATAGCTCTGCTGACCTGGTTCTATGGCTCTAAGGCATCTCTGCTGACATTGTTCTATGCATCTAGAGCAGCTCTGCTGACTTGGTTCTATGGCTCTAAAGCAGCTCTGCTGACCTGGTTCTCTGGCTCTAGAGCAGCTCTGCTGACCTGGTTCTCTGGATCTAAACCAGCTCTTCTGACGTGGTTCACACCCTCTAAAGAGCTCTGCTGACCTGGTTATCTGGCTCCAAAGCAGTTCTGCTGATATTTTTCTCTCCCTCTAAAGCAGCTCTGCTGACCTGATTTCTCTGGCTCTACAGCAGCCCTGCTGACCTGGTTCTCGGCCTCTAGAGCAGATCTGCATACCTCGGTCTTCGGCTAAAGAGCAGCTCTGCTGACCTGGTTCTCTGGCTCTTGAGCAGCTCTGCTGACCTTGTTCTTAGGCTCTAAAGCAGCTCTTCTGACCTGCTTCTCTCCTTCTAAAGCAGCACTGCTGAACTGGTTTCTCTGGTTCTACAGCAGCTTTGATGACCTTGTTGTGTGGCTCTAGAGTAGTTCTGCTGACCTAGTTTTTAGGCTCTGGAGCAGCTGTGCTGACCTGTCTCTCTGGCTCTACTCCAGATCTACTCCAGATCTGCTGACCTGGATTTCTGGCCCTAAAGCAGCTCTGCTGACCCAGTTCTATGGCTCTAAAGCCGTTCTGCTGACCTGGTTCTCTGGCTCTAACGCAGCACTACTGACCTGGTACCTTGGCTGTTAAGCAGCTCTGCTGACCTGTTTCTCTCCCTCTAATATAGCTCTACTGACCTGTTTTCTCCGGCTCTATAGCAGCTCTGCTGACCTGGTTCTCTGGCTCTAGAGCAGCTCTGCTGATGTGGTTCTTAGGTCCTAGAGCAGCTCTGCTGACCTTATTCTCTCGCTCTAAAGCAGCTCTGCTGACCTGGTTCTATGGCTCTAAAGCAGCTCTGCTGACTTAGTTCTCTGGCTCTAGAGCAGCTCTGCTGACCTGGTTCTGTGGTTCTAAAACAGCTCCGCTGGCCTGGTTCTCTGGCTCTAAAGCAGCTCTGCTGGCCTTGTTCTCTGGCTCTAAAGCCGCTCTGCTGTCCTGGTTCTCTCCCTCTAAAGCACCTCTGCTGACCTGGTTTCTCTGGCTCTAGAGCAGCTGTGATGACCTTGCTGTCTGGCTCTAGAGCAGCTCAGCTTACCTAGTTCTTAGGCTCTAGAGCAGCTGTGCTGACCTGGCTCTATGGCTGTACAACAGATCTGCTGACCTGGATCTCTGGCCCTAAGGCAGCTCGGCTGACGCTGTTCTATGGCTCTAAAGCAGTTCAACTGACCAGGTTCTCTGGCTCTAGAGCAGCTCTGCTGACCTAGCCCTTGGTTGTAAAGCAGCTCGGCTACGTTATTCTCTCCCTTTAAAGCAGCTCTGCTGACCTGGTTTTCTCGCTCTAAAGCAGCTCTACTGACCTGGTTTCTCTGGCTCTACAGCAGCTCTGCTGACCTTGTTTTCTGGCTTTAGAGAAGCTCTGCTGGCCTGCTTCTTAGGCTCTAGAGCAGCTCTGCTGACCTGATTATCTGGCTCTAAAGCTGCTCTGCTGACCTGGTTATCTGCCTCAAAAGCAGCTCTACTGACCTGGTGATCTGGCTCTAAAGCAGCTCTGCTGGCCTGGTTCTCTCGCTCTAAAGCATCACTGCTGACCTGGTTCTCTGCATCTAGAGCAGCTCTGCTGACCTGGCTCTCTGGCTCTAAAGCAGCTCTGCTGACCTAGTTCTATGGCTCTAAAGCAGCTCTGCTGACCTGGTTCTCTGGCTCTAAAACAGCTCTGCTGACCTTGTTCACTCCCTCTAAAGACCTCTGCTGACCTGGTTCCCTGGCTCCAAAGCAGTTCTGCTGACCTGGTTCTCTCCCTCTACAGCAGCTCTGCTGACCTGGTTTTCGGCCTCTGGAACAGCTCTGCTGACCTGATTCTATGGCTCTAAAGCAGCTCTGCTGACCTGGTTCTTTGGCTCTATAGCAGCTCTGCTGACCTGGGTCTCTGGTTGTACAACGGCTCTGCTGACCTGGTTCTCTGGCTCTCAATCAACTCTGCTGACCTGGTTCTATGGATCTAAAGCAGCTCTTCTGACCTGGTTCTCTGGCTCTAGAGCAGCTCTGCTGACCTGGTTCTCTGGATCTAAAGCAGCTCTGCTGACGTGGCTCACTCCCTCTAAAGAGCTCTGCTGACCTGGTTCTCTGGATCCAAAGCAGTTCTGCTGACCTGGTTCTCTCCCTCTAAAGCAGCTCTGCTGACCTGATTTCTCTGACTCTACAGCAGCTCTGCTGACCTGGTTCTCGGCCTCTAGAGCAGATCCGCATATCTCGGTCTTTGGCTAAAGAGCAGCTCTGCTGACCTGGGACTCTGGTTTTAGAGCAGCTCTGCAGACCTGCTTTTTAGGCTCTAGAGCAGCCCTGCTGACCTGATTCTCTGGTTCTACAACGGCTCTGCTGTCCTAGTTCTGTGGCTCTTAAGCAGCTCTCTCCACTCCTACAATCAACCTGACAGAAGCATGTCCTTATTTATTCACTCTGCTGAAACATAAGTACTTACAAATGTATCCTGCTGTCAACTACTATCAATATAGGAACATAATTATTGTCAATGCACTTGCAGAATGACTCAGGCATTGAGACAAGCAGTTGTACAGTCAAAAGTGCACAATATATGCGATCCCTTAACTCCTTGCAAACTACTGAGTCAGTCCTGCAAAGGTCCAGGTAAAAGTCATGCTTGTCTGGAATAACACTGTGAGTCTGTGTCCACTCCTACAATCATCCTGACAGAAGCATGTCCTTATCTAATCACTCTGCTGAAACCTAAGTGCTTATAAACTTATCCTGCTGTGGATTACTAGCACTCTAGGAACCCAGTCACTGTCTATTCACTTGCAGAATGACTCAGGCATTGAGGCAAGCATTGGTACAGTCAACTGTGCGCAATATATGCGGTCCCTTAACCCCTTGCAGACTACTGAGTCAGTCCTGCAGAAGTCCAGCTAATAGTCATGCTTGTCTGGAATCACACTGTGAGTTTGTGTCCACTCCTACAATCATCCCGACAGAAGCATGTTCTTACATAATCACTCTGCAGAAACATAAGCGCTCATAAACTTATCGTGCTGTCAACTACTAGCACTCTAGGAACCAAGTCACTGTATATGCAGTTGCAGAATGACTACGGCATTGAGACACGCAATGGTACAGTCAAATGTGCACAATGTATGTGGTCCCTTAACCCCTTGCAGACTACTGAGTCAGTCCTGCAAAAGTCCAAGTAATAGTCATGCTTGTCTGGAATCACACTGTGAGTCTGTGTCCACTCCCACAATCATCCCAACAGAAGCATGTTCTTATCTAATCACTCTGCTGAAACATAAGCGCTCATAAACGTATTGTGCTGTCAACTACTAGCACTCTAGGAACCAAGTCACTGTATATGCAGCTGCAGAATGACTACGGCATTGAGACAAGCAATGGTACGGTCAAATGTGCACAATGTATGTGGTCCCTTAACCCCTTGCAGACTACTGAGTCAGTCCTGCAAAAGTCCAAGTAATAGTCATGCTTGTCTGGAATCACACTGTGAGTCTGTGTCCACTCCCACAATCATCCTGACAAAAACATGTCCTTATCTAATCACGCTGCTGAAACATAAGCACCTATAAACTTATCCTACTGTCAACTACTAGCACCCTGGGAACCCAGTCACTCTCTATACACTTGCAGAATGACTCAGACATTGAGACAAACAGTGGTACAGTCAATTGTGCACAATGTATGCAGTCCCTTAACCCCTTGCAGACTACTGAGTCAGTACTGCAAATGTCCATGTAATAGTCATGCTTGTCTGGAATCACACTGTGAGTCTGTATCCACTCCTACAATAATCCTGATGGAAGCATGTCCTTATCTAATCACTCCACTGAAACATAAGCGTGTATAAATGTATTCTGCTGTCAACTACTAGCACTCTAGGTACATAATCACTGTCGATACACTTGCAGAATTACTCAGGCATTGAGACAAGCAGTGGTACAGTCAAAAGTGCACAATATATGCGGTCCCTTAACCCCTTCCAGACTACTGAGTCACTCCTGCAAAAGTCCAGGTAATAGTCATACTTATCTGGAATCACACTGTAAGTCTGTGTCCTCTCCTACAATCATCCTGACAGAAGCATGTCCTTATCTCATCACTCTGCTGTAACATAAGTGCTTATAAACGTATCCTACTGTCAACTAATAGCACTCTAGGAACCCAGTCACTGTCTATGCACTTGCAGAATGACCCAGGCATTGAGACAATACCTAAGCACTTATCAATTAACTGAGCACTCTGTTTGCAGCACTGTCATCATTCTAGTTACTAGTGATGTTCTTATAGAATGACCTAGGCACCAACACAAGTACACGTGCAATATACTGTGTACAATCCACACAACCCTCTAAGCAGATACATACTATTGGTACACTACACTAAATACTGAAGTAGTACTCATGCAGCCTAGGATACCTCCTGTCAGTCACATGTAGTTCGTCAAGCAGCCATCCAGCACTATTTTCTTATTGTATCTCTCTGCCAATACTTCAGCACTTATGGGCAGATTTACAAGGTCCCTGAGCCACCAGTAGGTCACTTTTTGTAATGTGGTGATGGCGCTGGAGACTCCTCAATATTTGCAAGGAGAGGAAAAGCCACCCTGCGTGGCTTTTCCTCTCCTTTAAAATACGACTGATTTAGATGCAGCACTTTGCATTGAAGGGGAGTTCCATGGGTGCTGCTGTGTCTGTTTCTACACAACACCCATGGAATAACACATCTCAAGACTTACGAGAAAGTGTAAATCCATAGATACGTGTGAATGGAGCGCCAGCCTAGAGGTGGTGTAGCGAGGCACAACAAGGAGAAATGTTTTCATTTCTCCTCGTTTTTTCCTCTTTCAGTGCATGCTGCATTCCACAGCACACATTGAAGGAGGAAAATGCTCTTTAGTGATTGTTTTTATGCAGGAAGTAGTCCCTTCCTGCACAAAAACAATCTCCCCATGACACAGATACCCTTGCACCAATGTGCAAGGGTGCCTGCGTCACTGCATGGCTTCAGTTTGTGTGCTAGTGCAGAGGGAGCACAGAATTGCAACATATTCATGTAAATATGTCACATCCCTGTGCTTCAGAAGTGCCGCAGTGTGGTGCAGCTAAAGGGCTTGCAGTGTCATGCTGCAGCACTTCCTTTATAGATCTGCCCCTATAAATTCACCATACAGTACTAATGTATTCTTTCAATCAATCATTCTCTACACATACATTCAACCAAACTTTCAGACATTGCCAGGCAATTATAGTTCTTTTTTTTAAACCAGATAAGATAGTTCTGAACTATTTTTTTTCTGTTTTCAAATTTTTTTGTCGTTTTTTAACAATTTTGCACTTTTTTTTTTTTTTTAATTGAACAATAAAGGAACCAAGTAAAGAGTTAGCTTTTGGAATTCAACATCATTCCAAAAACAAACAAATAAAAAAAAATTGCATTTGTGGTTTCGTTGATCTGCACAAATACCGTCCACTGTCTGTTCACACATCACAGATGATGGTTTTGCACTTAGTGCAGTGCGGCTGCAGAAAAGCTAATTCTGTCTACTGGTGGTGCTGAAGTGGACGCTCAAAAGGTGCTAGCAATGCCTGGTGGTGGATTTTTTGCTGCACGCCTTATTTCTTCTCGTGCCAGATTCTTCAGGTGAATGGTCCGAATATGTTTATACATACTTGCTGTTCCACAGGAGTATTTCTTGTCACTGCCTTGCGACACAACCCTGTCACACAGCAAGCATGTGACTTTTCTTGCGTTGACCTTTATTTCTCTGTCAGGAAAGGTGAAAAATGTCCATACCACTGATTCAGGCCTCTGCTTGGGTGGATCTTCATCCAAGATATCTTCATCTGTAGAATGATGATGAGCTTGCAAACTAGATGCCGTTTCTCCAATGCAATTTTTTAAAAACACCCCAAAAAATTCCAAAACCAGCTCTGGAAGAAGAGATGTCTCACATCAACTGCTCCAAACAGAATAATTAAAAT
Organism: Lissotriton helveticus; assembly: GCF_964261635.1. Classification (NCBI taxonomy): domain Eukaryota; kingdom Metazoa; phylum Chordata; class Amphibia; order Caudata; family Salamandridae; genus Lissotriton; species Lissotriton helveticus. The sequence goes on along the minus strand of NC_136063.1, from coordinate 1,959,880,204 downwards.
GGGTGGGGTCCTTCAACAGTTACAGTAGGAAATGTTATGAACCAATCAAATCTTTTTTTTTGAGGTCACATGGGATCCACGCACTGTGCGCTCATGAAGGCGCACCAGACGCAACTTCGCGAAAATATATATAAAATAATATAAGTTTATTACAAGTAGAAATATATTATTTTTATGAATACCTTAGATAATCTGTTGCCCTAATATGTATATTAAAGACACGTACATATCATTTTAGAACATAAAAAATTTCATGGGAGTCACGCACCCAGCGTGCCCCAGCATGTCTATGACCTCACGTGTGGCCCGCCCCCGCACAAGCGTCGTGTGCCGTAATACGCATTGTCGCGACGGCGTGGGAGCAGGAGTCACGGACTGGTAGCATACCGGTCAAACACACCACTTAACATTGTACGTATTTGACGTAACCGCAAAAAAAACATGCACTCGTCGCTCACCATACGCAGATCCTTCACAGCTTTTCCAAAATGGCACCTAGAATACACAGACCCGCTGCGGTAGGTACGCTTTGGGTGCACAACTCCCCAAAAATTTTTGAAAAAAAAAAAAAAGAAAATTACATAAATATATTAAAATAAAAACATAATTACTATTTCAGTTTTAAATGTATTTTTTTTTGCAATTTTCAGAAAAATATATAATGTTGTTTAATAAATAAACTATTTATAAATAAACAGTTAAAAAACTGTAGAAATTCAGAACAAAAAATAGGTATAACTAGTATAGCACTTAAAAATTAGCATTTAAAAAACCTTTGAAATTCACTGGAAAAAACATAGGTTTCAGAGTCGTTATAGTTAGAAATTAGCATTTAAAATACCTTTGAAATTCACTGAAAAAACATAAGTTTCAGAGACGTTATAGTTAGGGAATAGCATTTAAAAAACCTTCGAAATTCAATGAAAAAACCATAGGTTTCATGAGTGTTATAGTTAGCTTGACATTTCACTCATACAAAACCATAGAAATTCCTCTGTTATAGTTAGTTGTGCTAACTATAACTCACCCACCCGCAATGCACTGCTGATGGTGTCACATATAACATTATTCATGACATGGTCAGTGACATCACTGATGACATCACTGTTGATATCTCAAATTGACAATTTGAAAAACACTAATAAAAGTAAAGCTAAAACGCCACCTAATTATAAACAGAATTGCTTTAACTTAAACGAGGGCAAGACCTTTTGCATTTTCAATGCTTGCTTACTTTGCCATAAATTCTGAAGGTTAGTACTCTAGTTGCTCATTAGATCACTGTAGTAAAGATACTGCTCACCAGGGAAGCCTGCTGCTGGTACTCAAAGTGCATGTTTCAGTCTGCATGTTAATGAAATAGAAGAGGATTTGAGAAATTAAAATCTGCAGCACTAATCATAATTTTATGGAAAATGAAGCCCCTCATTTTGTTCCTTTGCAAATTAAAAGTTTTAAGTGTTACCACTTTATTCCAATCAAGATGGCTTCAGATGTTCCATACCTTTGTCATAAGAATGTTAGCGTTCTAGTTGTTCTTTAGAACACTCTGGGACATTCTGTCATTGGGCTATACCTGGGTTACATCTGGGTGATAATTATACTACATTTAGGCGCTTTTTGTCTCTGGCGGCCATCTTGGGAGACATTTTTGTTATGAAGTTTCCTAATTTCCTCATGTACTACAGTCTCCTCAGCAGGAAATTCTTTCAGTGTTTTACTTGGATTCCTTCAAGAAGGCATTCAGATGTGTCACTATTTGCCATAAATTCTGAATGTTAGCACTCTAGTTGCTCATTAGATCACTGTAGTAAAGCTACTGCTCACCAGGGAAGTCTGCAGCTGGTATTGAAAGTACATGTTTCAGTCTGCATGTCAGAATTCTTTTTAATGAAATAGAAGAGGATTTAAGAAAACACTCAAAATATGCACTGATTTTTCTCGCTGCAGAACTAATCATACTTTCTATGGCAAAATTAACCTCCTCATTGTTTTCCTTTTTAAATCAAATGTTTTAGGACTTACCACTTTATTCGAATCAAGATGGCTTCAGGTGTGCCATACTTTTGTCATAAGTAAGGCTGTTAGCACTCTAGTTGTTCTTTAGAACACTCTGGGAAGCTGCAGTATAGAACACAAAGGAATCAACTGACAGTCTCCACCCTTGTTGGATGTACATGTTTGACTGAGAATGTCAGACTCCATTCTCACATGACTGAGAAAGTTAATATGAATTTACAGAAAATATGCTCACAGTTTAGCTTATAGATCACCTTCCAAACCTCTGTTTTGAAAAGCATGAGAAAATAGTTTTATCTCAAACATGATTCATGATATCCCAGCAGAAGGCTTTTTAACATGATAAAATCACCTTAGAACACACCAAAATTCCTGAAAGGAGTATGGTACCATCAACAAATGATTTATAATGTAACTAAAGTCTTAAAACCTTCTATTAACTTCAAAGCTTTTTAATGAGATGCTATCAGGTATATTGGTCCCAAGATGGCTGACAGCCAATCACATTTCACGATGAGATGAGTCGTTAGGCTCCACCCAGATATATATGTATTTTTTTCCTTTAATATCTAAAAAACTACTGAACAGATTTACACCATTTAACCAAAAGGCACGAATGTGAACCAAGGACTTCCTCTTTGCCAAATGTGGTGTAATTCCGTTCAGCAGTTCGGGCTGTAGATGCGATTAAAGCTTCCTATTGAAAATTGTATGGGGAAAACACGTTTTAGGACCCTCCTTTTTTCTCAGCCCCCGCTTGACAATACACCCTGAGACTTTCAATATAGGAGTGGATCGGAGCTGGCCACAAGTTTTAAAAGTTTCGCAAAGATTCGTCGACCGGCACCAAATAGAATGTTGCGGATTTCCTATGGAAAATAGGTCCTAACTATAACTACCTACTGGCGACCGCCAGTAGGTAATATATATACATATATGCTGGCTGTGAAGGATCAAGAATAAAACTTTACCTTGCCTGATTTTGCTGTGGTCGGTCTGAGTTCCTGCTTTGCCGTCCAAACGGAAGTGGTTGGAATTGCTGGTGCATATATATATATATATATATATATATATATATATATATATATATATATATATATATATATATATATATATATATATATATATATATATATATATATATATATATATATAAATATAATGCCTGCATTACTGGTTCCAGCGAAAGCAGCTTTTGGTTGGTCAAGGTATTGACAAGCGGCAGCCCACCTCGTGAGTCCAGGAAAAGCCAGGAACGCTGCCAGCCAGCAGTCTGTGACTTCACAGAGATCACTGGTTCACTGTAATCAGTCCACCACCCGGTGGACTTGCGCTCATTAGGTTGGAGAGTAGTGTGGGGAATCAAGAGGCTTTCGAGAAGGAATACAAACTGAACAAAGTGTGTCCAATACTGCAAGGCGATATTAACACCAGGATTCATCTTGCGGTTACCCCGCGTCCCACTCGCCCAGGTATTAGGGATTCTGGGAGTTGTAGTTTGCCACCAGACTACAGCACGGCGGATGATCACATGGTTGGGGGACGCACCTATTCCTTGTCAGGGGAGTGGTGCAGGACAATTTAAAAGCTGGACTTCATTTTTTTCTCCAAACGATCTCCGCTTGAAGATGCACTCGCAAGCAGCACATTCACGGCACCCAGTGATACCTTTATTCAATTAATTTGAAGGAGCCTTTACGAGGTTCGGAGCATATCGGGTCCTTGGTCACAGGCAGTTCTGCATGGAGTAACGAAGATTCAAAGGGGGCGTCGCCCAGCATGTCCTTAAATAACGCCCTGTAGTAGGCAGCCGGTGTTTGCAGCTTGTGTGACATGCTGGTACTTGTAGTAATAGTACATTCCCTTTGTAGGTTACACGCCTCCTTTGTACATTAATTAACTTAGTAAGTTTCATTGCTCCATGATATTATCAGCATTGTCCATCACCCTCCAGTTGGTTCTTGATCAAAGGAATGCCGTATTGCGGTATGAGCCATTTGCCGTTTGCCAACAGTAGACTACGCCAAGTTCTATGTCTTTATGGTCCCCTTGACAGACAACACACCTAGAAAGCCACCTGGTTCACAACGGGCCTCCGAGAATCCAAGCGCAGGTTCTGATAACTCAAGAAAGCATGGAGGAATAGCAACACCTCAGAAGCATGCACCATCTACAACACCACCATGACAGAATACCACCAACACATCAGGTTCATGAAGAGGAACTTCATCCAGGACAGAATCTGCTCCAACTCCCGCAACTCTAAAGAACTATTCAGAATCATGCAAGAATTCACCAAACCCCCCCAACGAAACTTCAGACATCCCTACCTCCCAGGATCTCTGCAACAAACTTGGCTCGTTCTTCCAACACAAGATCAGGTCTCTTTACTACAACTTCAACAAACAGAACCAAGGCACAGACACAACACCAGCCACCAGCAACTCCACCCAGCTGACCATCACCGCCTGGACCCCTGTCACCACAGAAGAAACCACAAAGACCATGAGGAGCATACACTCAGGAGGCCCTCAATTGCTCCCTCAAAACAGGCACCTTACCCCAATGACTGGAAACATGCCGAAGTCAAACCCCTCCTCAAGAAGCCCTCTGCAGGCCTGATGAACCTCCAGAACTACAGACTGATCTCCCTCCCCCTTCACCGACAAAGTCCCTGAGAAAGATTGTCAACATCCATCTCACAAACTTCACAGACTTGAACTCGATCCTCGACACTTCTCAATCTGGATTCCGCAGCAACCACAGCACTGAGACCGCCCTCCTGGCCGTCACTGACAAAACCTGCACTCCCCTTGACCAAGGCCACATGGCAGTACTCATCTTACTGGACTTCTCTGCTGCCTTCAACACCGTCTCCCACCGCACACTAGCGCCCAGACTACACAACGCTGATGTACCCAGAACTGCCCTAGACTGGATCCACTCCTTCCTCGCCAGCTGAACTCAAAGAATTAGACTCCCGCCCTTTCTCTATGAACCCACAGAGATCAGATGCAGAGTGCACCAAGGATCCTCATTCAGCCCCAAACTCTTCAACATCTACATGGCCCAGCCTACAACCATCATCAGAAAGCGCGGACTCAGTATTGTATTCTACGCCGAAGACACCTAGCTCATCCTGTCCCTCACCAAGGAACCCAATATCACCAGACACAGCTTCTAGGAAGAAATGCATCCTGGATGAGCAGCAGCTTCATGAAGCTCAACTTGGAGAAGACAGAAGTTCTCGTCCTCAGATCTACCCCCTCCGCGTATGATGACACCTGGTGACCATGTGCCCTCAGGAACCCTCTCATGGACTATACCCACAACTTCTGCATCATATTTGACTCCTCCCTCACCATGAACTGACAAATCAACGCTGTATCTGCCACAAGCTGCAACACCCTCTCCATACCCCACATGATCTTCAAGTGGATCTCCCCGAATTCAGGAAGACAGTCACCCACGCACTCATAACCAGGCGACTGGACTACGGAACTCTCACTATGCTGGAACAAACAAATCTCTACTCCACCGACTCCAGACCATCCTGAACGCCATAGCCAACTAATCCTCAGCATCCCACAACAGGACCTCATCACCCAGCACCTAAGGGACCTCAATTGGCTCCATGTAAAAAAGAGGGTGACCTTCAAGCTGCTCACTCATGCCTACAAATCCCTCCACAACACTGGACCCCATTACCTCAACGAAAGAGTTTCCTTCCATGCCCCCAAGAGAAACCTCCACTCCGCCGTCCCCACCCTGGCTGAAATCCCACACACCCAGAGAGCAAGAACGCGAGGAAGAGCCTTCTCCTACATCGCGGCCCAGACCTGGAATGGACTCCTCATCAACATCAGATGAATCCCCACACTGCAAGTATTCAGGAAGAGCCTCAAGACCTGGCTTTTTGGATGACGCAGAGCTGCCTGATATTCCCCCAGCGCCTTGCGACCCTCACGGGTGAGTAGTGCACTTCACGAATCCCTGATTGCTTAATTGACTGATAGATTGAAAGCAACCAGATGGTGGAATAATCACTTGCCTGCAGTAAACCTTAAGAAAGTGATTTGTTCCTGACTGGCGTCAACAACATCTAAGATGTGCCCGGTGACCTGTGTTGGTTTGGGGATGATCTGAAAGAGCTTCATAGTGTATAGGTTAGTGATGATAGTTCTGGGATCCGGAATTTTAGGTTTCTCAAATCATATATTTAGGTCACCAAGGATGCATAGATTGGGATGTACTATCAGAAGGTTTGCAACTGTGTATAGAAATGTGTCTGGTAATGTTCTATTGCTAGGTGGTGGCCTGCAAAGAAGGAGGAAGTTACAGGAGAAAGTATATGTAGCGTTGCATCTAGTTACAAGGGCCTCACGACCTTGTATGGAAACGTCCCCAACTTTAGTGTAATTTATTGCATCCTTGAATATAACAGTTAGTCCAGCTAGTCTCTTGCCTATATATTTATGTGTGAGAGTTTGAAAGCCTGGAGGAATACATTTGTGCAATACTGGACCCCAACCATGATTTAGTTATGACAAGAAAGTCAGGATGTGCACTTGGAAGGGAGGGAACTGGTGGAAACATCTGAAAGCTTTTAGTTGAAGAGATCTTTGAGAGATGTAAGCATACTGGTGGATAATGGTGTTGCTATCTGCAAGCATGGCTCCAAAGGATTCTCTATAAAGGCTGAAATGAGTACCAGAATGAAGCCCTGGGGTTCTCTTCAGGTAACTGGGAGAGTCTGAGATCTAGTATTTTCTATCTGAAATGGTTGCTCTTGGACAGTGAGGAAGGATGTGAAGCATTGTAGGATTATGCAGTGCAGCTCATGAGAGTTCTCAGGGTAGAGATCAATGAGGTATGGTTGATGCCATTGATAGCTGCAGAGAGCTTAAGCAGGACCAACAGGCAAAGGTTGATTTGGCCCTGAGAAAGAGGGCATCTTCGACTTCTTGGAGCTACAGCATGATAGGAATGCTGATTGATAGCCTTGCAGTATTTATTCTGGCTGATGTACTCATGTAGCATGGCAGTGATTGCCTTCTCAATGATTTTTCCATGAAACTGAAGGTCCGAAGACGTTTGCAAGGTCTGCTTGATGTAGTGTAGGATTTTTCAGCAGGGTGGGAGGTCTGTCTGTTCCTGAGGATGTCCAAGAAGGTGCTCTGAGATAGTGATGCATTGAAAATGTGGAGAAGGGGTGTGAGAGCTTGATTTTGCACAATTGTTATGAAGGATTAAGGAAGCAAGTTACCTTTGTAGGAGGAGGTTTTAAGCTATTGCAGAATGTTGGAGAGAAAGTGCTGAAAGCGTTGAAGGAGGACCAGTTATTTTTAATGGAACTGGGAATAGGTGAAAGTGTGACTAACTGTGATCTTAAATTTGATTTTGTTGATTTTCTCTATGAAGTATAGTTTGATAGCATTACATCTGTCGAATAATGATGGCATTGCAGGTTTTGGTATGAGGTTAGAAAAATATTTTACAGCCCTAAAGAGTGCTTTAATTCTGTTGATCAATCTGTTGACAGTGGTTTTCTAGTGGACATAGTAGTATGGTGATGATGAAATGATGGTTGAAATGGAGTGCTTTCAGAAGGGTAAGGCAAACCAAATGTTTTGGTCTTCTATGTTTCTTCCCTTCTCCTTGTATAGCATGCATGTTTTTGATGAGCTTTTGGCTGTACCCAAATGCTAATGGACTAAGCTTGGTGGTGCAAGTTTTCGGAGGGACATAGATTTGTATATGATTTTTCAAAATAGGCCTGTAGTTCTTGAGATGGGTGTTGACATCTGTGGAGGGCTGGGAATGTCTGATTAGGTCCATTAGGTCCATTAGTTCTTCTTCAAACTCTTCTAGATGGATGAACTTGTAGAAGCGGATGGTCAATTTCTGCTTTCTCTTCTGCCCTACATGTGGCACATTGACATATGTGATGGTGAAGTGAAAAATGTGATGATCCGTCCTATCCAGGAGTATGGGAATGAAGAGAGGATAAGTCCCAGTGGGTTGCCTTGAAGTCAGTTATATGTAAGTTATATGTTAAAAGTGAGTACAATTATAGCATTTTAAACAATGCAGAAAGAGAGGTGTATCCTTTAGACATCAGTGCCTTTAGCTGCATCCCTCATGTGGATTGCAACAGTGCTTCACAAGTTTTGTGGTGAAACCAAAGAATAAACTCTACCTCCATCCAGGCTCTACAAAGCCCTATACATACATAAATATACCAACAACTCCTTGTCAGTAAAGTTAAAGATACAAAATGTTGCTGGTATACCTATTTGTGATAAGCTGGAAGGCTACATCTTAACAAGTAAAATCTTTCAATTTATGTTTATCTTTTTTCGCAGATCAAGGATTTGATATTGATTGTAAAAAACACTTTCTCAGAAAAACAGGTACTGTATACGCTTTATCTATTTGTTTCTGAGAGGTCACATTTTTCTATAATTCAATGATACAATAGTATCTCAATGTGTGTACAATTCCATCCTTGTCAGTCATCTTCTAAGCAGCACTTTTGCAAAACTCTAATCCACCTGTCTGACAGATGCCATCTTCCACCCATCCGAACCATACATGGCACAGACACATGGACGACAGATACGCAATTCCTGCAAAGACACATACACCCCAATGCTTGTATTGACTCAGATAATATACATTGTGGGGCAGAATTACAAGCCCCTTGCAACGCCGTTGCATCACTTTTGTGATGCAGCTGCGGCATTCAAAATGCATGTATAATGTATGTAGGGTGGGCGTCCCGACGCAGGAAAGCCTCCTAAATGTGACGCAGTGAAATATGCAAGATTTCAATGCGTCACTTCTAGGATGCTACTGCGCCAAAACCTTACGCCTGCTTAAAGCAGGCATAATGAGTGACGGAGTGCAGTGGGAATAGGTCTCAAAATGCATTGCAATAAATGCACCGCGCTTTCGACACAACTCCAGCAATGCGTGGCTTTTGCCCCAACAGATGAGTCCGAATTTCTATTGTAAATACGGCGCACCCATGTTGGCGCAAGGGTTTCTCAGGGTGGCGCAGTGAAAGTGACGCATCTCTACAGATGCGTCACTTTCTTGTAAATCTGCCCCTCAATCTCTTAACATACACCCATTAAAATACATGCATTGCAAACACACATACACTACATAAATACCCTCCAGATACAATCCCCTCACAGACTTTAACTTTCTGGCAGACAGCGAGTCACACGTGCACTCATCTGTGCATAGAGACACACTCTTAAAACCAGACAATTTATTACCCCTTTACAGAAGTAGGCAAACACAAACACCAACCAAATCACACACACACACACACACACACACACACACACACACACACACATACACACACACACACACATACACACATGCAGGTGTTACCTGCCTTGTGGGGACTAATCATTGCCACTGTTTTTAAAATATACTAATAACAGAAAAATGATAAGAAAAAAATAATTAATGATACAGGGGACAAAGTTCACCTGTCTTATATATCTCATTCCTGAACTTGTGATAAAGATAAATGAGTGATATTCACTGAGGTGGTTGAAACACTCCCATTGCACTAACAATTCAATCGTAGGCAAGCCTACACATGGAGCTTCCGATTTAGATTGTATTTTCTTCAATGATATTATGTACAATCTTATTCTTAAAGAAAGATTGTAGAACCCTTTTCATTAACATCTTGAAAGTGGTTGAATCTATCATGTTACAAACTGAGGAGCAGCATTTTCCAGGCCTCTCTCTTACTGCCCATGCCATAATATGTACAGGCCCGTCTATTTATGAATATCATTTTATACCAGTGAGCTGCACAAACACTGAAAACTTTATACCAGAAATAATTATATGGAACTCAAAGCAACATGCCCTTTGCTGCCACCACACGTAAGAGGTAGAGAATTATGTATAAATTGTTCTTTTTGTATTTGTCGACCCGAGTGGGACGGGTATGCCCAGACGTGGGTCTCGCGCTTTCCATGCCACTGGAGTCAAGCTATCCTGACTGATGAGGGCTGAAAGCCATAAACCAGTCCATCGGAGGCTTTTTTCCACCCCAGGGAGGACCTGGCCCGGCAGTTCGGGCTGGACTTTTCCCATGGGACGCAGAGTCAAGACTGATTTGTATATGGCTGGGTTCAAACTGGAATGGCATGGTGAGCAAAGAAACTATGGATTTAGGCACAGATCTCTATACTAGGTTGAATGTATGACATTGTTCTGCATTCTGTCCATCAATTGTTCTTTGCATTTGTCACCCTGAGTGGGACGGTTATGCCCAGACCTGGGTCCCGTGCACTCCATGCCACTGGAGTCAAGCTATCCTGGCAGATGAGGCCTGAAAGCCCGAAACGGGTGCTAGGATTTAGGTCCAGATCTCTGTACTGTGGTGAATGTATGACATTGTTCTGCATTCTGTCCACCAATTGTATTCAAGTCACTATGGAAATAGCATTGGGTTATAATAATTCTCACAGAGATAGTCTGTGAATGTAATTATGTCCAAGTCCCCACAGAGATAGTTTAATAGTAATGTTTAAGTCCCCTCAAATATAGTGTGTTATTATAGTGATGTTCAAGTCCCCACAGAGATAGTGTTTTATTATAGTGATGTTTAAGTCCCAACAAAAATTGTGTTTTAATATAGCGATGCTCATATCCCCAAAGAGAGATTGTGTTTTCATAGTGATATTCAAGTCCCCACAGATGCAGTGTGGGAATATGAATATATTCAAGTCTTCACCAAAAAAGTGTGTAAAGTAATAGCTTAAATCCCATTATAGAGAGTGTGAAGCTACTGATGTTTATGTCCAAGCAGAGGTTGTGTGTAATTACAGGAATTCTCAAGTCCCCACAGAGATGGTATATTATTATAGTGATGTTCAAATCCCCATAAAGAAAGAGTGTTATTATGGTGGTGTTCAAGTCCCGAGAGAGCTAGTGTGTTATTATAGTGATGTTCAAGTCCCCACAAAGATAATGTTATTCCCTTGCAGGTCACGGGCTTAACACATGCTAGTCTGCAACTCATCTTTCTGAGGGAAATGAGTGTCATTAAGTTAATTAATATTAATGAAGGTTACCGGATAAGTCAAAGCAGCATCACCGGGCCATCAACAAGTATATGAAGAATCATGAAGAATCATGTGGCATTAGTTTACAAATATAATGAGTGCCCTACATCATTGTTTGCTTTTTCCGGATGAACATGTTACATAAGTTGCTGAATACTTTGCAGGCTTTTTTTTCCAAACGATCTCCGCTTGAAGATGCACTTGCAAGCAGTACCTTCACGGCACCCAGCGATTCCTTTATTCAAATAATTTGAAGGAGCCATACGAGGTTCAGAGCATATCGGGCCCTTGGTCACAGGCAGTTCTGCATGGAGTAACGAAGATTCAAGGGGGGCGTCGCCCAGCATGTCCTTAAATAACGCCCTGTATTAGGCAGCCGGTGTTAGCAGCTTGTGTGACATGCTGGTACTTGTAGTAATAGTACATTCCCTTTGTAGGTTACACGTCTCCTTTGTACATTAATTACCTTAGTAAGTTTCATTGCTCGATGATATTATCAGCATTGTCCATCACCCTCCAGTGGGTTCTTGATCAAAGGAATGCTGTATTGCGGTATGAGCCATAAAGAAAAAGTGTTATTATGGTGGTGTTCAAGTCCCGAGAGAGCTAGTGTGTTATTATAGTGATGTTCAAGTCCCCACAAAGATAATGTTATTCCCTTGCTGGTCACAGGCTTAACACATGCTAGTCTGCAACTCATCTTTCTGAGGGAAATGAGTGTCATTAAGTTAATTAATATTAATGAAGGTTACAGGCTTAAAACGATAAAAAAAATACTCAGGGCCAGATTTACAATCATTTTACTCTGTGTTTAAGTCACAAACGCGACACAAACCTATGCAAAATGTTTTTAGGGTATTCACTTTCCAGCACAAAATTAAAGTTGCCATAAAGTGACTCAAAGCACTGCTTTGCAATACTCTGTATCAACGTGGCATTACATGGGTGGTACATGGACATTCTCTTCCATCCTCCCTCTGTTTTTGGCACAAAACCCTCACCTGTTAACAACAGTAGGCCGGGTTTCGCCCCAAAAAATACTGCCACTTTGAAGCAGTAGTTAAAAAGGCGTAATGCTTTTATTTCTCCTAACTTTTCCCATTTTGCACTTGTGCTGCACCGTACGGCACACATCCAAAAGTAGAACTGTTCTCTAGGCATAGTATTTTGTACTAGATGGCTACCCTTCCAGTACAAATTGTGGAGTAGACTCACACAGATACATTTGAACTGCAGGGCATGGCACTTGTCAGCATGATTGTGCACCAGCACTAGGAAGAGAACAGAATAGTGACAAGCCTTAGTAGATATGGCATTTTCTTGCTCTCTGCCGGATCTGCAATATCGCATAAAGAAAGTGTGTACTGTGCTGCGTTGTGTTACAGTTTTGTAAATCTGGGCCTTAGACTTCCATATATTAACTTGTAGTAACATGAAACGAGTTGGGACAAGCTGTGCAAGACAGCTTACTTTCATGTAAATATAAATAACCAAAAGCTTATTTAGAAATAATTATGCTGAAATCCATGTCGAAATTAGCATTGTGAAATCAGGATCTGTGTTTTTCATGTATACCAAGCGATTATGTCCATTTTGTGTAAAAGGTTATGACAATTGTACCAGGAAATTCTGTTTGGAAAAAGACAGTTGGCTATTGGCATGGGAGACAACTTTTTACAGGTTTTTCAATAAGTGCTGTATGTGTAAAGGGCTGGTACCAACCTTTTCATTCTCACACAGCACAACTCCCAATGCAGTGGATATTAATGAAAAACACTTTGTTAGAACAATTATGTTTTCGGTGAGTTTTTGCTACTTGTGTTTCTTTTCTTTAAAGTTTAGAATGCTTTATTAAGATGATAAACAAAGTAAAACATCAAAACATGGTTCAGTAACATGGAAATAGAAGTAAAAGATATATATATTTATATTACCTACTGGCGGTCGCCAGTAGGTATATATAGTTAGGATTTTTTCTCTATGGGTTTTTTGAAAATTCTATGTCTAATAACTTTGGCGTTTGTGGACGGAATTGGCTGAAATTTTCAGGAAAATGGCACATTTTGTTTCTGAGCAGCCCCTGAAAATTTTGGGGGGGTTCGTCAAGGGGGGGCCGAGAAAAAAGGGGGGTCCCAAAACGTGTTTTTAACATTGAGTTTTCCATAGGGCGGTTGGCCTCACTTTTAGCCCGAACGGCTGAATGGATTTGCACGAAACTTGGCAAAATTGTAGGGACTGGTAGCCCGATGTGCCTTTTGTAGGTCTCAATATATGTGCTCCAGTGGATTTTGAGAAATTAACGTTTAAAAAAAGATATATATCTGTAACAGCGGACCGGGCAGCGCTCTGGTTCGCGGACTTTTCGCGCAACGGAGCTTTGTGAAGCGAAGCTGATTGGTTCTCCGGCGTCTGTCAACATTCCAAACAGTCCGTAGCGGCCGCCATCTTGTCTCTCGGTAGGATCGAGAGACAAGAGGAGGCCGAAGCGAAGGGGCAAATGACCATAAGGGGGCATAGTACATTGTCGCTCACCCCCTAGGTTTGATGTGGAGGTTTTAAAAGGGCCCCGCGGGGCAAAAAAAAATTAAAAATAATAATAATCGAACAGCTGAATGGATTTGCACGAAAGTTGGCAAAATTGTAGGGACTGGTAGCCCGATGTGCCTTTGCTAGATCTCAATATATGTGCTCTAGTGGATTTTGAGAAATTAACGTTCAAAAAAAGATATATATCTGTAACAGCGCACCGCTTCGCGTACTTTTCGCGTTACGGAGCTTTGCGAAGCGAAGCTGATTGGCTCTCCGGCGTCTGTAAACATTCCAAACAGTCCGTAGCGGCCGCCATCTTGTCTCTCGGTAGGATCAAGAGACAAGAGGAGGCCAAAGCGAAGGGGCAAATGACCATAAGGGGGAATAGTAGATCGTCGGTGACCCCCTACGTTTGATGTGGAGGTTTTAAAAGGGCCCCGCGGGGCAAAAAAAATAATAATAATAATAATCGAACGGCTGAATGGATTTGCACGAAACTTGGCAAAATTGTAGGGACTGGTAGCCCGATGTGCCTTTGCTAGGTCTCAATATATGTGCTCTAGTGGATTTTGAGAAATTAACGTTCAAAAAAAGATATATATCTGTAACAGCGCTCCGCTTCTCGTACTTTTCGCGTTACGGAGATTTGCGAAGCTGATTGGTTTTTCGGCATCTGTAAACATTCCAAACAGTCCGTAGCGGCCGCCATCTTGTCTCTCGGTAGGATCGAGAGACAAGAGGAGGCCAAAGCGAAGGGGCAAATGACCATAAGGGGGCATAGTAGATCCTCCCTGACCCCCTAGGTTTGATGTGGAGGCTTTGAAAGGGTCTCGCAGGGCAAAAAAAAAATATACCGTTTTATTAGTTTTTTTGCGTGGAGTGCGCCCGGTTCGCGAACCGGGAAACGGTCCGGGGAGCGTACTTTCTTGAAAATTAGTGAAAAAAGTTAGAGTAAAATAATAATTGTGAGTGATCAGATGTAGGGTAGCTCTGAGAAGAGCTTTTGGGTTTATGGTACATTTAGGTACTTATAAGTAGGTACCAATGCACAGTCTTAAATTCAGAGTGAAAACTCTGTTGCCCTCATCTGAGAAGTGAACTCCATCTGCTCTGTAGATATCTTGCATGTAGTAACGCAAGTTATTGTTGTACAGGGAGCCCATTCCATGGTCTCTCATGTAAGCTGAAACAGATTTGTTTACATGCTTCCTCGATTTCTCAATTTGTGGACAAAATTGGTTCGACCACCTCCATTTCTGTCTTTGGCATATATTTGAATATACCAAGGCAGTCTGAGGAAAAAGTGCCATCAATTGCTCAAAGGTGTCCTTTAAAAGCATTTCCAGACCTACCCCAGTCAAAGTGCCCAAATCATTACCTCCACAGTGCACAATTAACAGGTCAGGTTTTGGCAAATGCATAAAGGTTTTCACCAATGGTATCAATTGGTGACATTTTAATCCTCTGTGGCCAAACCACTTAATTTCCACATCTTGTAAATTGAGGTTAGGTAAATTCCTGTTTTCAGCGTACCTTTGAGCCCAATAGATGTAGCTATGTCCAACAATCCAGACAGAAAACATGGCGAGAGAAGGTTCTCCTGCAGTCAGATGAAGTGTGGCAATGAAATGGCAGTTGAAAAAATGAGAGTGTAAAATGAAAAAAACTGAGGAGTTTCTGTGTTAATGAAGCAGTAAGAGTGATTGGTGGATTTTGATTGCTGAAAACAGAAAGTTAGTGTGCATGGATGAGTTCGTTGAAAGATGTATTTTGAGTGGCGAAGAAAAAATCATTAAATGAAAGAATGCTTTGGATATGCAGGTGCACTGAGAGTTCAGAGTTCAATTGCAACATTGTTGTGTGAGAGGTCTTGCAAGAGGTGGTTGCTATGCAGAAAAAGCAGAGAGGGGGCAGAGGGGGGAAGGGTTTTGCTTTGAAAAAAAGTGAGGGAAGAGTTTTGATTGGGTGACATGAGAGATCTGTGTGAGGAATTACAGCATTTCTGTGCTTTTGATAGCTGCAGACTCTGGAGTGCATACCTTTTGCTCTGCTGAAGACAAATTGGTGTGTTTCTGAGACTGTTTTGAAACTCAAAGTATTTGCTAAGGTGAGAAAAAATTTCTTTAATTTAGATAGAAAATAGTGTGCTTTAAGGAGAAAATTATGAAGAAAGTTGTGTTTTTCAAATGTTGCTTTGTCTCAAGTGTTTCACAAATAGATTTTGTTTCTTTGAGAAATTGTAATTGGAGAAAATGTGAAGTATTAGTACTGACAGGGCTTTTATGTGCATAGGAGCTGTGGAGTGTTTTCAAATTATGACTTGTAAATCGTTTTTGAGAAAAAGCAATGGTTTTAATATTGATGAGAAGGACATAATGGTGTCTGCTTCTTTATAAGGTAATTGAGAGTCTCTGATGTTATTTTTCCCATTTCAATGTAAGAAGTTTGTCTGTGGAGCAAATTGCTTGTAAATATGCTCCCACCTGTGCATGGCAAATTTAGATTTTGAATGTTTCCGTTACATAGGCATGTTAAAGGTGACTGAAACATGCTGCAAAGGCAATCAAAAAATGCTTTTATGTGTCTTAAGGACATTTTAAGTCATTTCCCCATGTGCAGTGTTTTCAAATTATGAGTTGAAAATCGTTTTTGAGGTAAAGGAATGTTTTCAAAATTTATGTGCGCCATATGACCCCAAATTTTTTTTTCAGGGGTGCAGCAGGGTGTTCTTGAGACACCCCTGCACCGTCGGAAAAATTCGTAATTTGCGATGAGGTAATTGCTAATCGCAAATTGCACCTTCATTCCTATGGGCCTCCTGCTGCATGGAAATGAATGGGTAATCTTGCTGAAATGCAAAGTCGAATCTGTATTTAAAAGGGTCTGCACCTCTGTACGGGTGTTCGCTATGTGAAGCACGAAAGTTTCACGGGCCGAACTCAAGGCCACCTCTCTCTGAGACAAAAGAGCTCTTATTCTTGCCATGCTGTTGAAATGTGCTCCCAAGGTTGGTATTTGTGGCCAGATTGAAAACTCCCTATGTTCATGTGTGGGAGGAAATTGAACATTTCTGCAGCAAATAACCCGTTCATTTACTGTTACGATAAAATGAATACTTTTAATTAACCCAGAACAATCTTCATTATTGAGCATCAAATAACTACCATTTTCCAAGAACTTGAACGTGGGGATGATAGCAGGAACTGGCGTGCCTTGCAACACGCAAGCCATATTTGGTCGGTGTTTGTTGCATGAACCGTGTAACTGTAGGTGCCTACACATTAGTGAATGATCTGGCGTCTCAGTGCATTCCTCTCCATTCAGATAAAGGTCTTGATCATCTTTGAAAATCTGTATGTGTATGGAAGCGACCAGACCTCATGAAGAAAACCACTACCTAAAGGTTAATAACGACCTATTGGTATATATTTCATACAATTTGAAAACTTATATAAAGCAAAAGGCAGCGTTATTAAACCGTGGATAAGGCACGTTGCCAAAGCAGTGAACCTTTTGGATTTATACTGGAAATGTTAAAGGAAGAATTACGGAGTAGGGCCTGTAAATCTTTAATGGACAACGAGTAAAATTACTCCAACCATCATATTCCTCTAACTCCGGGATAGTAGGGGTGTTTAATTTTTTAGAAGTAGCCAATCCAAAGCATTTGGTCTGGGAAATTGTTTCATTCACAAACAACATATGATTTGGGATGAGACATGCACGGTGGAAAGCCTCAGTGCCTTGTACCTGCCAGGTTCGTGAACCCCAAACTGATGTAGATCCTGGATATTTTTACACTGTGTTACGTTAGCATGGGCTCATTACTGGTTTAAACGCCATTTTTCCTTTTTTGTAACTTCTGCACACGATACTTAGTTGTTGCTTTAGCTTTCAGCCTACCTGCGTCAAGATCTATGCCTGCTTCAAGCAGGCGCAGGGTTTTGATGTAGCTTTGTCCTATCTGATTGTAAATGCGGCACACCGTGGGTGGCAGAGCAGCGGTGCACGTTAACTGGTGCATCCCTGGGGATGTGCTAGTTAATATAAATCTGCCCCTTTACATTTAATTATGTGCAGGGGACACAGAGTAGGTGAGGTTTATCCAAGGTTAAGAAGAGATGAGTCCTGTTCAGTGAAAAATTGGAGATAGGCTTCAGTATATTATATACTTAAGTAGTGTGTTAAGTTTTTGATGACTGTTATTAATTTACTGTTGGGTAATAGTGGTTAATAACATTTTTTATTATATTTTACCACAGATTCAACTGCAGATTATTTCAAGATTTTAGGATGCCTAGCAAAGAAAGAGTAAGAAAGGCTGCAAAACGTCAAAGACAGCAGGACCATGGAAGAATGCAGCAGTCCTCTAACAAAAAGATTTGTCAAGTCACCAAGAAAGCACCGGGTAAGAGTCGAAAAACAGTCATAAGAAATATGTGTAGTAAAAAAAATATTACTACAGAAAATGTTTCAGTCCAGAAAAGGAGACAGAATTCAAATGGTAAGGAAAGGCCAATGAGAAATGTTACTGCTAGAGTAAGAGATAACTCTATGCATGAAAGTAGAAGGAAACAAGAGTTTAGGGATATTCGTAAACGAATGTTCCGCAACAGGATAATTGGGAATTTGTTAAAAAATATTAAGAAAGGTCAGCAGAAAGTGGTTTTTTATAAGAGAAAAAATATTGTTGAGAAAGTTATTGATCAGGCATTTGAAATTAAACGTAAGTTATTTATTTTGACAATCAATAGAATTCGGAAGCTAAACAAGGTAATTTATGATTTCAAAAGAAATAGTAGATGGAAGAGAATAGTTAATCGTAGTAATTTTTGTGAAGTTTTTTCTGGAGAATGGATGCATAGTTCAAGCTCTGAGGCATTTTTTAATGAGGAGAGTTATTTCCAGGATAATGATTTGGTGCATGCAGTTGACACCAGTGGTCGAGCTTATGAAGTGAAAGATGGTTGTCCAGTTGAAAAAGAAAAACTTGTGACAACAGAGATAGAAGAGGTGTTAGGTAATGAGGTTTTAGGGAGACGTCCTAAGGGTCCTGTGTACACCTGGAAGTGTAGTAGTATTTGCAGTGTACGACAGGATTCCATCAATTTGCTTTGTGATTTTATACGGTCATTTAGTAAGAACAGTTTGAAGCAGAAAATGAAGTTGTTGCAAGAATTAGATCCTTGCAGAGTGAGAGAAGTGATAGGTTTGCATGGTCATTCACTGGCTTGTCTTTCCAGGAGAGTATGCCAGAGTGTTTTTCATCATTTCAGGATGCTAGCAGTGCATCATAATAAAGTGAGGAAATTAGTTAGAATGTTGTATTATGCTAAGAGTCCAGCAATTATGCTTAAACAATTATGCGCTGCTCTTTTGCATGGTTCTGAAATAGATGTGAAGAATATATGTGAAGAAATTGAGTTTTGTTACTTTGGAAGTAAAGAGGAGAATGTTGAAATTGACCAAGAAGAAGAGAGTAATGTGGAAGATAGTGTACAGGTTTCCAGTACAGATAATTTCCAGAGGGAAATTGCGACGTTTGAGGTGAAATCAAGTGAGAGGCCAAATTTCACTTGTGTGTGTTGTCGACGCACTTATTATAAGAATCAGACTAAGTTAGTGGATTTATATGGAAAAAGTGAAAGGGAAAATAATAGTGAATGGAAGGATTTTACAACATACTTGATGGTAGAAAATTGTTTTGATTTGGGATTGGATCAACGTGTGTGTACTTATTGTTGTAACAAATTAAATCAAAACCAGATGCCTGCTAGAGCAGTTCATAATAATCTGGAATTGGTTGAGATTCCTTCTGAATTGAAGGATTTAAATACTTATGAATCTATTTTGATTCAAAGTATCCATCCCTTTCAGGCTATTGTAAGAATGGAGCCAAAGACAGGGAAATTGCCTCCATCAGATTTACAGAGAGGATTAAAGGGAAGAGTTGTTTATTTGCCTCTAGATTTGAAGAAAAACATTAACACAATTGGAGTAGAAAAAGTGGAAGAGGAACCTCTTGTTATCTTAGTTAATGGGGTTCCGACAAAGAATAAGAAAATATGGCAAGATTTAGTAGATGTTAGGAAAGTCAAAAGGGCAACATTGTATTTGAAAAAATATAATAAGTACTATAAAAATGTATATGTTGCAGAAGAGGAAGTAAGTGAGGAAGAGGATAACGATTTGTGTGCTGGTCAAATTGAGAAAGTAGAACCCTGTACTAGTGAAGAAATATATGAACATTATAGTGTTC
The DNA here is from genome assembly GCF_964261635.1 of Lissotriton helveticus. NCBI lineage: Eukaryota > Metazoa > Chordata > Amphibia > Caudata > Salamandridae > Lissotriton > Lissotriton helveticus. Next base: position 1,959,860,293 of record NC_136063.1, on the reverse strand, counting down.
ATCCTTTGCATTCCAAGGAAGTCATGGGGAATGCTATTGAGTTGTTTCAAATGAAACAAGCGAAAGGGAGTCCCATTAGTGTTTGGGAGGAAAGTTTGGAAGCTCGGTGTTTCCCACAGCTTTTTCCAACAGGTCTGGGAGGAAGATATGATGAGCGACCTCATCAAATTCCTGCTTCTGAATACCGGACTTTGCGATTGTATGCAGGAGATCCTAGGTTTCGACAATGCATTCCTTATTTGTTTCATCTCCTGTTTGAAAGCGATCTGTCTGGACTGTCATATGCAGTGAACCACATCTTGAAAAGTGGTATACACATGCAAAACATCTCGGCAAGTGACTTTATGGATAAAGTCAATGTCCAAGACAGTATTTTGGATTCTCACCTGATTAATCTCATGGCGTGTCAGCGTGGTACTAATGAGTACTGGTACCGTCGTCATGGTGATTTAAAATGTATGCTAAGGAACTTAGGAACTCCCACATGGTTCCTCACTTTGAGCTGTGCTGAGTATGGCTGGGAAGACTTACTTGAATTTCTACGAGAGGCAAATGCTAACGTAGAAAACATCGAATTCAAGACACCCGGAGAACTGTGCTCTTTGGATCCAGTCAATGTATGTAGGTACTTCAATCATAGATTTGAAGGTATGATGTCTTTCATCATGAATAAGAAGAATCCACCTCTTGGAGAGGTGTTGGATTTCTTCTGGAGGAAGGAGTACCAAGCAAGAGGTGCTCCTCATATACATATGTTGCTGTGGATCAAGGATGCACCTAAATTTGGAACGGATGCAGAAGACTCAGTGATGAGTTTCATAGAACAGTATTCTACGTGTGCTGTTCCAAACGCAAAGGAGAAAAAAAGCCTACGAGAAAAAGTTCTACGTTTCCAAAGCCATCGATGTGGAAAGTACTGTCGTCGTAAATTCCGGAACAAAGACAAGTTCTACACCAAATGTCGTTTCGGCTTTCCACGACCGGTGATTTCTAAAGGAAGAGTGAACAGTTTGATGTCTTCGCTGCGACATAATGTGATGAAGAAATCACCTAAAAACACATACAATTTGAAGAGGAACGAAGAGTCTAAGTACATTAACGACTACAACCCGGTGATTTTGTCCATGTGGAATGCTAACATGGATATACAGTTTGTGGCTGATAACTGTATGGCTGTGTCTCGGTATGTGACATCTTACATCACTAAAAAAGAGAAGACAGAATTGAAGGATATGTGGGAGGACATTTCCCATGAAAAGAGCCTCAGCAAGAAGTTGTACAGTTTCAGTCTGAAGATGTTGTCGCATCGAGAAATCGAAGCTTACGAATGTTCTGACCGGTTGTCTTCAGCAAGTCTCTATGCCAAGTCCAGGAGTATTGTTTGGGCGAGTGTTGGTCTTGCTGCAACGCGTAATCGAGTTCTGAAACCTGTGCGGGAAATTGAGTATTTGGCGGAAAAGGAGCCAAACAGTACCGACATTTTGAAGAGCAACATGTTGGATACATATTATCCAAATCGAAGCAGTCACCTCGAGAATGTTTGTCTGTATGAGGTTCTGCAAAATTACATATTCAAGAGGAACATCAAAGAAGATACTGAGAAAGGAGTGTATGCTGTAATAGGAAGTGAGGGATGTCTGGTCAAGCAAAGAAAATGCCACTTGATAAACCATCGAAAATTGAGTGGCGAATCTCCTGAAAAAAAGGAGTTTTTCTATTTAGCACTTTTGCAACTTTTTAAGCCTTGGCGTGCAGAAGAGGAACTGCTTGGAGATTTCCTTTGTTACGAAGACTCATTCAATGCTGCCAAGGAGACCATAGAATGTCCTGCTTTTCCCAAATATGTAGAAATGTTGAATGTGGAAAGTGAGCAGGAAGCAACGATTGCAGCCGAGATTGCCAGAGACAGTTCTCAGGACAGTCAGAGTTCTGCTTCATTGAGTCAGGATCCACTAGGAGGACCTCTTATCGAAAATGAAGCTGCCACTGCTATGAATGAAGTGGAAAGAGCCATGGCACATGCTCAGGAGGATGCGGTTAACTTAGAAGAGTTGGAAAGACAACTCAACGTTGAGTGAAGGAAAATATATGACGAACTTACCATGCAAATTGATCATGGATTAAGTCATGACAAGAAAGAGTGCTCATGTACGTCGTTGAAGCCTGTCCGACTGTACGTGAGTGGAGAAGCGGGAACTGGAAAAAGTTTCCTTATTAAAGCAATTTCATGTTATTTGCAGGAAAGGACAGAGTCATCGCTGTCTTGTGTTGTCACCGCTCCAACTGGACTGGCAGCACATAACATTAAAGGGATTACTTTACATCGTTTACTGATGCTGCCAGTGGAGCATGACAACACATTAGAATATCACAAGCTATCTGGAGATGCTTGTTTTGAAGTTTCAAGAGTCTTGAGGAAAATGAAACTTCTTATCATTGACGAAGTAAGCATGGTTTCCAATGTCATGCTTGCCTTTGTGCATTTGAGAATGCAAGAAGTTCTCAAAACAGAGTATGATGTGTTATTTGGTGGCAAACACATCATTGTTTTCGGAGATCTTCTGCAGCTGACACCAGTGAAAGGGCAACCTGTGTTCAAAATGCTCACGCATGAAGATACCAGGAAGTGCTTAGGGAGTATTGGCAACGTCAATATATGGTTAAACTTCAATTATGCTGAACTGCATGAAAATATGCGTCAGGCAAAGGATGAAGTTTACAAGACTATTCTACAAGATGTTAGAATTGGAAAAGTGACCGAGCATGGGAAAGAAGCTTTACATGCACGATTACTGACAAATTTATATCCAGACGAAGATGTTGTGCCTGAGAATATTTTTCAGAAAGTTACTGAGAAAAAATCTGGAATATGTTTGATGCCAACTCTTGCAGAATGTGCCAAATTCAACAACAAAATGTTGCATTTAGAAAAGCAAGAGATTGTGAAATTGGAAGCTATTGACAGAGTAGAGCATATGGGATCAACAATTATTTTGTCTGAGAATCTGAAAACAAAATTGGATTCATTAGAGAAGAGTATATCTAAAACTGCGGGTTTTGAAAAGACTCTGAATGTGTGCTTGAACTGCCGTATAATTTTAAGAAGGAATTTACATGTTGAAAGAGGTCTGGTAAATGGATCAATGGGTAATGTTGTTGATTTTGTGAAATACAGAAATAGAGATGGAATTGAATTTTTAAAAATTAAATTTGATGGCATTGAGGAAGTACAGCTAATTGCTCGTTGTTCTGCTAGATTTTTGCTTGTAAAAGACTTATATGTTCGTCGTAAGCAGTTTCCTGTTTGCTTGGCATATGCGGTGACAATTCATAAATCGCAAGGTTTAAGTGTAGACTGTGCATTGGTGAATATTGGCAGTTCTGTGTTCAAGGAGGGTATGGCATATGTGGCATTGTCACGAGTTAGGACTTTATCGGGATTGTACTTGATTGAGTGTGATGTCACAAACATTTGTGCGGATCTAGATTGTGTTAAGGAATACAATAGGTTGAGAAGAGAGTATGCGCCACATTTGCCTCAGTATCCTTTGTTTGAGAAACGTGTGGTAGGCCGGAAACGAAGAAATGTGACCAATACTGGGGAGGTTGTAGCAAAAAGACGAAAAGTCGATGAACCTGAAATTACAAGCAGAAACAAAAAGGATTCTGTTGAAGATGTTGTTGGTTTTCAATTTGAAAACAGTTCTGGTGTTAACTGCTATGCTAATGTAGTAGTTAATGTTTTGTTTTCTCTAGAAAATGTAAAAGAAGAGATTGTGGTCAATTCTGATCAAAGATTTTGCAGTTTGTTAAATTCTGTGTTAGAGAAATGTAGCACTGATAGAACAAACATAGAAAGTGTGTCTGAAATTCGAAATCTGTTAGACAGATGTTCAGGCCAAACACAATTCTCTCAAAATAGTCAGCAAGATTGTCAGGAGTTTTTAATGTACATGCTTGATGTATTGCATGATGAAGGTGTAGATGTAGATCACCTGTTTGGGCTTTCTTATCAATGGCAGCATGACTGCGAGAACTGTAGGGTATCAAGTACTACTAGTGTAGACTCAGAAAGATTTATATATTTAACTTTGCCAGACAGTAAATCAGTCTCTTTTAATAAGCTAGTAAAAGCAGCTGATCACAACATGGAGTGTAGCCAATGTAAATCTGAAATGATGTCCACATTATTTATACGAACATATGGCCAGTATGTCATTTTAATGTTCCAACGATGTAGGCCTGATGGAACAAAATTGACAACTTTAATTAAAAATGTTGTGGCTTCACAGTTGTCAATATCAGGAAGGACTTTTGTAACTGTAGCAATTATATATCATGATGGTCCTTCAATAACATCAGGACATTATACAGCTTATTTAAAGTGTAGAAATGGCTGGTCATTCTGCAATGATTCTGTTTTAATTTTCAAAAAAACATTGCCGTTTGACCTTAAAAACTCTTACCTGGTGTTTTTAAAACCAAAATTTTAGGGAAAGAATCTCGGGATGTGCTCTGAGGAATTTCAAGAAGTTCTCATGGCTCCTACACGATTTGGCCTTGAGGATAAGTGTAGTACAGAGACATAACTTCTTACCATAACACTGGACTTTATGGAGAAATACGTGCACTTTGAATGAGTTCAGAAAAACTGTTTCTTTTTATAAGCTAATTGAAGCAGCCAATCAAAACATGGAGTAGAGGGAATGTAAGTCTGCAATGCTGTCTACTGTTTTACATTGCTTTGTGATTAAAAGTGATGTAGAGAATTAAATAATTGTACTAGTCATAAAGGTAGTGTAAGTCTGCTTCATAGTAAGCAGTATCAGTGTGATAGGAAATGTAGAACATGATTGAGGAAGAAGGGGAAGATATTACTAGTCCAGGATTGTGTAAATGATCTTCAACATTTTAATTCTGAAAGTTGTGGAAATGCGAAAAGACGGGATTGGCTAACAAGAAATCCAAGAGTTATACATGGCTCTGACAAGATTTGGCCTTGTGGAATCTTGTGGTAGAGAGCAAGAAGTCATTTATTGTATGTAACATGTTTTTGAAAACGATGGAGGTTTTCTTTCAGAAAGTGGCGGATTGAAAGTAATAACAGCACAACAGAGTGTAAGCTGTTCATAGGACATCCTTGGCCGTCATGGAAAGTAAGTTAACTTTAAGGAGTTCTGAATTCTGATTTCTAATGTTGTATGGGTTTTTTAAACACAATCATTTTGATTGTGGGTTTTTTTCCCCGCTGTTATATGATGAATACCTTCAAGTCACTGTTTTAGTGAAATTTGATACATTCTGAGAACAGCAAAAATAAACCATTTAACATGTATAATTAATTCTGTTCTGTTTGCATTTATGATGTACATGTAGAACTGTGTAGGAGGCATGGAGAAGGTGAGGCTTCTGTAAGTGTCAAAGTTGTTGCATACAGTCCTCATATTCTACGTAGTCTTTTATATTTCATTACTTTCACTGTTTCTGACTGATCTAAAATTTTTTTTTTAAAAAGAACAGTAAGTATAAGGGAAGGAAACAGACAGTTATGTTAAAAGAAACACAGCTATAGGGAATAAACTAGGGATACTGTTACCCGCAATCCTCTGCTGATGATGTCACTGAGCATGTCATGAATGATGTAATATGTGACATCATCAGCAGTGGATTACGGGTAATAGTATCTCTAGTTTACTCCCTTATAGCTGTCTTTCTTTTAACATAAGTGTCTGTTTCCTTCCCTTATACTTACTGTTCTTTTTAAAAAAAAAATGTTTTGGGTTCGCTTCCGGTTCGCGTACCGGGGAGCGAACTGGGAAGCGAACTAAGAGAAATAGAGGTTGGCACAGTTGCAAATATTGTACCAATTTTTTAATAACGGGGAGGTAGTTCTGAAAAGAACTTTTTTTTAAATTGTTTTTGTTGTTTTATATTTTTTTTATTATTTTTCTGAACATTTTTTTACTTTTTTTGAATTTTTCTGAACAGTTTTATAATTTTTTTTTTTTTTTTCGGAGGGGGCAACGAAAACGATTCATTGTAAAGGGCTCAACAGGAGCAAGAAAACAAAAAAAAAGAATTTATTGTTTGGGGAGTTTCGGACAAACATGAGCATGATTGTCAATGGCTCTGTTGATCAGAGTGATGCTACTTTCTGCGTAGCAAATGAATCCACTGCAATGTAGGCAGACTTGTTTTACTTCACGAAATCTCGTTTGTATATTTGGCACCATCTCCCTGCCCTCTGGTCCCGTTACTTCCGGTACAACAGATCTTCTGGCCATAATAGGGAGATTATCTAGGTCGTCCTGTTCCTCTTCTTCGTCTTCTTGCTGAATTATAACTTTAGCAGGTGGTCCACTCTTCCTTGGATGTGGTGGAGGTGGTGGGGAAGCACCAGCTGAAGCTAGTAAAGAAGCCATTGCTCACTGGTAACAAAGGGTCTTTCTCTCACAATGATGAAAGTCAGAGTGAGGAAAGAAGGAGGGATTTTCACCATTTGGGAAAAAAAATAGTTCTCAACCAATGAAAAGTGTTCATTTTAGATCATATGACCTAGTCTTACATCATTAGGAAACTGAAAGTGAAATGAACCAATGAAAAGTGTTATTACCAAGTCACATGACCTGCTGTGTGTATGTTACGCGCTTTGCAGGGCCTCCCGGTTTGCTTCCAGAAACCTGTGCTTTGCGACTCGGTAAGCGTACGAGTTCGCTAACGTAGCACGTCATATGACGTATCACGCGACAACGCGAAACGTCATGCGGACGGGAGGCGTCACGATGTTGTTTTCTAACGCGGCAGTTGCGGTAAAGAAACGTTTACCGGCTCGCGGTCTATTTCGCGGCATCAAGGTCAGCTAACGGGAAGCTTCCCGATTCGCGAAGCGGGAACGAAGAAAAAAAAATATTAAAAAAAAAAGTTATTAATATACATATAAAATATATTTTTGGATTTAAAGAAGAATACATTTTACAGCTACAGATATTAGCTGTTAAAAAACCAATGAAATTCACTGAAAAAACCATAGGTTATAGACCATATATAGTTAGGAATTAGCATTTACAAAACCTTGAAAATTCACTGAAAAAACCATAGGTTATAGACCATATATAGTTAGGAATTTGCATTTAAAAAACCTTATTTTACTCACACAAAACCATTGAAATTCCATATATAGTTAGTTGCACTAACTATATATCGCGCACCCGCAATCCACTGCTGATGATGTCACATATTACATCATTCATGACATGGTCAGTGACATCACTGATGACATCACTGATGACATCTCAAATGACATCACTGATGACATCACTGATGACATCTCAAATGACATCACTGATGACATCTCACTTGACATCAATGATCACATCACTGATGATATCATTCATGTGATAATACAATGCATCTCCTCACACTGTAATATAACCTCCGTTACACCCAGTGTTAAATAGAGAGTATCATTTTTGAAACCATTGACACACCAATACTAGTTACTACATACGCACTCACTGATTCCTATGTCTACACACACATTCACTCATACAATCATTCATACATACAATCACTCATCTTTACAACACTATCATATGCACTCATACACCTATACAGACACTCACACTCTGCCACTCATCCATGGAGTTACTCACACACCTAGTCAGTCCTGAAAAGAATCAATCACACTTCCATTTTCTCATCTATACAGTTAAACACAGAACACCTTACATTTTTGAAACATATACTAACACATAGTTACTCTCTTATAGAATCACTGATACAAGTACACATTGATCTGCACAGAGTCACACACCTCCCAGCCAGCCATACACACACTCAGTCTCCCATACAAATACTTGTGCAACCAATCAATAACCCATATAGCTACTTATATAGCTACTGATCAACACATGCAGCAGCTTGCACAACAACAGACATACTGATGCACACTTTCAGACAGTTTAGTCACTAACCCGTGCATTCAGTAAGACGCATTTAATCACTCACTCATACAGTCAATCACGCACCTACTAAAACCTTCATTCAGACACTTATACATCCACTCATTCTTCAATATGTAAGACATATTTTAACTTTACAGAAACATAGTCACTGGATGTTGTCACCAGTGATGTCATCAGTGATGTCATTTGAGATGTCATCAGTGATGTCATCAGTGATGTCATTTGAGATGTCATCAGTGATGTCATCAGTGATGTCACTGACCATGTCATGAATGATGTAATATGTGACATCATCAGCAGTGGATTGCGGGTGCGCGATATATAGTTAGTGCAACTAACTATATATGGAATTTCAATGGTTTTGTGTGAGTAAAATAAGGTTTTTTAAATGCTAACTCCTAACTATATATGGTCTATAACCTATGGTTTTTTCAGTGAATATATATATATATACACATATATATATATATATATATATATCCAAAAAAAGGTCGCCTCTTGAAAAGAAACAACGAGAGACTCAGCGGGCAGTTAACAGGTTGGTTTATTCAGGATAATGTTGGCATGACGCGTTTCGGAATGTCTCCTTCATCAGATGCCTTGAAACCCCCAAACTGACGCCGAATGCAGTCCCTCATTTATATGCATGGTGCATCCTCCTCATTGGTGGTAATCGCAGGACTGCAAGTTCCAGCATCCTTCATGACGGATGATGGAAAGGCTGCCAGAATCCAGAAAAGTTACATGTGGGGCTGAATTGCCGTCCTTTACTACCCAACGCCTTCTGCAGCCTCCGTGGTGGGCGCATCCGGGAAACGCCGTGACAGTGCTCCGTGTCTCGCTGTGCAGTCACGGTCCCAATTAGGCCGGAAATTCGCCCTCCTGTGGCCGCAGCGGACCAAGCACAATATCGCTCCCACGATTCACCTCCGTTGTGCCACACAGGTGCCTGGTTCGTTAGGGCGGGTCTCTCTCAATTGCGCTGTGGCCACGCAAACAATATCCCAAAAAAGGTCACCTCTTGAAAAGAAACAACGAGAGACTCAGCGGGCAGTTAACAGGTAGGTTTATTCAGGATAATGTTGGCATGACGCGTTTCGGAATGTCTCCTTCATCAGATGCCTTGAAACCCCCAAACTGACGCCGAATGCAGTCCCTCATTTATATGCATGGTGCATCCTCCTCATTGGTGGTAATCGTAGGACTGCAAGTTCCAGCATCCTTCATGACGGATGATGAAAAGGCTGCCAGAATCCAGAAAAGTTACATGTGGGGCTGAATTGCCGTCCTTTACTACCCAACGCCTTCTGCAGCCTCCGTGGTGGGCGCATCCGGGAAACGCCGTGACAGTGCTCCGTGTCTCGCCGTGCAGTCACGGTCCCAATTAGGCCGGAAATTCGCCCTCCTGTGGCCGCAGCGGACCAAGCACAATATCGCTCCCACGATTCACCTCCGTTGTGCCACACAGGTGCCTGGTTCGTTAGGGCGGGTCTCTCTCAATTGCGCTGTGCCCACGCAAACAATATCCAAAAAAAGGTCGCCTCTTGAAAAGAAACAACGAGAGACTCAGCGGGCAGTTAACAGGTAGGTTTATTCAGGATAATGTTGGCATGACGCGTTTCGGAATGTCTCCTTCATCAGATGCCTTGAAACCCCCAAACTGACGCCGAATGCAGTCCCTCATTTATATGCATGGTGCATCCTCCTCATTGGTGGTAATCGCAGGACTGCAAGTTCCAGCATCCTTCATGACGGATGATGGAAAGGCTGCCAGAATCCAGAAAAGTTACATGTGGGGCTGAATTGCCGTCCTTTACTACCCAACACCTTCTGCAGCCTCCGTGATGGGCGCATCCGGGAAACGCCGTGACAGTGCTCCGTGTCTCGCCGTGCAGTCACGGTCCCAATTAGGCCGGAAATTCGCCCTCCTGTGGCTGCAGCGGACCAAGCACAATATCGCTCCCACAATTCACCTCCGTTGTGCCATATATATATATATATATATTCACTGAAAAAACCATAGGTTATAGACCATATATAGTTAGGAATTAGCATTTAAAAAACCTTATTTTACTCACACAAAACCATTGAAATTCCATATATAGTTAGTTGCACTAACTATATATCGCGCACCCGCAATCCACTGCTGATCATGTCACATATTACATCATTCATGACATGGTCAGTGACATCACTGATGACATCACTGATGACATCTCAAATGACATCACTGATGACATCACTGATGACATCTCAAATGACATCACTGATGACATCACTGATGACTACATCCAGTGACTGTATGTTTCTGTAAAGTTAAAATATGTCTTACATATTGAAGAATGAGTGGATTTATGAGTGTCTGGATGAAGGATTTAGTAGGTGCGTGACTGACTGTATGAGTGAGTGATTAAATGTGTCTCACTGAGTGCATGGGTTAGTGACTAAACTGTCTTAATTTGTGCATCATTATGTCTGTTGTTCTGTAAACTGCTGCATGTGTTGATCATTAGCTATATGATTAACTGTATGGGTTATTGATTGGTTGCCCAAGCATTTGTATGGGAGACTGAGTGTGTGTCTGGGTGGCTGGGAGGTGTATGACTCTCTGCATAGATGTGTGAGCAGTTGATTGACTAGATGTATGGGTTCAAAAGTGCATGTGGAAACAGCTGTATGGGCGGTTGACTGTGTGCATGAGTGTATTGGTGAGTGAATGGATATCTCAGTGCTACATGTCAAAGTAAGTACATATGTAAAACACAGTACATGTGAGAGTTGACATATATAAATAACTGTGCATAAGAGCCAGTGAATGTGTGAGTGGCTGTATGGATCATTGTGAACTTGTATCCAGGATTGTATAAGTGAGTCAATATGTTTTAGTATATGTTTGAATAAGTAAGGTGTGTATAACTGTATAGTTGAGGAAATGGAGGTGTGATTGATTCTTTGCATGACTGACTAAGTGTCTGAGTAACTCCATGGATGAGTAACAGTCTATGAGTGTCTGTTTACACTGAGTGTATCTAAGGTTATATTAGAGTCTGAAGAGGTTCATCGTATTATCACATGAATGATGTCATCAGTGATGTGATCAGTAATGTCAAATGAGATGTCATCAGTGATGTCATTTGAGATGTCATCAGTGATGTCATCAGTGATGTCATTTGAGATGTCATCAATGATGTCATCAGTGATGTCACTGACCATGTCATGAATGATGTAATATGTGACATGATCAGCAGTGGATTGCGGGTGCGCGATATATAGTTAGTGCAACTAACTATATATGGAATTTCAATGGTTTTGTGTGAGTAAAATAAGGTTTTTTAAATGCTAATTCCTAACTATATATGGTCTATAACCTATGGTTTTTTCAGTGAATTTTCAAGGTTTTGTAAATGCTAATTCCTAACTATATATGGTCTATAACCTATGGTTTTTTCAGTGAATTTCAATGGTTTTTTAATAGCAAATATCATAAGCTGTCGAATGTCAAGTACGTGGTAAGTGAAAACATTTTCGTGTTTATGCACACTGATCTGCTTTGAATGGTGCCCCCCCCCCTCATTTCTATTAGGAGTACTCTCTCTTTGCAGATAGTGAAAGGTAGTTAACGCAGGCCTTTGCCCCCGTTGTAATCCGTCGTGCCTGCTTCTCTCTCCATTTGATTGATTGTTATCCAAGTATTTACTGTTTTAGAATTAGTTCTCTTTGGTTCATTCTCTATTTACAAACAAACACAGAGTCGCAATACTCTGTTTAGTCTTTGCAGATAACGAAAAATCGTGTAAAAAAAAGAAAAGGAATCGAGCAAAATCAGTAGGCCACTAATGGGATCTCTTTTTGACCTCGCTAAAATAGAAACATTAGGAACAACCCCTCATGACAAATACAAAACTAGTGAGATGAACTGAACTCCACACAATGATGGCTGCAAAACAGCTCGGCTCCGCCACTCACCCCGCCCAAAATAACGATAAAGAGCGGCTGCCATGATTGGTTGCGGAATGGCCACGACGGAGCTACGAAATGGTGCTGCTCTCATGCTAACCCCAGCTTCAGTCTGAAACATCCAGAAACACTGTAGACTACCAATTCGATCAGTTCCAGTAGCGCCCCAATGTAACCCGGTAGAGAAGAACTAGCCCTCCCCTCTTTGACTGATGGTTCTTGTTGCCTGTCCCTTCTGTTGTCATTTAACAGAACTATTTAGCCTGCTGAAAGGGGTTGTGTTCCGACCGCTGGTTGGTGGAGACATTTTGACTATATTCTGGACCTGCGTTGTCGCGTAATGCGTCATATGACGCGCCGCGTTAGCGCATCCGGAAGTCATCCGGGCGCGCAGCGCGTAACGTAAGCATAACAAGTCATGTGACTTGTTAATAAAACTTTTCATTGGTTCATTTTACTTTTCTTATTGTAATGATGAAAGGCTTGGTCATATGACCTAAAAATTACGCTTTTCATTACTTCCGAACATAATTTTTTCTTAAATATATGTTATAATGTTCCAGGCTAATGTACTTTCCCGGAAATTTTACAACTGTCCTGCAAGTAAAATATATTCTTTTTTCGAGAAAAAGAGCGTTTCTTCGTCCCATGACGGAGCCGTTGAGCAAAAGAGGGTCGACCTGCTGTCTTAGTCGCCGATACGCCTGAATATGAGATTCTTATCGATCACTTTATGTTGCAGGAATAGAAAACACAACAGCCCTTGACCATTTATCTTTACTGCGTTCCTTCGTATTATACCTTTTACCCTTCATGTAATTGGTCTGCTTTATTTCACTTGCCTTTTAATGATTCTAAAACAGTGACTATTATTAAAAACTTTACCAATGTATATACTACTACCATGTTTTCTTTTAAAAACCTTTATTGTGAAAATTTCATTATACAAATACGAGCCTATAACCACGTGGGCCTGCCACGGAGCAAACTGTAATCGTATATGATGAATAGACATTTACACTGTAGAGGAACGTAACGGGCGGGCCATTAGGTTGCAAGAACTAAGGTGTCTAACAGTTACGGAATCGGTGGACGTACATTTTATAATTAAAATACGACAGGGCCAGTTACAATAAAATTATCTAGATATACATTTGCGGGCAAGTACCATGGGTGACGTTAATTCGAACTTTCAACAGTACAGTAATCAATAACACATCAGAACTTAATATCAATAGGGATGTCGAAATATTCAATCAATTCTCGTCCCCGCCCGCCATGTGCTTCAAAACTGCATACGTATCTCGTGATTTCAAGGTTCTGCAACCAGTACACAACAAGGAGTTACGAGTCCCATTTATTCCGGCGCCATTTTGGGCGAGGACGGGCAGGTCCAGGATATAGTCAAAATGTCTCTACCAACCATCGACTATGAGGATGTTCATATGCTGTATTTATTAGAGTAACACTCATCTGTCCACATGAAATAAATTTGCCACAATCTAAACATGTCATTTTAATCTTTCCAAAGTTCTTCTAAATATTTGGGACCGTATCCCTTGCCTCTGAAGCTCTCAGTGCCACTTCTTTGATGAATGTACTAGCAGGTCAGGGGTTCTCCTCCAAATCTCTCTTTTATGCAGCACTATAATTAATTGGTGCCACCTCTCCATATGACGATGCATGGTATAGTTACCACAACTATATTTTTTTCGGTTCCTCTGGAGAGTTCATCGTGGCAGATGAAGCGTGTAACGTACCGGGCATTTACCTTTTTTTGCATGTACAGGAAAGGAAAAAAAAATCGAGCGACCGAGTTCTAAGGTGTCCCAGGGTCATTTTAGTGGACCAGTCCCAAATCCAAAGAACAGGCCGCCATTTTGAGAGTCCTCTTGCAGCCGCCTGTCGCTGTAGCATCAAGAGCAGCCGAAACTCAGCTGAATGGCAACTGAAACGGTAAAGGGGCGCCCCACTACAGCAGACGAGCCTCCACCTAGGAAGGCCCATTCACGCCGGCTCCCCCCCCCCCCCTTCGGGCACCCCACGCCGTTATTCGGAGCAGTATTGTAGGATGGCCACACCAGTGCGGCAACTTGCTAGACATCACCTCGGTGGTAACCGAATCTCAACGCCTTGTGGTGTCTTCTATTCAGAAAACATTGTTATGCTGCCTTCGACCTATTCGCCGCAAGTGCGCACACAACTCAACTGCATAGCTTGCTAGACACCACCTCGGTGCCATCCGGATCTTGGAATGTCAGCGCCTTTTGGTGTCTTCTCTTCAGAAAATATTGTTGCGCTGCCTTTGGCCCCATTCGCACATCAGTCCGCTACTGACGCCATCTCACAGGCTAATGGGGCGCCCCAAGCCGACTTTCAGCATTGTAGGATGACCACACCAGTACAGCAACTTGCTAGACATCACCTCGGTGCCATCCGGATCTCGGCGCCCCACTGCAGATGAAGTGCCTCTCAACTATGAAACCACCACGGTGACATCCGGATCTTGGCGCGTTGTGCTGCCTTCGGCCTATTCGCACATCGGTCCGCTACTGACGCCATCTCACAGGCTAATGGGGCGACCCACGCCGAGTTTCAGCATTGTAGGATGACCACACCAGTACAGCAACTTGCTAGACATCACCTCGGTGCCATCCGAATCTTGGCATCTCAACGCCTAGTGGTATCTTCCATACAGAAAATATTGTTACGCTGCCTTTGGCCCCATTCGCACATCAGTCCGCAACTTAGACATCACCTCGGTGCCATCCGGATCTTGGCATCTCAGCGCCTTGTGGTGTCAGTCAGAAAATATTGTTGCGCTGCCTTTGGCCCCATTCGCACATCAGTCCGCTACTGACACCATCTCACAGGCCAACAGGGCGCCCCACGCCGACTTTTACCATTGTACGATGGCCACACCAGTGCCACAACTTGCTAGACACCACCTCGGTGCCATCCGGATCTTGGCATCTCAGCGCCTTGTGGTGTCTTCAAATCAGAAAATATTGTTGCGCTGCCTTTGGCCCCATTCGCACATCGGTCCGCTACTGACGCCATCTCACAGGCCAACGGGGCGCCCCACGCCGACTTTCAACATTGTAGGATGGCCACAGAAGTGCGACAACTTACTCGACACCACCTCGGTGCCATCCGGATCTTGGCGCGTTGTGCTGCCTTCGGCCTATTCGCACATCGGTCCGCTACTGACGCAAACTCACAGGCCAACGGGGCGCCCCACGCCGACTTTCAGCATTGTAGGATGGCCAGACCAGTGCACCTTACTAGACACCACCTCGGTGCCATCCGGATCTTGACGCGTAGTGAAGCTGCAGCAGCTGCAAATAAGCTTCAGACAGTGTTACAACCGCTGCTCAGAACTCTCAACTATGACACCACCTCGGTGCCATCCGGATCTTGGCATCTCAGCGCCTTGTGGTGTCAGTCAGAAACTATTGTTGCGCTGCCTTTGGCCCCATTCGCACATCGGTCCGCTACTGACGCAAACTCACAGGCCAACGGGGCGCCCCACGCCGACTTTCAGCATTGTAGGATGGCCACACCAGTGCGGCAACTTGCTACACACCACCTCGGTGCCATCCGGATCTTGGCATCTCAGCGCCTAGTGGTGTCTTCTATTCCGAAAATATTGTTGCGCTGCCTTCGGCCCCATTCACACATCGGTCCGCTACTGACGCCATCTCACAGGCCAACGGGGCGCCCCACGCCGACTTTCAGCATTGTAGGATGGCCACACCAGTGCGGCAACTTACTAGACACCACCTCGGTGCCATCCGGATCTTGGCGCGTTGTGCTGCCTTCGGCCTATTCGCACATCGGTCCGCTACTGACGCAAACTCACAGGCCAACGGGGCGCCCCACGCCGACTTTCAGCATTGTTGGATGGCCACACCAGTGCGGCAACTTACTAGACACCACCTCGGTGCCATCCGGATCTTGGCGCGTTGTGCTGCCTTCGGCCTATTCGCACATCGGTCCGCTACTGACGCAAACTAACAGGCCAACGGGGCGCCCCACGCCGACTTTCAGCATTGTAGGATGGCCACACCAGTGCTGCAACTTGCTGGACACCACCTCGGTGCCATCCGGATCTTGGCGCGTTGTGCTGCCTTCGGCCTATTCGCACATCGGTCCGCTACTGACGCCGCCTCACGTGCCAACGTATTTTCTCCGCATTTTATACCCTATGCCGCATAACAGGTCATGTGACTTGTTTATAAAACTTTTCATTGGTTCATTTTACTTTTGGTTTCCTAATGATGGAAGGCTTGATCATATGACCTAAAAACAACACTTTTCATTGGATGAAAACTTTTTTTCTTTCCCAAACGATGAAAGCCCCACCTTGTTTCTGGATGTTTCAGACTGAAGCTGGCGTCAGCATGAGAGCACCACCATCTCGTAGCTCCGTCGTGGTCATTCCGCGAGCAATCATGGCAGCCGCTCCCCACCAGAAGCCTGCAGGAGTCGGGGCTCCCAAAACTTTTGATGAATTCTCAAGGCGGAGGGGACGCTTTCGAGAATGGGGTCCAAGACCTAGCAGACAAGCGTCCGATTTCCAAGGTGTCCCAGGGCCATTTCAGTGGACCAGGCCCAAAAAGGAAACAGCCTGCCGCCATTTTGAGAGTCCTGTGACAGCCGCCTATCGCTGCACCGCAAGAGTGGGCGCAACTCAGCTGAATTGCGGCTTTTGACATAGTGGACCAAAAACGGACGGAATGGCAACTGAAACGGTAAAGGGGCGCCCCACTACAACAGATGACACTCCACCTGGAGAGGCCCGTTCACGCCGCCTCCCCCGGGGCGCCCCACGCCGTTATTCGGAGCAGCATTGTAGGATACCAAAACCAGTGCGGCAACTTACTGGACATCACCTTGGTGCCATCGTTCTGCTGCCTTGGAACTATTCGCACAACAGTTTGCTACTGATGACCCACCCGCCGCGACGCCCCACGCCGTTATTTGCTGGGTGGCAACTTACTAGACATCACTTTCGTGTCATCTAGATTTCAACGCGTTCTGCTGCCTTGGAACTATTCGCACAACAGTTTGCTACTGATGACCCACCCCCCGCGACGCCCCACGCCGGAAATCTGGACGTTGTGCTGCGTTGGGACTATTCGCACAGCCGACCGCTACTTCGTTGTTTTTCCCTAAAAATGTTTATATGTTATTACTATTTTTGTTTTCTTGTATATATTTATAAATTATTAAAGTTTTATAATCTTACTACTTTGTCGGAGTGCTATATATTTTTAATGTGACACATAATTGTAAAAACTTTGATGTACAAAGAGTCATCCCTGGAATCTTCCGCTTCAGGCTCGGTCCCCTCCCCAATCACAATACAGGATGGTTTTCAGATAATAGCAACGCTTCTGCTGTGACGGATCTCATCGAGTGTGGGCCTTGATCTACTATAACTCCTTTGAAGAGGGGTGATTCTTTACAGCTGTGGCCATAAACTACATCTGCAGGGCTAGCTGATACCCTAGGACCAGCCTGGACAATCGGACACAGAGGAAAAGGAGTGTCAGAGGGTGCGGTAGTGAATAGGGCGAAAGGGAGGTGTCGGGCGGGCACAGGGTGTGATTCTCAGGGAAGAGCAGCGCAGATGGGGGGAGGTTTATTACCCATGCATAAGACAGAGAGCGAGGGTGACCACTGCCTGGGGGAGATGCTTGCGAGGGTGGGGAGCCATGCTAAGGATCGACAGCGTGCACAGAGTGGGTCTGGTCAAGGCATCTAAAATGGCTGCCGTGCACGACAAAAGTGTGGCATTTGAAAAAAGACAAGATGGCGCAGACAATGTTTTTCAACACTTCCTGATTTCCTTAGAATCGAACGTTAACAGACGTTGGGGCATATTACCAAAGTTAAGCGATATTTATCCCTAACGATGCTTAGCAACGATTTTTTTACCGCTAAGCATCGTTAGAAATTATCGCAGATAAACCTTGCTATTATCAAGGTTTATCGCAAATACGATAAAAAACGACCGCAATGCATTAATATCGCTGAAAACTCAGCGATATTCATGCATTACCGAGCTAATGCTCTTAGCCATGTTATCCACCTCCCATTGGATAACATGGCTAAGAACTGCTCAGGGCAGGTGCTAGCTTTTGGAGATATTCGCGCTTATCTCGAATATTTCCAAAAGTTGATAATAGGAGATAGCGATGTTAGCGACTGTTTCTAGTCGCTAACATCTTGGCATGCCCACTTTGCATGTCATTAGTGATAAATATCACTCACATGCAAAGTGGGGCCCAAGATGGTCGCTATCTCCTACTAGCCGTCGCTAACTGGTGTTAGCAACAGCTAGGTAATACAGATATAATTTTATCTCCGCGAAGCGGAGCGCTGTTACAGATATATATCTTGTTTTTGAACGTTAATTTCTCAAAATGCACTGAAGCACATATATTGAGACCTAGCAAAGGCACATCGGGCTACCAGTCCCTAATATTTTACCAAGTTTCGTGCAAATCCATTAAGCCGTTCAATTATTATTATTTTTTTTTTTTTTTGCCCCGCGGGGCCCTTTTAAAACCTCCACATCAAACCTAGGGGGTCAGCGAGGATCTACTATGCCCCCTTATGGTCATTTGCCCCTTCGCTTTGGCCGCCTCTTGTCTCTCGATCCTACCGAGAGACAAGATGGCGGCCGCTACGGACTGTTTGGAATGTTTACAGACACCGGAGAGCCAATCAGCTTCGCTTCGCAAAGCTCCGTAACGCGAAAAGTACGCGAAGCGGTGCGCTGTTACAGATATATATCTTTTTTTGAACGTTAATTTCTCAAAATCCACTGGAGCACATATATTGAGATCTAGCAAAGGCACATCGGGCTACCAGTCCCTACAATTTTGCCAAGTTTCGTGCAAATCCATTCAGCTGTTCGATTATTATTATTTTTTTTTTTTTTTGCCCCGCGGGGCCCTTTTAAAACCTCCACATCAAACCTAAACGGTCAGGGAGGATCTACTATGCTCCCTTATGGTCATTTGCCCCTTCGGTTTGGCCTCCGCTTGTCTCTCGATCCTACCGAGAGACAAGATGGCGGCCGCTACGGACTGTTTGGAATGTTTACAGACGCCGGATAACCAATCAGCTTCGCTTCACAAAGCTCCGTTGCGCGAAAAGTACGCGTACTGGAGCGCTGCCCGGTCCGCTGTTACAGATATATATCTTTTTTTAAACGTTAATTTCTCAAAATCCACTGGAGCACATATATTGAGACCTACAAAAGGCACATCGGGCTACCAGTCCCTACAATTTTGCCAAGTTTCGTGCAAATCCATTCAGCCGTTCGGGCTAAAAGTGAGGCCAACCGCCCTATGGAAAACTCAATGTTAAAAACACGTTTTGGGACCCCCCTTTTTTCTCGGCCCCCCCTTGACGAACCCCCCCCAAATTTTCAAGGGCTGCTCAGAAACAAAATGTGCCATTTTCCTGAAAATTTCAGCCAATTCCGTCCACAAACGCCAAAGTTATTAGACATAGAATTTTCAAAAATCCCATAGAGAAAAAATCCTAACTATATATACCTACTGGCGACCGCCAGTAGGTAATTACCTACTGGCGGTAGGAACATAGAATTTTCAAAAATCCCATAGAGAAAAAATCCTAACTATATATACCTACTGGCGACCGCCAGTAGGTAATTACCTACTGGCGGTCGCCAGTAGGTATATATAGTTAGGATTTTTTCTCTATGGGATTTTTGAAAATTCTATGTCTAATAACTTTGGCGTTTGTGGACGGAATTGGCTGAAATTTTCAGGAAAATGGAACATTTTGTTTCTGAGCAGCCACTGAAAATTTGGGGGGGGGGTTCGTCAAGGGGGGGCCGAGAAAAAAGGGGGGGTCCCAAAACGCGTTTTTCCCATGTTAATTTCCATAGGGCGGTTGGCCTCACTTTTAGCTCGAACGGCTGAATGGATTTCCACGAAACTTGGCAAAATTGTAGGGACTGGTAGCCCGATGTGCCTTTGCTAGGTCTCAATATATGTGCTCCAGTGGATTTTGAGAAATTAACGTTAAAAAAAATATATATATCTGTAAGCGCGCTCCGGGCAGCGACCCGGTTCGCGTACCTGACGCGTAACGGAACTTCGCGAAGCGAAGCTGATTGGCTCTCCGGTGTCTGTCAACATTCTAAACAGTCCGGAGCGGCCGCCATCTTGTCTCTCGGTAGGATCGAGAGACAATAGGAGGCGAAAACAAAGGGGAAATGACCATAAGGGGGCATAGTAGATCCTCCCTGACCCCCTAGGTTTGATGTGGAGGCTTTAAAAGGGCCCCGCGGGGCAAAAAAAAAAAAAAAAAAAATTAGCGTGGGGAGCGCCCGGTACGCGCACCAGGAAGCGGTCTGGGGAGCGTACTATAAGGAAAAAAGAATGATAGACTATGATATTTTGAAATATTGTATGTTTATTGATTGTTCTTTTTGTTGTTTTTATTTTTTTTTTATTTTTATTTAAGTAGCAGTATTTATGATCATTAAATATAAATTTATTTTTGGGATTGTGCACAGTATACTATAAGTCTGACTTTACATTATAATCAATTTGGTACTAGTTTATGAATTACATATAAAAATGATTAAAGACTCAAACAATTTTTTAATATTAAATATAATTTTATTTTTCTGATTCTTTTTCAAAATTTAATAGAACGTCTAACATTTGACTGTCCGATATGTCTTCTTTTTGACTGAACATAACTTCCCACATTTGACCGTCCTCATATTGAAGTAAGAAATCCACAGATTCTACACATTGTAGAAGTTCATGGTCTCGTGATTCATCCATGAATTCCAAGTCAATGGGTTCAATGATTTCCTCATTGTTCATGTCTAGGACAATTTCAAAGGAAACGTTCTGTTCTCCTTGCATTTTTGTGCTGAAATTTGAATAAAAAATAAATATATCAGTAGAGATAGGGCACTGTTCGGTTTAAGTTCAGACAGGTAGTTAGGCTTTTTTAACAGTGAATTTATCTTTGGGTAGTGTATGGTATCAGACTGGAAGTAGAAATATAAAAAAGTGTATGTGATGAAGCCTAAGTAAATTCATAATTATACAAGAGAAGCCTAAATCCATCCATAACTATAACAGAGAAGTCTATCTAAATCTATAACTATTACAGAGTGATAGTATAAAACTATCAGAAAAAGTTTTCCAAATTAACTTTAAGTGCACAATATACTTCAGTTTTCAAAATAACAACTTACCTTTCAAAAAGCAGTTTAAGATCTCAGTGAAAATTTTCTTGAAATCTACTTCAGGAGGTGGTAGTCAAAATGGCTGTGTTTCTCTCTCTTTCTTTATATATATTCAGGTACATAACCAATCAAATGTCAGGTAAAAAAAGTAGAAAATGAAAGTAACATTTTAATTGGTTGTCAATTCCAACACTTCAGATGTGTTTTGTGAAGTAATTTACCTCAGGGTATTTAGAGAGGTCTACAGGCTAAATGGCTAAATGGAATTCCAATCAAATTTGTGAAAATGGTAGGGATTGGTATGTAGTATGAGCTAATCTATATTTGGTGAAAGTGTCTCCAGTGGTTTTTCTGTGAATTACTTACCCACCTTTTTTTGAGCGAGCGCTTCCCGGTGCGCGCCCAGGTACGCGAACCGGCAGCGTTACGGGAGTCCTCCATTTTGTGTTTCGGTAGAATTGAGATACAAGATGGAGGGCAAATAATGTTCAGAATGGGTAGAAGGGGGCATGGTAGACGTATCCTGACCCCCTAGGTTTTCTGAGGGTGGCTGAGGAGGACCATATGTGCGAAAAAAAACCATTTTTTTTCAAATTTTCGCGCAGTTAGCGTCTGGTGCGCGTACCGGGTAGCGCTCCGGGGAGCGTACTTTGGTGAAAATTAGTGAAAAAAGTTAGAGTAAAATAATAATTGTGAGTCATAAGATGTAGGGTAGCTCTGAAAAGAGCTTTTGGGTCCTGTGGCTGATGTAGGTACCTACAAGTAGGTACCAATGCACAGTCTTAAATTGAGGATGAAAATTCTGTTCCTCTCATCTGAGATGTGAACTCCATCTGCTCTGTAGATATCTTGCATGTAGTAACGCAAGTTATTGTTGTAGATGGAGCCCATTCCATGGTCTCTCATGTAAGCTGAAACAGACTTATTTACATGCTTCCTCGATTTCTCAATTTGTGGACAAAATTGGTTGGACCACTTCCATTTCTGTCTTTGGCATATATTTGAATATACCAAGGCAGTTTGAGGAAATAGTGCCATCAATTGCTCAAAGGTGTCCTTTAAAAGCATTTCCAGACCTACCCCTGTCAAAGTGCCCAAGTCATTTCCTCCACAGTGCACAATTAACAGGTCAGGTTTTGGCAAATGCAAAAAGGTTTTCACCAATGGTATCAATTGGTGACATTTTAATCCTCTTTGGCCAATCCACTTGATTTTCACATTTTGTAAATTGAGGTTGTGTAAATTTCTGTTATCAGCAAACCTTTGAGTCCAGTGGATATAACTATGTCCAACAATCCAGACAGACAACATGGTGAGAGAAGGTTCTGCTGCAGTCAGATGAAGTGTGGCAATGAAATGGCAGTTGAAAAAATAAGAGTGTATAATGAAAAAAACTGTGGAGTTGCTGTGGTAATTAATCAGTAGCAGTGATTGGTGGATTTTGATTGCTGAAAACAGAAAGTTAGGGTGCATGGATGAGTTCTTTGAAAGATGTAATTTGAATGGTCAAGAAAAAATCATTTTATGAAAGATTGCACTGGATACGCAGGTGTACTGAGAGTTCAGAGTTCAATTGAAACATTGTTGTGTGAACTTGCAAACATGAGAGGTCTTTCAGGAGGTGGTTGCTATGCAGAAAAGGCAGAAAGGGCAGAGGGGGAAGGGTGTTGATTTGAAAAAAGTGAGGGAAGAGTTTTGATTGGGTGACATGAGAGATATGTGTGATGAATTACAGCATTTCTGTGGCATTGTTGCTTGCAGACTCTGGAGTGCATACTTTTTGCTCTGCTAAAGACAAATTGGTGTGTGTCTAAGACTGTTTTGAAACTCATAAAGTATTTGCTAAGGTGAGAAAAGATTCATTTAATTTAAATAGAGAATAGTATGCTTTAAGGAGAAAATTATGAAGAAAGTTGTGTATTTAAAATGTTGCTTTGTGTCAAGTGTTTTAGAAATAGATTTTGTTTCTTTGAGTTACATAGCCATGTTAAAAGTGACGCAAAAATAGTGCAAGGGTCTTACAAAAATGCTTTCATGTGTCTTAGGGCATTTTAACTCACTTCTCCATGAATGTAGGAATATAATTGCTTTACAATATGTGTTTAAAAACGTTTTTTGAAATCAATTAGGTTTCTTGATATGTACTGGTAGAGTTTCATAGGTTAATTGGGGCATATTTACAAGGCTTTTGAGTTCATTTGATGTAATTTTTCCCATTTTATTTTAAGACATTTCCTTGTGGTGCAAGGTCCTTGTAAATACGCCCCTATGTGTGCTTGGCAAATTTAGATTTTGATTCTTTGAGTCACATAGCCATGTTAAAAGTGACCCAAAAAAGGTGCAAGGGCCTTAAAAAACGCTTTCATGTGTCTTAGGGCATTTTAAGTCATTTCCCCTTGAATGTAGGTATATAATTGATTTAGATGATGTGTTTAAAAACGATTTTTGAAATCAATTAGGTTTCTTGATATGTAGTGCTAGAGTTTTATAGGTTGCTTGGGGCATATTTATAAGGCCTTTGAGTCTCTCTGATGTTATTTTTTACAAGGCTTTTGAGTTCATTTGATGTAATTTTTCCCATTTTATTTTAAGACATTTCATTGTGGTGCAAGGTCCTTGTAAATACGCCCACATGTGTGCTTGGCAAATTTAGATTTTGATTCTTTGAGTCACATAGCCATGTTAAAAGTGACCCAAAAATGGTGCAAGGGCCTTAAAAAAACGCTTTCATGTGTCATAGGGCATTTTAAGTCATTTCCCCTTGAATGTAGGTATATCATTGATTTAGATGATGTGTTTAAAAACGATTTTTGAAATCAATTAGGTTTCTTGATATGTAGTGCTAGAGTTTTATAGGTTGCTTGGGGCATATTTATAAGGCCTTTGAGTCTCTCTGATGTTATTTTTTACAAGGCTTTTGAGTTCATTTGATGTAAGTTTTCCCATTTCATTTTAAGACATTTCCTTGTGGTGCAAGGTCCTTGTAAATATGCCCCCATGTGTGCTTGGCAAATTTAGATTTTGATTCTTTGAGTCACATAGCCATGTTAAAAGTGACCCAAAAATGGTGCAAGGGCCTTAAAAAACGCTTTCATGTGTCTTAGGGCATTTTAAGTCATTTCCCCTTGAATGTAGGTATATAATTGATTTAGATGGTGTGTTTAAAAACGATTTTTGAAATCAATTAGGTTTCTTGATATGTAGTGCTAGAGTTTCATAGGTTGCTTGGGGCATATTTATAAGGCCTTTGAGTCTTTCTGATGTTATTTTTCCCATTTTAATTTTAGACCTTTCCCTGTGGTGCAAGGTCCTTGTAAATTCCCCCCCATATCTGTGCTTGGCAAATTTAGATTTTGATTCTTTGAGTCACATAGCCATGTTAAAAATGACCCAAAAATGGTGCCAGGGACTTAAAAAAACGTTTTTATGTGTCTTAGAGCATTTTAAGTCACTTCCCCTTGAATGTAGGTATATAATTGATTTAGATGATGTGTTTAAAAATGATTTTTGAAATCAATTAGGTTTCTTGATATGTAGTGCTAGAGTTTCATAGGTTAATTGGGGCATATTTACAAGGCTTTTGAGTTCATTTGATGTAATTTTTCCCATTTTATTTCAAGACATTTCCTTGTGGTGCAAGGTCCTTGTAAATACGCCCCTATGTGTGCTTGGCAAATTTAGATTTTGATTCTTTGAGTCACATAGCCATGTTAAAAGTGACCCAAAAATGGTGCAAGGGCCTTAAAAAACGCTTTCATGTCTCTTAGGGCATTTTAAGTCATTTCCCCTTGAATGTAGGTATATATTTGATTTAGGTGATGTGTTTAAAAACGATTTTTGAAATCAATTAGGTTTCTTGATATGTAGTGCTAGAGTTTCATAGGTTGCTTGGGGCATATTTATAAGGCCTTTGAGTCTCTCTGATGTTATTTTTCCCATTTTAATTTTAGACCTTTCCCTGTGGTGCAAGGTCCTTGTAAATTCCCCCCCATATCTGTGCTTGGCAAATTTAGATTTTGATTCTTTGAGTCACATAGCCATGTTAAAAATGACCCAAAAATGGTGCAAGGGACTTAAAAAAACGCTTTCATGTGTCTTAGAGCATTTTAAGTCATTTCCCCTTGAATGTAGGTATATAATTGATTTAGATGATGTGTTTAAAAACGATTTTTGAAATCAATTAGGTTTCTTGATATGTAGTGCTAGAGTTTCCTAGGTTGCTTGGGGCATATTTATAAGGCCTTTGAGTCTCTCTGATGTTATTTTTCCCATTTTAATTTGAAGACCTTTCCCTGTGGTGTAAGGTCCTTGTAAATACGCCCCCATGTGTGCTTGGCTAATTTAAGTACTGATAGGATGTGCTTCTACATAGGACCTGTGTTGTGTTTTCAAATTATGACCAGAAAATCTTTTTTTTTTTTTAAACGCTTTTCACATTTATGAGAAGGTCATATTTTGTGTGCTTCTGTAAATAAATATTGAACTGAGAAATATTAAACTGAGGCTTCTGTAAGTGTCAAAGGAGGTGAGTAATGTACATTGCTCTGTTGGATACAGTCCTCATCCTCTGCGTACTCTTGGATATGCTAGACTAAATCTGCTCAATGAGATAACTAAGCTGAGGAAACACAGGTTATGTGATTCTGAAATGAGGAAAAGAAATTCCACATTTTCAATTACATCACCTGTGTTTCCTAACTTTACGAATCACATTGTGCAGATGAGGTTTAGGCCTGTCCACAGACACAGAAGAGGTATGGCATTTGTTCAAGAGTGAAGTGGACATGACTCACTTCATTGGTAGGCCTGCACATGTATTATCTCCTCTGTACTCTTCAACAAGCGTAAATTTCATCTTCAACCCTGAGTAGGCCTCACCTCAAACAAACCTCTGGATAGGGCACACCTTATCGTCATCCTGAATCAATCATTTAAAATGTTAGGGACAGATTTATGATAGGTGTGTGCCTCTTTTGCGCCACTGTGCGTCACTTTTGTGACGCAGCGGCGGTGCAAAAGATTTGCTATGTGGCAACATATTTACAACTTGATGCATCTAGGCAGATGTGTCATGCTGTAAAGTCCCGTGCCACATGAAACCGATGCAGCAGTGATGCAAAAGATGCACCATGTTGCAAGACAGGCCTCACTTCATCTCCAACAAGATAAGAAGCTGAATCTTCTGTAAATGTCAAAATTGTTGTATACAGTGCTCAACTTCTGTGTACTCTTTGATATGCTAGACTCCATCTGCACTATGAGATACCTAAGCAAAGGAAAGACAGGTGATGTGATTGTGAAATGAGGAAAAGAAATTCCACATTTTTCAATTACATCACCTGTGTTTCCTAACTTTACGAATGACATTGTGCAGATGAGGTTTAGGCCTGTCCACGGACACAGAAGAGGTCTGGCCTTTGTTCAAGAGTGAAGTGGACATGACTCACTTCATTGGTAGGCCTGAACATGTATGATCTCCTCTGTACTCTTCAACAAGCGTAAATTTAATCTGCAACCATGAGTAGGCCTCACCTCAAACAAACCTCTGGATAGGGCACACCTTATCGTCATCCTGAATCAATCATTTAAAATGTTAGGGACAGATTTATGATAGGTGTGTGCCTCTTTTGCGCCACTGTGCGTCACTTTTGTGACGCAGCGGCGGTGCAAAAGATGTGCTATGTGGCAACATATTTACAACTTGATGCATCTAGGCAGATGTGTCATGCTGTAAAGTCCCGTGCCACATGAAACCGATGCAGCAGTGATGCAAAAGATGCACCATGTTGCAAGACAGGCCTCACTTCATCTCCAACAAGATAAGAAGCTGAATCTTCTGTAAATGTCAAAATTGTTGTATACAGTGCTCAACTTCTGTGTACTCTTTGATATGCTAGACTCCATCTGCACTATGAGATACCTAAGCAAAGGAAAGACAGGTGATGTGATTGTGAAATGAGGAAAAGAAATTCCACATTATTCAATTACATCACCTGTGTTTCCTAACTTTACGAATGACATTGTGCAGATGAGGTTTAGGCCTGTCCACGGACACAGAAGAGGTCTGGCCTTTGTTCAAGAGTGAAGTGGACATGACTCACTTCATTGGTAGGCCTGAACATGTATTATCTCCTCTGTACTCTTCAACAAGCGTAAATTTCATCTGCAACCCTGAGTAGGCCTCACCTCAAACAAACCTCTGGATAGGGCACACCTTATCGTCATCCTGAATCAATCATTTAAAATGTTAGGGACAGATTTATGATAGGTGTGTGCCTCTTTTGCGCCACTGTGCGTCACTTTTGTGACGCAGCGGCGGTGCAAAAGATTTGCTATGTGGCAACATATTTACAACTTGATGCATCTAGGCAGATGTGTCATGCTGTAAAGTCCCGTGCCACATGAAACCGATGCAGCAGTGATGCAAAAGATGCACCATGTTGCAAGACAGGCCTCACTTCATCTCCAACAAGATAAGAAGCTGAATCTTCTGTAAATGTCAAAATTGTTGTATACAGTGCTCAACTTCTGTGTACTCTTTGATATGCTAGACTCCATCTGCACTATGAGATACCTAA
Organism: Lissotriton helveticus; assembly: GCF_964261635.1. NCBI lineage: Eukaryota > Metazoa > Chordata > Amphibia > Caudata > Salamandridae > Lissotriton > Lissotriton helveticus. The sequence goes on along the minus strand of NC_136063.1, from coordinate 1,959,832,541 downwards.
GCAAAGGAAACACAGGTGATGTGATTGTGAAATGAGGAAAAGAAACTCCACATTTTTCCTTTACATCACCTGTGTTTCCTAACTTTACGAATGACATTGTGCAGATGAGGTTTAGGCCTGTCCACGGACACAGAAGAGGTCTGGCCTTTGTTCAAGAGTGCAGTGGACATGACTCACTTCATTGGTAGGCCTGCACATTTATTATCTCCTCTGTATTCTTCAACAAGCCTAAATTTCATCTGCAACCCTGAGTAGGCCTCACCTCAAAGAAACATCTGGATAGGCCACACCTTATCGTCATCCTGAATCAATCATTTAAAATGTTAGGGACAGATTTATGATAGCCGTGTTACTCTTTTGCGCCGCTGTGCGTCACTTTTGTGACGTAGCGGCGGCGCAAAAGATGCGCTACATTGCGACATATTTACAACTTGATGCATCTAGGCAGATGTGTCATGCTGTAAAGTCCTGTGCCACATGAAACCTGCGTCAGGTTTCATATAGGCGTTTTGTTGCAGGGTGGGCATTCATTTGCGTGAAAGCCCTGTAAAACTAACACAGTGAAATTTAGAAGATTTCACTGAGTCAGCTTTATAGCATTGCTGAATCAAATCCTTACGCCTGTTTGAAACAGGCATAAGGAGTGATGCACCATGCAATGTGTGGCTTGCTCCTGTGCATTGCAGTAGACATGTCGCGCTTACGATGTGATTCCTGCAATGTGCTGCTTTTGCGGCACAGATGCGTGACGCATCTGTGCTGTTTTTACTCAATGGTGCTCCACATTGTAAATGCGGCACACCATGGGTGGCAGAGCAGCGGTGCACATTAACTGGTGCATCCGTGGGGATGCGCCAGTTAACATAAATCTGCCCCTTTACATTTAAGTATGAGCAGGGGACACAGAGTCGGTGAGGCTTATCCAAGGTTAAGAAGAGATGAGTCCTGTTCACTGAAAACTTGGACATAGGCCTCACCTCCTCAGCATTGCTGGACATGGCTAAATAATAGCTGCAAAATGTTACTCTTGTTAAACAGTTTTACTATTATAGTCTCTGAGATTTGTCTCTTACTCTGCAACATCTCATTGTTGTTCTCTTTCTTTAAAGATAACGACAACATCAACCATGAGTGATAATGAGCAATCAGTTGATCTCGATCTTATCATTGAACTTGTCATTGAAACATCAGTGGAAGTAGATCCCTTGGATGATTTAAATCCTGAGGATGATGAAGAACATGATGAGGATGCCGATTTGTCAGAATTGTATGACATAGGGTGGGAAGCTGACCTGCTCGAGCCTATGGAACTCTAAACATTTATTTTTAAAAGTTACTGGAAATGAAAAGTAAACATGTAAACCGTTTCATTTAAAATTAAACACAACTTCAAAAACAGCTTGTGTGTAGTGTCTTTAATAAAATAGTCAAATATGCTCATAAAATTAGTTCAGATTCAGATATAAAACAGCACAGGTAAAATGTAGAAGCATTCCATTTCTTTGCTACTATTTGTGACTACTAAATTTGCCAATGCACTAAAAATTATTCTATGTAAAAATGACAAGTAGTGTGTTAAATTTTTGACGACTGTTATTGATTTACTGTTTGGTAATAGTGGTTAATAACATTTTTTTATTATATTTTACCACAGATTCAACTGCAGATCTTTTCGAAATTAGAGAATGTCGTCTAAGGGTAGAATCCGAAAGGCTACAAAACGTCAAAGACAGCAGCTTAATAAATTGTTGCAGCAGTCCTCTACAATAAAAACTCGTCAAGTCACCAAGAAAGCTCCGGGTAAGACAACGAAATCATTCATAAGAAACATTTGTAGAAAAAAAGAGTAGTACTACAGAAAATGTTTTAGTCCAGAAAAAGAGAACCAATTTAAACGGAAAGGAAAGGCCAATCAAAAATGTTACTGCTAGAGCAGGAGATAACTCTGTGCATGATAGTAGAAGGAAAAATCAGTTTAGGGACATTCGTAGACGAATGTTCCGCAACAGGATAATTGGCAATTTGTTAAAAAATATTAAGAAAGGTCAACAGAAAGTGGTTTTTTATAAGAGAAAAAAAAAGTTGAGAAAGTTAATGATCAGGCATTTGAAATTAAGCGAAAGTTATTTATTTTGATAATCAATAGAATTAGGAAGCTAAACAAGGCAATTTATGATTTCAAAAGAAATAGTAGATGGAAGAGAACAGTTAATCGTAGTAATTTTTGTGAAGTTTTTTCAGGAGAATGGATGCATAGTTCAAGTTGTGAGGCATTTTTTAATGAGGAGAGTTATTTCCAGGATAATGATTTGGTGCATGCAGTTGACACCAGTGGTCGAGCTTATGAGGTGAAAGATGGTTGTCCAGTTGAAAAAGAATAACTTGTGACAACAGAGGCAGAAGAGGTGTTAGGTAATGAGGTTTTAGGAAGACGTCCTAAGGGACCTGTGTACACCTGGAAGTGTAGTAGTATTTGCAGTGTGCGACAGGATTCCATCAATTTGCTTTGTGATTTTGTACGGACATTTAATAAGAAAAGTTTGAAGCAGAAAATGATGTTGTTGCAAGAATTAGATCCTTGAAGAGTGAGAGAAGTGACAGGTTTGCATGGTCATTCACTGGCTTGTCTTTCCAGGAGAGTATGCCAGAGTGTTTTTCATCATTTCAGGATGCTAGCAGTGCATCATAATAAAGTGAGGAAATTAGTTAGAATGTTGTATTATGCTAAGAGTCCATCAATTATGCTTAAACAATTATGCACTGCTCTTTTGCATGGTTCTGAAGTAGATGTGAAGAATATTTGTGAAGAAATTGAGTTTTGTTACTTTGGAAGTAAAGAGGAGAATGTTGAAATTGACCCAGAAGAAGAGGGTAATGTGGAAGATAGTGTACAGGTTTCCAGTACAGATAATTTTCAGAAGGAAATTGCCACGTTTCAGGTGAAATCAAGTGAGAGGCCTAATTTCACTTGTGTGTGTTGTCGACGCACTTATTATAAGAATCAGACTAAGTTAGTGGATTTATATGCGAAAAGTGAAAGGGAAAATAATTGTGAATGGAAGGATTTCGCAACATACTTGATGGTAGAAAATTGTTTTGATTTGGGATTGGATCAATGTGTGTGTACTTATTGTTGTAACAAATTAAATCAAAACCGGATGCCCGCTAGAGCGGTTCATAATAATCTGGAATTGGTTGAGATTCCTTCTGAATTGAAGGATTTAAATACTTATGAATCTATTTTGATTCAAAGTATCCATCCCTTTCAGGCTATTGTAAGAATGGAGCCAAGGACAGGGAAATTGCCTCCATCAGATTTACAGAGAGGATTAACCCTTTAGGTGCTGCCGTCGGCCAACGGTCGTCACGGGCACTACCTCCCCAGTGCTGCGTGCGACCGCTGGACGTCCAGTTCAGCACTGGATAATGGACAGCGCAGCACTGGGGAGGTATGTTTACAAGCTCCCAAGGTGTTAAAGGGAAGAGTTGTTTATTTGCCTCTAGATTTGAAGAAAAACATTAATACAATTGGAGTAGAAAAAGTGGAAGAGGAACCTCTGGTTATTTTAGTTAATGGGGTTCCGACAAAGAGTAAGAAAATATGGCAAGATTTAGTGGATGTTAGGAAAGTCAAAAAGGCAACATTGTATTTGAAAAAAAGCAATAAGTACTATAAGAATGTATATGTTGCAGAAGAGGAAGTAAGTGAAGAAGAGGAAAGTGATTTGTGTGGTGGTCAAATTGAGAAAGTAGAACCCTCTAAAAGTGAAGAAATATATGAACATTATAGTGTTCATCCTTTGCATTCCAAGGAAGTCTTGGGGAATGCTATTGAGTTGTTTCAAATGAAACAAGCCAAAGGGAGTCCAATTAGTGTTTGGGAGGAAAGTTTGGAAGCTCGGTGTTTCCCACAGCTATTTCCAACAGGTCAAGGAGGAAGATATGATGAGCGACCTCATCAAATTCCTGCTTCTGAATACCTGACTTTATGATTGTATGCAGAAGATCCTAGGTTTCGACAATGCATTCCGTATTTGTTTCATCTCCTGTTTGAAAGCGATCTGTCTGGACTGTCATATGCAGTGAACCACATCTTGAAAAGTGGTATACAGATGCAAAACATCTCGGCAAGTGACTTTATGGATGAAGTCAATGTGCAAGACAGTATTTTGGATTCTCACCTGATTAATCTCATGGCGTGTCAGCGTGGTACTAATGAGTACTGGTACCGTCGTCATGGTGATTTAAAATGTATGCTGAGGAACTTAGGAACTCCCACATGGTTCCTCACTCTCAGCTGTGCCGAGTATGGCTGGGAAGACTTACTTGAATTTCTACGAGAGGCAAATGGAAACATTGAAAATATTGAATTCAAGACACCCGGAGAACTGTGCTCTTTGGATCCAGTCAATGTATGCAGGTACTTCAATCATAGATTTGAAGCTATGATTTCTTTCATCATGAACAAGAAAAATCCACCTCTTGGAGAGGTGTTGGATTTCTTCTGGAGAAAGGAGTACCAAGCAAGAGGTGCTCCTCATATACATATGCTGCTGTGGATCAAGGATGCACCTAAATTTGGAACAGATCCAGAAGACTTAGTGATGAGTTTCATAGAACAGTATTCTACATGTGCTGTTCCAAATGCAAAGGAAGAGAAAAGCCTAAGAGAACAAGTTTTACGCTTCCAAAGCCATCGTTGTGGAAAGTACTGTCGTCGTAAATTCGGAAACAAGGACAAGTTCTACACCAAATGTCGTTTCGCCTTTCCACGACCGGTGATTTCTAAAGGAAGAGTGAACAGTTTGATGTCTTCGCTGCGACATAATGTGATGAAGAAATCACCTAAAAACACATACAATTTGAAAAGGAACGAAGAGTCCAAGTACATCAACGACTACAACCCAGTGATTTTGTCCATGTGGAATGCTAACATGGATATACAGTTTGTGGCTGATAACTGTATGGCTGTGGCTCGGTATGTGACATCTTACATCACCAAAAAAGAAAAGACAGAATTGAAGGATATGTGGGAGGACATTTCCCATGAAAAGAGCCTCAGTAAGAAGTTGTACAGTTTCAGTCTGAAGATGTTGTCACATCGAGAAATCGGAGCTTACGAATGTTCTGACCGGTTATCTTCAGCAAGTCTCTATGCCAAATCCAGGAGTATCGTTTGGGCGAGTCTTGGTCTTGCTGCAACACGTAATCGAGTTCTGAAACCTGTGCGGGAAATTGAGTATTTGGCGGAAAAGGAGCCAAACAGTACCGATATTTTGAAGACCAACATGTTGGATACATATTATCCAAATAGAAGCAGTCACCTCGAGAATGTTTGTCTGTATGAGGTTCTACAAAATTACATATTCAAGAGGAACATCAAAGCAGATATTGATAAAGGAGTGTTTGCTGTAATTGGAAGTGAGGGATGTCTCGTCAAGCAAAGAAAATGCCACTTGGTAAACCATCGAAAATTGAGTGGCGAATCTCCTGAAAAAAAAGAGTTTTTCTATTTAGCACTTTTGCAACTTTTCAAGCCTTGGCGTGCAGAAGAGGAACTGCTTGGAGATTTCCTCTGTTACGAAGACTCTTTCAATGCCGCCAAGGAGACCATAGAATGTCCTGTTTTTCCCAAATATCTAGAAATGTTGAATGCGGAAATCGAGCAGGAAGCAACGATTGCAGCCGAGATTGCTAGAGACAGTTCTCAGGACAGTCAGAGTTCTGTTTCATTGAGTCAGGATCCACTAGGAGTACCAGTTATCGAAAATGAAGCTGCCACTGCCATGATTGAAGTGGAAAGAGCCATGGCACATGCTGAGGAGGATGCGGTTAACTTAGAAGACTTGGAAAGACAACTCAACGTTGAGCAGAGGAAAGTATATGACGAAGTTACCAACCAAATTGATCATGGATTAAGTCATGAGAAGAAAGAGTGCTCATGTACGTCGTTGAAGCCTGTCCGACTGTACGTGAGTGGAGAAGCGGGAACTGGAAAAAGTTTCCTCATTAAAGCAATTTCATGTTATTTGCAGAAAAGGACTGAGTCATCGCTGTCTTGTGTTGTCACCGCTCCAACTGGACTGGCAGCACATAACATTAAAGGTATTACTTTGCATCATCTACTGATGCTGCCAGTGGAGCATGATAACAAATTACAATACCACAAGTTATCTGGAGATGCTTGTTGTGAAGTTTCAAGAGTCTTGAAGAAAATGAAACTTCTTATCATTGACGAAGTAAGCATGGTTTCCAATGTCATGCTTGCCTTTGTGCATTTGAGAATGCAAGAAGTTCTCAAAACAGAGTATGATGTGTTATTTGGTGGCAAACACATCATTGTTTTCGGTGATCTTCTGCAGCTGACACCAGTGAAAGGACAACCTGTGTTCAAAATACTCACGCATGAAGATACCAGGAAGTGCCTAGGGAGCATTGGCAACGTTAATATATGGTTAAACTTCAATTATGCTGAACTGCGTGAAAATATGCGTCAGGCGAAGGATGAAGATTACAAGAATATTCTACAAGATGTTAGAATCGGAAAAGTGACCGAGCATGGGAAAGAAGCTTTACATGCGCGATTACTGTCAAATTTGTATCCAGAACAAGACCTTGTGCCTGAGAATATTTTTCAGAAAATTACTAAGAAGAAATCTGGAATATGTTTGATGCCAACTCTTGCAGAATGTGCCATCTTCAACAACAAAATGTTGTATTTAGAAAACCAAGAGATTGTGAAACTGGAAGCTATTGACAGAGTAGAGCATATGGGATCAACAATTATTTTGTCTGAGAATTTGAAATCAAAATTGGATTCATTAGAGAAGACTATATCTAAAACTGCAGGTTTTGAAAAGACTCTGAATGTGTGCTTAAATTGCCGTATAATTTTAAGAAGGAATTTACATGTTGAAAGAGGTCTGGTAAATGGATCAATGGGTAATGTTGTTGATTTTGTGAAATACAGAAATAGAGATGGAATTGAATTTTTAAAAATTAAATTTGATGGCATTGAGGAAGTACAGCTAATTGGTCGTTGCTCTGCTAGGTTTTTGCTTGTAAAAGACTTATATGTTTGCCGTAAGCAGTTTCCTGTTTGCTTGGCATATGCGGTGACAATCCATAAATCGCAAGGTTTAAGTGTAGACAGTGCATTGGTGAATATTGGCAGTTCTGTGTTCAAGGAGGGTATGGCATATGTGGCATTGTCACGAGTTAGAACTTTATCGGGATTGTACTTGATTGAGTGTGATGTCACAAACATTTGTGCGGATCTAGATTGTGTTAAGGAATACAATAGGTTAAGAAGAGAGTATGCGCCACATTTGCCTCAATATCCTTTGTTTGAGAAACGTGTGGTAGGCCGGAAATGAAGAAATGTGACCAATAGTAGGGAGGTTGTAGCAAAAAGACGAAAAGTCGATGAACCAGAAATTATAAGCAGAAAGAAAAAGGATTTTGTTGAAGATGTTGTTGGTTTTCAATTTGAAAACAGTTCTGGTGTCAACTGCTATGCTAATGTAGTGGTTAATGTTTTGTTTTCTCTAGAAAATGTAAAACAAGAGCTTGTGGTCAATTCGGATCAAAGATTTTGCAGTTTGTTGAATTCTGTGTTAGAGAAATGTAGCACTGATAGAACAAAAATAGAAAGTGTGTCTGAAATTCGAAATCTGTTAAACAGATGTTCAGGTCAAACACAATTCTCTCAAAATATTCAGCAAGATTGTCAGGAGTTTTTAATGTATATGCTTGATGTATTGCATGATGAAGGTGTAGATGTAGATCACCTGTTTGGGCTTTCTTATCAATGGCAACATGACTGTGAGAACTGTAGGGTATCAAGTAGTACTAGTGTAGACTCAGAAACATTTATATATTTAACTTTGCCAGACAGTAAATCAGTGTCCTTTAACAAGCTAGTAAAAGCAGCTGATCACAACATGGAGTGTAGCCAATGTAAGTCTGAAATGTTGTCAACATTATTTATACGAACATATGGCCAGTATGTCATTTTAATGTTCCAACGATGTAGGCCTGATGGAACAAAATTGACAACTTTAATTAAAAATGTTGTGGCTTCGCAGTTGTCAATATCAGGAAGGACTTTTGTAACTGCAGCAATTATATATCATGACGGTCCTTCAACAACATCAGGACATTACACAGCTTATTTAAAGTCTAGAAACGGCTGGTCATTCTGCAATGATTCTGTTTTAACTTTCAAAAAAAAATTGCCTTTTGACCTTAAAAATTCTTACCTGGTGTTTTTAAAACCAAAATTTTAGGGAAGGAATCTCGGGATTTGCTCTGAGGAATTTCAAGAGGTTCTAATGGCTCCTACACTATTTGGCCTTGAGGATAAGTGTAGTACAGAGTCAAAAGTTAATTTTTAAGTTTTAAATAGTTCCTGGAAAAAAAGAAGGTTTTCTTACAGAAAGTGGTGGGCATGGATTAGTTAAAGGACAACAGAGTATTTCCCAAAGCAAACGGTGTTCTTACCATAACACTTAACGTCATGGAAAAATAACTGCACTTTGAATGAGTTCAGAAAAACTGTTTCTTTTTATAAGCTAATTCAAGCAGCCAATCAAAACATGGAGTTGAGGTAATGTAAGTCTGCAATGCTGTCTAGATTATTTGACCAAACTTTTGGTTATAATGTCATTTTAAAATTCCAACTATATAAACCTGATGAAAGTAAGTCTTCAACTTTAATTACAAATGTTGTGGCTACACAGTCGTTTATTTTAGGAAGAACATTTTTAACTGCAGCAATTATATGACATGATGGTCCTTTGACAAGATCCGCTTATTACACAGCTTATTGAAAATGTAAAAAAAGCTGCTGTTTCGTAAATGATTCCTATTTGACTACGATACAATGTTGCCTTTTTACTTAAAAATATTCTTACTTTCTGTTTTCAGAAAAGAGAATATAGGGTAGGTAACTGGCCTATAATGACTCTAGGGGTTGATATAATTTTATCTACTGTTTTAAATTGCTTTGTGATTAAAAGTGATGTAGAGAATTAAATAATTGTAGTAGTCATAGAGGGTAGTGTAAGTCTGCTTCATAGTAAGCAGTATCAGTGTCTTAGGAAATGTGGAACATGAGTGAGCAAGAAGGGTGAGATATTACTAGTACAGGATTGTGGAAGTGATCTTGAACGTTTTCTTTCTGAAAGTTGCGGAAATACAAAATGACGGGAATTGCTAAGAAGAATTACAAGAGTTATAAATGGCTCTTACACGATTTGGCCTTGTGGAAAAGTGCGGTAGAGAGCGAGAAGTCATTTATTGTATGTAACATATTTGTCAAAACGATGGAGCTTTTCTTTCAGAAAGTGGCGGGCTGAAAATAATACCAGCACATCAGAGTGTAAGCTGTTCATAGGATATCCTTCGACGTCATGGAAAGTAAGTTACTTTTCAGGAGTTCTGATTTCTGATTGGTTATGTTATATGGGTTTTTTAAACACAATCATTTTGATTGTGTTTTTTTTCCCTGCTGTTATATGATGAATACCTTCAAGTCACTGTTTTTAGTGAAATTTGATAAATTCTGAGAACAGCAAAAATAAACCATTTAACATGTATAATTAATTCTGTACTTTTTGTATTTATGATATACATTTAGAACTGTGTAGTAGGCATGGAGAAGCTGAGGCTTCTGTAAGTGTCAAAGTTGTTGCATACAGTGCTCACATTCTACGTAGTCTTTCATATGATAGACTACATCTGCACAATGAGATACCTAAGCAAAGGAAACACAGGTGATGTGATTGTGGAATGAGCAAAATAAAATGCACGTTTTTCAATTAAATTACCTGTGTTTCCTAACATTATACATCACATTGTGTAGATGAGGTTTAGGCCTGTTCCAGGAGACAGAGGAGGTCTGACATTTGTTCAAGAGTGCAGTGGACATGACTCACTTCGTTGGTAGGCCTGCACATGTATTATCTCCTCTTTACTCTTCAACAAGCCTAAATTTCATCTGCAACCCTGAGTAGGACTTACCTGAAACAAATCTGTGGATAGGCCACACCTTATCAGCATCTAGAAACAATCATTTAAAATGTTAAGGGCAGATTTATGATGGCCGTGCGCCTCTTTTGCGCCGCTGTTCCGTCAATTTTGTGACGCAGCAGTGGTGCAAAAGATGCACCATGTTGCAAGATAGGCCTCAGTTCATCTCCAGCAAGATACCGTCAGTTTAAAATGTATATAATTAGGACTGTGTAGGGGGCATGCAGAAGCTGAGGCTTCAGTAAGTGTCAAAGTTGTTGCATGCAGTGCTGCACTTCTGCGTACTCTTTCATATGCTGGACTACATCTGCACAATGAGATACCTAAGCAAAGGAAACACAAGTGATGTGATTGTGAAATGAGCAAAAGAAATTGCACGTTTTTCAATTACATCACCTGTGTTTCCTAATATTATGAATCACATTGTGCAGATCAAGTTTAGGCCTGTCCAGGGAAACAGAGGAGGTCTGGCCTTTGTTCAAGAGTAAAGTGGACATGACTCACTTCATTGGTAGGCATGGACATGTATTATCTCCTCTGTACTCTTTAACAACTCTAAATTTCATCTGCAACCCTGAGTAGGCCTCACCTCAAACAAACCTCTGGATAGGACACACCTTATTGGCATCCTGAAACAATCATTTAAAATGTTAGGGACAGTTTTATGATGGCTGTGCACCTCTTTTGCGCTACCGTTGCGTCACTTTTGTGAGACAGCAGCAGTGCAAAAGATGCACCATGTTGCAAGATAGGCCTCACTTCATCTGCATCAAGATACTGTTAGTTTAAAATGTATATTTTTAGGACTGTGTAGGGGCATGGAGAAGCAGAGGCTTCTGTAAGTGTCAAAGTTGTTGAAAAACTGTTTGTCCTTCAATCTTTTCCCTTGTCTTTTCTAATTTTTAAATACATGTTTTAATATTTTTCAAATGTTTGTTCTCTCTTTCACAGATTGAAAGTATAAAAATAACAAGTGACTAAGTTAACGACAATTATAAGGTAAATACTTTGTACTCTTTTCGTTACATTTCTATCACATTTAACTTCTATTAGTTTCACTACTTCATTTCTTTAACCCTCACTTTCCTGCCTTTGCTACTTCCCTCATTCCTTTCTCTATTACTTACTTACTCTACTCCTTCCACTCTTTTTCTCAGTCCCTCTCTTCTCATACTTCCTCACTCTTGTTCACTCACTCCGTCTCTATTACTCTCACTGTCTCTGACTGATCACTCTTTCACTACTTGTTCATTATGCTTTCTCTCTGTAGTTCAAGCACACTAAGGGGCATATTATCAACACAGGCAATAAAATTATCGCTGCTTTTATCGGCAGAAAACTGCCGCAAAAGTGGCTTTAGCAGCAGTTTTCTTCCGCAAAAGCGGCTTTAGCGGCAGATTTCTGCCGATAAAAGCAGCGATCATTTTATCACCTATGTTGATAATATGCCCCTATGTTATTTACATTTCTTTGCTGTTTCAATCATTCCTTTTCTGTTACTTCTTCTTTTCTGCTTTCTGTTTTTTCTCTCTGTTATTCCACATGTTTTAATCTTATTTTGAACATTCACTCACATTCTCTAAGAAACTCTTGTTTATTATTCTTCTACTCTACTTTTTTTCTTCCACTTCCTTATCTATTTTGTTTTTCACAATTATACCCTCTTCCATCTTTTCTTCGGTAAATAGATCTATTAAACAGTATCTCTGTGTTACTCCCTATAGCTGTCTTTCTTTTAACATTACTCTCTGTTTCCTTCCCTTATACTTACTCTTCTTTTTTTTGTAATTTTTTTTTGGTTCGCTCCCGGTTCGCGTACCGGCGAGCGAACCGGGAAGCGAACCAAAAGAAATAGAGGTTGCCAGAGTGCTAAACATTCTAGCAATTTTTTTTATAAAGTGGAGGTAGTTCTGAAAAGAACTTTTTTTAATTATTTTTGTTGTTTTATATTTTTTTATTACTTTTCTGAACAATTTGTTACTTTTTTTGTATTTTTTGAACGGTTTTATATTTTTTTTGTTTTTTTTGGGGGGGGAAACGAAAACGATTCATTGTAAAGGGCTCAACAGAAGCAACAAAAAAAAAAGATAATTTATTTTCTGGGGCGTTTTCGACAATCATGATTGTCGATAGCTTTGTTGATTAGAGTGATGCTACTTTCTCTGTAGCAAATCAACTGATTGCAACGCACGCACACTTGTTTGACTTCCCCGAACCTCATCTGTATATTTGGGACCGTCTCCCTCGCCTCTGGTCCCGTCACTTCCTCTACAACTGATCTTCTGGCCACAGAAGGAGGATTATCTTGCTGGTCACGTAACTGCGCAGCACTGTAGTTGATAGGGTGCCACCTCTCCATATGGCGATGCATTGTATAATTGCCATAACTATATTTTTTATCTGTCCCTCTGGACAAATCTTTCTTACAGATAAGGCAAGTTACGTACCGGGCATTGACTTTTTTTTGGCCCCGGGGATATTTAAAAAATTGCCAAATAAAGTTTTCTTTGACATGAGACCTCCTGGGCTCCTCAGGCAAAAACACCCTCTGTTGCTGCTCTTCCTCTTCTTCCTCTTCTTCCTCCTCTTGCTGAATGATAACTTCAGCAGGTGGTCCTCTCTTCCTAGGAGGTGGTGGTGGTGGTGGGGATGCACCAGCTGAAGCTACTAATGAAGCCATTGCTCAGTGATGACAAAAGGTCTTCCTCTCACAAAGATGAAAGTCAGAGTGAGGAAACAAGGAGGAGTTTTCATCATTTGGGAAAAACAAAAGTTCTAAACCAATGAAAAGTATTACTTTTAGGTCACATGACCTAGTCTTACATCATTAGGAAACCAAAAGTGAAATGAACCAATGAAAAGTGTTATTAACAAGTCACATGACCTGTTGTGTTTACATTACGCCTCCGCGCCGCGCCCCGGATCGCTTCCGGGAAGCTGCGCTTCGCGCCTCGTGTACCGGTTCACTTCCGGGTACGCTAACGCGGCGCGTCATATGACGTATCACGCAACAACGCGATACGTCACGCTGACGCGACGCGTCACGATGTTGTTTTCTAACGCGGCAGTTGCGTTAACGGAACGTTTACCGGTTCGCGGACCGGGTCGCGGCACCAAACTGAGGTAACGGGAAGCTGCCCGGTTCGCGGACCGGGAGCGAATCAAAAAAAAAATTATTAAAAAAAAATACATAAAAAAATTGTATTAAAAACATATAAAATTTATTTTTCGATTTAAAGAAGAATACATTTTAAAGCTTTTGATATTTGCTATTAAAAAAACCATTGAAATTCACTGAAAAAACCATAGGTTATAGACCATATATAGTTAGGAATTAGCATTTACAAAACCTTGAAAATTCACTGAAAAAACCATAGGTTATAGACCATATATAGTTAGGAATTAGCATTTAAAAAACCTTATTTTACTCACACAAAACCATTGAAATTCCATATATAGTTAGTTGCACTAACTATATATCGCACACCCGCAATCCACTGCTGATGATGTCACATATTACATCATTCATGACATGGTCAGTGACATCACTGATGACATCACTGATGACATCTCAAATGAAATCCCAAGAAAGTAGTTTATCTATGAGGATAACTGAGGGACCATAAGTTGTTTAAAATGAAGGAAACAACATACGGTAAAACCATCAGGGCCAGGTGTTTTGTCTTTGGGCAGGAGTTTGATGGCATTAGTGATTTCTTATTCTAATATGGGATCATCTAAAGATGTGAGATCAGTGTGATTCTCAGGAGATTTGGGAATAGTTTGGAAAAAGGAATCAATTTGATCGAAGAAGAGGTGGACTCTGGGATGTAGAGGGAAGTGTAATATTCGGTGAAACGATCAAGAATCTAAGCGTCTGTAATATGTCGAACTCCATAGTTATCTGTAATAGGCATAATTTTGGATTTTTGCTTTTTGATTTTAAGATAATTGGCTAAAGATCTACCTGCTTTGTTTCGACCACCATATATTTTAGCATTGAATTTGAGGAGATTGTTCCAAGTGGAATCCCAAGAATGTTTATTGTATTGCATTTTTGCTTTGATAAGATTTGACAGTGTATTGGGGAAATTCGTGGTGAAGTATTTATGTTCTAGAGCTTTAATTTGTTTTAGGATTGCTTTCTTTTTTTTTCCGGGACACAAAGTCAATTATGTAGCCTCTGGCAGTAGCTTTAAAGGCATCCCAGATAAAATGGTATTGAGAAGCAGAGCAGAGTTTCTTATTTAAAAATTCCTGTATAAAAAGTGTAAATTGCTTGACAGATTGAGAATCCAAAGGAAGGGAATTATTGAAAGGCCATCAGCAGGACGTAGGGGCAGGTGAAGGATAGTCCATGTCTAAAATAACGGGGGCGTGATCTGAAATGAGAATGGCACCACTTTCTGCATTAGTCATGAATTGAAGAGCTGGTTGTGTGAGAAAATGTAGTCTATGCGGGAGTGAGAGCTGTGAACAGGGGAGAAAAGGGAAAATTCTAAGACGTCAGGGTGAGAGGTTCTCCATGTATCTACTAGTCCTCTAGAGGTGATAACCTTATGGAAGATCTTCTGCATCTTGTTAGAGATATATTTAGTTTGAGATTTTTTGTCTAGGAAGGGATCCATAAATTGCTTACAGTCGCCACCCACAATCAAATTATCTGCAGCGTGGGAGGAGAGAAGAGCAGAAAAAGTGTTTCAAAAAGATAAGGCAATGCCATTAGGACCATAAACATTGCAAATAGAGAGTTGAGTATTGTTAACTTTAGTATTCAAAAGAAGCCATCTACCATTCATATCCTTGAATTCATTTTGTAAAGGAACATTTAGTGACTTATGAAACAAAACAACTACACCGTTTTTATTATTCACTGCCAGAGAACACAAAACACCTCCTACCCATTGTTTGCACAGGGAAGGCAAGTTATGTAACTTGAGATGTGTTTCTTGTAATAAAGCTACATGACATTTAAATTGAACTAGGTGAGACAAAACGTGCTCGTTTTTTAACAGGATTGCGAATACCTTTAACATTTGATGAAATGACACAGAGACCAATCATCTGTAAAAACGTATGAAAAATTAAATATGAAAATACATCAAACTTAGAGGATGTGTAGAAAAAAGGTGTAAGAAACCAATCAAAAAGGCATATACCAGTTTCGGGACAAAGCAAAGACAGATAGAATAGAGACCTGCAAAAAATGATTAGGAGCAGAGGATAGAAAAAAACTAAAAGGAAGAATAATAGAGTAACTAGCTTGATGTATCCATAAAAACATACCAGGGTAAGAGCAGTAAAATACCCAAAATTTGAAAAAAGGGGGTGCGATGAAGTCAAGGGCGAAGAGGTGAGGAAAGGAGAGGGGGGAAAAAGAAGAGGAAAAGGGGATAGAAGAGAAAGTGAAGAAGGGAGCATAGTCGCCCAGAAAGATCTAACAAAGAGAAGATGACAGAAAGCCAGAAGGCTTTAGTCATAATGTTCACAAACAAGAAGAACATTAATGAGGGAGGGGGGGCAAAGAGCAAAACGGCCACTCCAGAGATGGGACACCAAGGAGAGACAAGTTTACTAATAGAACAAAAAAGAGATAAGACAAAAAAAATAAAGACAAAGTGGTAAACATATGAAACAAAATGGAAGGGAACTTACCAGACAATGAGGAGACAATGCAACGGAGTTAGTCATACATAACAAGACACAAGGAAAACATGGGTATGAACATTAGCATCAGGTATTGCGCAGAAAAACCTAAGAAATAGGGAAGAGAACAAACATTAAAAACAATTAAGGCTTGCTCAGTTCCATAGATTCTCCTTTGTGAACTTGGAGGAATTTCCGAAGGTCATCTGCGTCTTCAAAAGTAAAAGTTCTGTCTTTATAAGTCACTTAAAAGAAGCACGGACGGATAAGACCATAACGGGCATTCATGGATCTCAATGATGGTCTGAGGTCTAGAACTTCCATTCACCGGTTGGCTTGGAGACATCCTGACGGAGAAAGACTTTGTGGCCAGACCAAAGCATCTGCTTGTGTTGTTTGGCAGCATTAAGGATTGTCATGAGATCAGAGTACAATAGGAAGTAAACGATGTTGCCCCTTGGTTTAGTAGAGGAAGATGTGTTCTGAGGTCCTAACCTGTGAGCCCTCTGAACATTAAGGTCCATTGATTTTGACAGACCAACGATCTGCAGAACTTGAGCCTTCAAGAAGGAGATCATGTCCGAACCTTCAGAACCTTCTGAAATTCCGTAAATACGTAGATTGTTGCACTATTATGATTTTCTAAATCCTCTTTAGTCTTCTGAAGTTGAGTAACTTCTTTAGTAAGAATATCGACTCTGGAAACAACATCCTGTGCATCACTTATTTTTTGTTCCACATCAGAAAGTCTTGACTCCAGGCTGGACCCTTTCTCTTCTATTCTCTGGAGTGTAGCAGTAGTGTCCATCATGAAGGGTCTGATGTTGCGCAATTCATCTATAATATCCTCTAATGCCAGAGGAAGAGTTTTTTTGATGGAAAGGACGGGTCTTTTTTAGCGCTCCTATTGGTGCTAACAGCTGAATCTTTGCTTCCTCCAGAATTGGACCCAGCAGCCCCATGAGGCTGGTTTAGATGTGCAGAATCCATGGTGGGACAGAGTGCGCAGCACAGCAGTCGATAGGTTTTCGTAGTGCATAAAACTCCAAAGTCGCACAAGCAAAGTAGAAAGGGTATCAAAAGACCACTTCAATGGAGAAGAAAAGAGAATAAATAGATGCACGTTGAAAAATATGAGCATATCATCTTTCAGAAGTGTCGTCCTCTCGTAATAACCCAAGTTTAGGAGAGACAGACACTCTCAGGTACTTTGTGGTATAATGTCTGATGAGGCAGATAGCAGGTATTAAAAAAAGGAAAACAAAATGGCGGCCGCATAGCAGGCCAGCTGAGGTGGTAGATAAAAGAGAAAAAACTTAGCAAAATAAGACCGGTATGTCTTAAAAAAACTTGCCTCAGCAACCAGCACAGCTTCTGCCAGAGGAATCCATCATTTTTCTGTCACTCTGAGCTGGAAAGCAAGCCCTTCGATGAAAAACGCTCCTCCATGTCACAGAGCAGATTCATGGAGCAGCCATTTTTGATCTACGCTGCTGCGCACTACTCGCTATTTGTGTTTCTTAAATGTGCATTTTGCATTATTGTTGCAAGAATACAAATATTCCTGTGGCAGATACCTTTGTTTGAAAGCATCAGCTCAGTTCACGTGCCATCAGGGTGCCTGGTCAGTCATACCCCAAGATGCTTTTCGGTGTAAAGGTGTATTCTTAGCAGCAGGCCCATCCCCCATTCTGGTAGAGAAGTCAACTTCAGTGATTTGGCCTTATGATAACTACCCTTTTGTTATATGCTAATGCACATTGGCACCTCTGTAACCGGGTATCCTGAAGTCAGCCTTCAGTTGATACAGATGGTCTAACTTGCCTCCACTCTTGGAAAAGCCTTTACTGAGCTCAACAAAAACCCTGAATGCTTGAGGTGATGAACAAAAAGAGTAGAAAGAGGATTTGTTCTTTGACATATATATGTTTTGTTTTTTAGCCGTGTACATTCATTTTATTTACATCACATCCGCTATCCTCAAACAAGTTTTAAGGGTGCTATTTTCAAAGTATTTGTTAAAGACATGGACAGTAGCATTTTTTTTTTCTTTTTGTCCTCATTTATCACCTTGGTTTCGAATGAGGTCACCGTCTGGGACACTACAATCTGTCAAAGGTTAACAACCAGGCAGGGTATGGTTTTAGTCGCCTCTGAATGGACCGATACCCTCAGATATGTTCTGTTCTCAGGGACCATCAAATAAGAAACCAAGAAGAGAGTGCTAACACTACCTTAGCCAGCAAAAGGTGCAAGTACAACCAATATCTCCCAGAAAGTAAATCCAGGCTTTTCGGGTTAGAAGCACCATTGGTGAGTAATCATCGGACCGGGTAAAAAAAAAAAATGTTAAGTCAATGCCCCCAATCCAGCTGGTGCCAAAATCCTCTCTTAGCTGGGTTACCAGATCCTACTAGATCAACTCTAGACACTTGCAAAACTGAAATCTGCCAGTCGATGTGTGAGGGCGGAACAGAGTCTTTCCACTTTTTGCAAATCTCTCTACGGGCAAGTAGAATTGAATAGAACAGGAGACTTTTTGCTTGCCCTTGAACCTCGGCCGAAAGCCCAAAGATGACAGTGGAAAGGTCTAGAGTGATTTGACTTCCTAACGATTCAGAGAGAGTGTGGCATATGGCATCCCAAAAAGGAGTTAAGCGAGGGCACTCAAAGAACATGTGGGCATCCGAAGCCGCTGGTAGACCACATTTAGAACAAACCACAGGAATCCCTTGTGAGAATTTTGAGAGTCTGAGGGGAGAATAGTAGGCCCTGTGGAGCGTGAACAAATGGTTTCTGCGCAGCCACGCTGGCTTAACAAGATCCCACAAAACTTTGAATGAGCTGTTCCACATATCCTTTACATTATGTCCCGGCATAGTAGGTCCCCAAAGCTGGTCTGGTAGCAAAAAGTCCCTATCGAGTTCCTCAATAATCAAATTGTACCAGAGGGAGACTTCCTTTTTGGCCGGTGGATTATCTACCAACTGGGATACTAAATGACTATAGCCTCCGATAGGAAATCTATTTGCAAAGGATGGCTTAGCCAAGAAGGATGGAGTCCACCCAGCCATTTGCATTAATTTAAACCTTGATAGGTTAGGATCCACTCTATCTCTCAGACACTCCCACGGAAGCAAACTACCCTCTGAATATAAGTCCCCCCAAACTAGCATCCCTGCCTCTTTAAGCGGAGCCACCAAGCTATCACCACAAAGGGCTCTCAAAGAGGTGTCCTATAGCCATAGTAGCTAACTTTTAAGTTGACCATTAACTTTGCCCACATTTTTATTAAGCCCTGCAAAATCTTCAAATTTTTTTTAAAAACTTTTGGTTGCCAAATTTAAACAAAAAACCTGACTGGCTAAGACCTTCCCAATCTAGCAAAACTAAGAGCATAGCTCCCCCTCCCGAATCCACTGGCATCTTTAAAAGCATTCTAACATGCGAGAGTTGAAATGCCCAGGCGTACAACTGCAGGTCAGGGGCAGCCAACCCCCCTTTCTCTCTACGTCTCCTAAGTTTCTTCCAGGCAATCCGCGGAAGATGCCTATTCCAAATAAAGGAAGAGATACCCGCCTGTAACTTCCCTATTATGGAGGGGTCAAAATAAAGAGGGATCGTATTGAATAAAAAGGAAACTTTGGGTAAAATGGTCATTTTGACCAAGTTAACTCTCCCTAAAAGAGATAATGGTAGTGATACCCAGGATCGCATTAACAGCCGGCAATGCTTTGCTACTGCAGAGAAGTTAGAGGCTACTAAATGATTTATGTCCTTCATAATGTTTAAGCCAAGATATCGCTTAGAAGATCCTGGCTGTATGCTGATTTCACAGAGATCATCATTCCAAATCAAAACCTCGGTTTTTGAGGCATTTACCTCATACCCTGATATTTCCCCGAACTACTGTGCTACCTTCAATGTTGCTGGAAGTGCGGTTTGAACCTCCGAAGAAAGGATGAGCACATCATCCCCGTAGAGGGCTACCTTCCGCTCCCAACCCCCATACGAGAAAGGCTTAATAGTCATCCCTCAAGCATTGCGCTAGGGGCTCGATATACAAATCGAATAGGAGAGGGGAGAGAGGGCAGCCCTCATCCCCCTGGAGATGTTAAAGGGGCCCGATAGCGCTCCATTAACCAATACCTGAGCAGTACGGTTTTGATACAGAAGACCTACGGCTCGCCAAAAACCTCTCTCAATATTAAATTTGGCCAGGGCCTCCGACAGGTATATCCAATTTACCCTGCTGAAGGCATTGGTGGCATCCAGAGTTACCGCAGCCAGGGGAAGGGATGCAGCAGTAGCCATATCTATGGCTCCTATTAAATCATATGTTAATTCATACAGCTGGCGTCCTTTTACGAACCCCTTCTGATCCTGGTGAAGCAACTCGGGAGCAACCCCTGCCAGCCTCCTTGCCAAAACAGTAGCAAAGATTTTGTAGTCTACATTTAAGATCGAAATTGGCCTATAAGACCCGCAAGAGGAGGCAGGTTTACCAGGTTTCAGAATAAAAGTAATGGAGGCACAGTTCCAAGATTCTGGGGAGGCTGACCGTCCATCAAAATTTTGTTAAATAGAGTGACAAGAGGCGGTGTTATTTCATGTTCTAATAACTTAAAAAATTCTGCTGGTAGACCGTCGGGTCCTGCCGCTTTCCCTTTCTTGCCACTTCAAATGGCTGCCGTAACCTCCACCTCAGAAATCTCACTATCCAAGAGTATACTTTGATCAGCAGACAGGGCCGGAAGGGAGATTTTACTTAGCCAATGCTTAACTAGATCAGGATTGATGGATTTATCTTCATGGTATATTTCCTGAAAAAACTCTCTAAAGACTGATCGTATGCTCTCATCTGATGTAATTATGGAATCATTTGAGGCTATTGACACAATGTTGTTACGAGCCTGGTCTGTTTTAGCCTTTCAGGCCAACAGTTTCCTTGCGCCTTCCCCATATTGGAAGTGGGCCAATTTGCTGGCTTCCCATCTTTGCTGAACTCTCTTACTCAGGACTAAACCCAAGTGTGCTTTTAAACCAAGCAACTTATCCTGGAGTGATTTTTTGGCCGTCTCTATAGAAGCGGGCAAAACATCGATATCTGATTGAGTTTTAGCAATATCTATCTCAATGGAAGTAACCTCCTCCCTATATTGTTTAGAGCGATATGAAACTTTGCCTGTAATAAGCCCCCTTAGGCACGCCTTAAGAGAGTCCCAAACTACTCCAGACGCTGCTGAACCAACATTTATGATCATAAAATTTTGGATCTCGCTCTTAAGATAGGAGAAAACATCAGGCTGTGAAAGAAGAGAGCGATCAAAAGACCAACCTCTAGGGGAGATGCTAGGAATCCCCTTATAGTCCATGAGTATTGCAGAGTGGTCAGACAGATGTAAAGGGAGGTACTTTATAGATTTAACAGCATCCCTCAGACTTTGGCTTATTAGAACAAAGTCAATTCTGGATTTATGATGGTATTTATAATTTCTAAAGGAAATGCCCTGTTGCTGTCCTGACCTTAATCTCCAAATGTCCACGTATCCATATTGTCTCATGGATGTGAGCAAAAAGGACCTTGATTTAGAAAGGGCCACCGGACGACTACTCAGGGTTTTGTCCAGGAGAGGGTCCAAGACTATATTGAAGTCGCCTGCCCATATGGTTAGTTCAGGACATGACAGAAGGTGGGCAAAAAATAGCCTCAAGTGAAGAGGGATCATCAATATTAGGCCCATAGTAACCAACAAATGTATATTGGACCCCAGAGATGACAACTGTGGTAATGACACATCTGCCACCTGGGTCCACGATCTGGGCAACTAACCTGGCTTTAAGCTGTTTTTTAAAAATAATTGATACCCCTCTGATGTTATTATTCTGTGAGGAAGACACCGCAAGTCAATCCATCTATTTTTTTTCACTAAGGCGAGAGATTCAGCATGCGTCAGATGAGTCTCCTAGGGCTAGATGTAGGTAATTCCGATTTACCTACTCTTAAATACCGAATTTTACCGATTCGGTATTTAAGAGTAGGTAAATAGGAAGGAGGCAGATGTAGGTAATTTTAAATTCAGAATTACGAATCTGTAACATTCGGT
Organism: Lissotriton helveticus; assembly: GCF_964261635.1. Lineage (NCBI taxonomy): Eukaryota > Metazoa > Chordata > Amphibia > Caudata > Salamandridae > Lissotriton > Lissotriton helveticus. The sequence continues at coordinate 1,959,810,756 of NC_136063.1, read as the reverse complement.
ATTTGCCGATTCTGTAAATACAGAATCGGTATTTCCCATTGATTCCTATGGGCTTTGAAGCCCATAGGAATCAATGGAAATACCGATTCTGTAAATAAATACCGAATCCTGCAAGGGTGCAGGGGGTGTCACTTTGACACCCTCTAGCACCCCAAGTACAGGCTTGTGTGACATGTGGCACACAGACATGCCCTAAGGGCATGTCTGTGTGTCACATTGCACAGGTGTGCATGCACAGATGTGCATGCACACCTGAATTCGGTATTTTACCACACAATAGGATTGTGTGGTAAAATACCGACTCTTAAGGGCCTGTGGCACTGTAAACTGTGCCACCTACATTTGGAATTACAGAATCAGTATATTTACCGATTCGGTAATTTAACCACTTGGATGCTAAGCTACTTGCAGTGCTTCCATGTAATTTCCATTGAAATCAATGGAAACTCCATGACGAGCTGGGCTCGTCATGAGCGTCGAAGGGGTTAACGAATCGGTAAAAATACCGATTCTGTAATTTTCAGCCCCCTACATCTGAAAACCCTATTACCGGTCGGAAACGGCCGAAATCGGCCGTTTCCGACCGGTATTAGGGCTCCTACATCTGGCCCCTAGAGTATAACTATCTGTGCCTCCGAGTCACGCAGATAGTGTAAAATGTTATCGGCTCTCGGTTTGGAACGCAGGCCATTGACATTCCAGGAAATGACTTTAATATACCCCAGAGATTCTGATCCAAGGCCTAGCTATATACACCAGCACATGGAAAATAGCCACTCTACACCTTTGCAAAACTGTTACCAGTTCAGACAGCAACATATACAATTGAACTAAATTCAAATAAAAAATGAGGAACTTTTTGTTTTTAACCCCTGACCCCTCCCCCCTCCTGCCTCTGTGACCCCCCACATCCCTCCACCCATCCCCTGGAGAACCCTTGCTTTATCTAACTGGAACAGGTCCAGTAGATAGCACCCCTCCCCGCGCTCCCGCAAGAACTACTCCAACCCATACTCTAAGTGCATAGTAAGTATGGGCGAAATTTGCGAATTTGCGTTCCGAGAATTTGTGCGAAATCGAATTCGCAATTCGCAATCCGCAAAATCTGCGAATTTGTGCGAATTTGCGGATTTTTGTTTTTTTGCGTGTTTGCGGGGTTTTTTGCGTGTTCGCGGGGCTTTTTGCATGTTCGCGGGCTGCTTGCATGGTGAAGTTACCCATGCGGTCGTGTATGGGCACAGCACCCTCTGGTTCACCACTGCCACCCTCTGGTTCACCACTGCCACCCTCTGGTTCACCCCTGCCACCCTCTGGTTCACTCCTGCCACCCTCTGGTTCACCACTGCCACCCTCTGGTTCAGCACTGCCACTCTCTGGTTCACCCCTGCCACCCTCTGGTTCACTCCTGCCACCCTCTGGTTCACCACTGCCACCCTCTGGTTCAGCACTGCCACTCTCTGGTTCACCCCTGCCACCCTCTGGTTCAGCACTGTCACCCTCTGGTTCACCACTGCCACCCTCTGATTCATGACTGCCACCCTCTGGTTCATCGCAGCACGTCTGGTTCACCACTGCCACCCTCTGGTTAACCACTGTCACCCTCTGGTTCAGCACAGCCACTCTCTGGTTCACCACTGGCACCCTCTGGTTCACCCCTGCCACCCTCTGGTTCACCACTCCACCCTCTGGTTCATCACAGCACCCTGTGGTTCACCCCTGCCACCCTCTGGTTCAGCACTGTCACCCTCTGGTTCACCACTGCCACCCTCTGGTTCATGACTGCCACTCTCCGGTTCATCACAGCACCTCTGGTTCACCACTGCCACCCTCTGGTTAACCACTGTCACCCTCTGGTTCAACACTGCCACCCTCTGGTTCACCACTGCCACTCTCTGGTTCACCACTGCCACCCTCTGGTTCACCCATGCCACCCTCTGGTTCACCACTGCCACCCTCTGGTTCATCACAGCACCTCTGGTTCACCACTGCCACCCTCTGGTTCATTACAGCAACCTCTGTTTCACCCCTGCCACCCTCTGGTTCAGCACTGTCACCCTCTGGTTCACCACTGCCACCCTGTGGTTCACGATTCAGAAAAGGGGGTGGTGATGAACAGAGTGTCTGAATTAAGCAGACCACTCTTACCCAGTCCAAAGATCAGGGCTGGATCCATCACCGTTATTTATCTCACTGCCCCATCCCAGCTCAGAACCTGGCTATATGCAAATTAGTCTGTCCCTGGCCCAGTGCATCATGGGAACAGGGCAGACCAAACTACCAAGCCAATTCTTCACCAGAAAGGAGACAAGCTACCGGGGACCGGTTTCTGGCATTTCAGCCTCTTCGGCCCGGCTTGCTTGAATCCTGATGGAGCAGTGAGAAAGGGACTCATGTCTGAGTATACCCTGCCACACCTATAGTGGCCAAAAACGATTCAGAAAAGGGGGTGGTGATGAACAGAGTGTCTGAATTAAGCAGACCACTCTTACCCAGTCCAAAGATCAGGGCTGGATCCATCACCGTTATTTATCTCACTGCCCCATCCCAGCTCAGAACCTGGCTATATGCAAATTAGTCTGTCCCTGGACCAGTGCATCATGGGAACAGGGCAGACCAAACTACCAAGCCAATTCTTCACCAGAAAGGAGACAAGCTACCGAGGACCGGTTTCTGGCATTTCAGCCTCTTCGGCCCGGCTTGCTTGAATCCTGATGGAGCAGTGAGAAAGGGACTCATGTCTGAGTATACCCTGCCACACCTATAGTGGCCAAAAACGATTCAGAAAAGGGGGTGGTGATGAACAGAGTGTCTGAATTAAGCAGACCACTCTTACCCAGTCCAAAGATCAGGGCTGGATCCATCACCGTTATTTATCTCACTGCCCCATCCCAGCTCAGAACCTGGCTATATGCAAATTAGTCTGTCCCTGGCCCAGTGCATCATGGGAACAGGGCAGACCAAACTACCAAGCCAATTCTTCACCAGAAAGGAGACAAGCTACCGGGGACCGGTTTCTGGCATTTCAGCCTCTTCGGCCCGGCTTGCTTGAATCCTGATGGAGCAGTGAGAAAGGGACTCATGTCTGAGTATACCCTGCCACACCTATAGTGGCCAAAAACGATTCAGAAAAGGGGGTGGTGATGAACAGAGTGTCTGAATTAAGCAGACCACTCTTACCCAGTCCAAAAATCAGGGCTGGATCCATCACCGTTATTTATCTCACTGCCCCATCCCAGCTCAGAACCTGGCTATATGCAAATTAGTCTGTCCCTGGCCCAGTGCATCATGGGAACAGGGCAGACCAAACTACCAAGCCAATTCTTCACCAGAAAGGAGACAAGCTACCGGGGACCGGTTTCTGGCATTTCAGCCTCTTCGGCCCGGCTTGCTTGAATCCTGATGGAGCAGTGAGAAAGGGACTCATGTCTGAGTATACCCTGCCACACCTATAGTGGCCAAAAACGATTCAGAAAAGGGGGTGGTGATGAACAGAGTGTCTGAATTAAGCAGACCACTCTTACCCAGTCCAAAGATCAGGGCTGGATCCATCACCGTTATTTATCTCACTGCCCCATCCCAGCTCAGAACCTGGCTATATGCAAATTAGTCTGTCCCTGGCCCAGTGCATCATGGGAACAGGGCAGACCAAACTACCAAGCCAATTCTTCACCAGAAAGGAGACAAGCTACCGGGGACCGGTTTCTGGCATTTCAGCCTCTTCGGCCCGGCTTGCTTGAATCCTGGTGGAGCAGTGAGAAAGGGACTCATGTCTGAGTATACCCTGCCACACCTATAGTGGCCAAAAACGATTCAGAAAAGGGGGTGGTGATGAACAGAGTGTCTGAATTAAGCAGACCACTCTTACCCAGTCCAAAGATCAGGGCTGGATCCATCACCGTTATTTATCTCACTGCCCCATCCCAGCTCAGAACCTGGCTATATGCAAATTAGTCTGTCCCTGGCCCAGTGCATCATGGGAACAGGGCAGACCAAACTACCAAGCCAATTCTTCACCAGAAAGGAGACAAGCTACCGGGGACCGGTTTCTGGCATTTCAGCCTCTTCGGCCCGGCTTGCTTGAATCCTGATGGAGCAGTGAGAAAGGGACTCATGTCTGAGTATACCCTGCCACACCTATAGTGGCCAAAAACGATTCAGAAAAGGGGGTGGTGATGAACAGAGTGTCTGAATTAAGCAGACCACTCTTACCCAGTCCAAAGATCAGGGCTGGATCCATCACCGTTATTTATCTCACTGCCCCATCCCAGCTCAGAACCTGGCTATATGCAAATTAGTCTGTCCCTGGCCCAGTGCATCATGGGAACAGGGCAGACCAAACTACTAAGCCAATTCTTCACCAGAAAGGAGACAAGCTACCGGGGACCGGTTTCTGGCATTTCAGCCTCTTCGGCCCGGCTTGCTTGAATCCTGATGGAGCAGTGAGAAAGGGACTCATGTCTGAGTATACCCTGCCACACCTATAGTGGCCAAAAACGATTCAGAAAAGGGGGTGGTGATGAACAGAGTGTCTGAATTAAGCAGACCACTCTTACCCAGTCCAAAGATCAGGGCTGGATCCATCACCGTTATTTATCTCACTGCCCCATCCCAGCTCAGAACCTGGCTATATGCAAATTAGTCTGTCCCTGGCCCAGTGCATCATGGGAACAGGGCAGACCAAACTACCAAGCCAATTCTTCACCAGAAAGGAGACAAGCTACCGGGGACCGGTTTCTGGCATTTCAGCCTCTTCGGCCCGGCTTGCTTGAATCCTGATGGAGCAGTGAGAAAGGGACTCATGTCTGAGTATACCCTGCCACACCTATAGTGGCCAAAAACGATTCAGAAAAGGGGGTGGTGATGAACAGAGTGTCTGAATTAAGCAGACCACTCTTACCCAGTCCAAAGATCAGGGCTGGATCCATCACCGTTATTTATCTCACTGCCCCATCCCAGCTCAGAACCTGGCTATATGCAAATGAGTCTGTCCCTGGCCCACTGCATCATGGGAACAGGGCAGACCAAACTACCAAGCCAATTCTTCACCAGAAAGGAGACAAGCTACCGGGGACCTGAGCTGGGATGGTGCAGTGAGCTAAAAAACGGTGATGGATCAAGCCCTGATCTTTGGACTGGGTAAGAGTGGTCTGCTTAATTCAGGCACTCTGTTCATCACCACCCCCTTTTCTGAATCATTTTGTCCACCATAAGTGTGGAAGGGTATACTCAGATGTGAGTCCCTTGCTCATTGCACCATCAGGATTCAAGCAAGCCGGGCCGACGACGCCTGAAATGGCAGAAACCGGTCCCTGGAAGCTTGTTTCCTTCCCAGTATAAGAATTGGCTTGGTAGTTTGGTTTGCCCTGTTCCCATCATGCACTGGGACAGGAACAGACTAATTTGCATATAGCCAAGTTCTGAGCTGGGATGGTGCAGTGAGCTAAAAAACGGTGATGGGTCAAGCCCTGATCTTTGGACTGGGTAAGAGGGGTCTGCTTAATTCAGGCACTCTGTTCATCACCACCCCCTTTTCTGAATCATTTTGTCCACCATAAGTGTGGAAGGGTATACTCAGATGTGAGTCCCTTGCTCATTGCACCATCAGGATTCAAGCAAGCCGGGCCGACGACGCCTGAAATGGCAGAAACCGGTCCCCGGAAGCTTGTTTCCTTCCCAGTATAAGAATTGGCTTGGTAGTTTGGTTTGCCCTGTTCCCATCATGCACTGGGACAGGAACAGACTAATTTGCATATAGCCAAGTTCTGAGCTGGGATGGTGCAGTGAGCTAAAAAACGGTGATGGATCAAGCCCTGATCTTTGGACTGGGTAAGAGTGGTCTGCTTAATTCAGGCACTCTGTTCATCACCACCCCCTTTTCTGAATCATTTTGTCCACCATAAGTGTGGAAGGGTATACTCAGATGTGAGTCCCTTGCTCATTGCACCATCAGGATTCAAGCAAGCCGGGCCGACGACGCCTGAAATGGCAGAAACCGGTCCCCGGAAGCTTGTTTCCTTCCCAGTATAAGAATTGGCTTGGTAGTTTGGTTTGCCCTGTTCCCATCATGCACTGGGACAGGAACAGACTAATTTGCATATAGCCAAGTTCTGAGCTGGGATGGTGCAGTGAGCTAAAAAACGGTGATGGATCAAGCCCTGATCTTTGGACTGGGTAAGAGTGGTCTGCTTAATTCAGGCACTCTGTTCATCACCACCCCCTTTTCTGAATCATTTTGTCCACCATAAGTGTGGAAGGGTATACTCAGATGTGAGTCCCTTGCTCATTGCACCATCAGGATTCAAGCAAGCCGGGCCGACGACGCCTGAAATGGCAGAAACCGGTCCCCGGAAGCTTGTTTCCTTCCCAGTATAAGAATTGGCTTGGTAGTTTGGTTTGCCCTGTTCCCATCATGCACTGGGACAGGAACAGACTAATTTGCATATAGTCAAGTTCTGAGCTGGGATGGTGCAGTGAGCTAAAAAACGGTGATGGATCAAGCCCTGATCTTTGGACTGGGTAAGAGTGGTCTGCTTAATTCAGGCACTCTGTTCATCACCACCCCCTTTTCTGAATCATTTTGTCCACCATAAGTGTGGAAGGGTATACTCAGATGTGAGTCCCTTGCTCATTGCACCATCAGGATTCAAGCAAGCCGGGCCGACGACGCCTGAAATGGCAGAAACCGGTCCCCGGAAGCTTGTTTCCTTCCCAGTATAAGAATTGGCTTGGTAGTTTGGTTTGCCCTGTTCCCATCATGCACTGGGACAGGAACAGACTAATTTGCATATAGCCAAGTTCTGAGCTGGGATGGTGCAGTGAGCTAAAAAACGGTGATGGATCAAGCCCTGATCTTTGGACTGGGTAAGAGTGGTCTGCTTAATTCAGGCACTCTGTTCATCACCACCCCCTTTTCTGAATCATTTTGTCCACCATAAGTGTGGAAGGGTATACTCAGATGTGAGTCCCTTGCTCATTGCACCATCAGGATTCAAGCAAGCCGGGCCGACGACGCCTGAAATGGCAGAAACCGGTCCCCGGAAGCTTGTTTCCTTCCCAGTATAAGAATTGGCTTGGTAGTTTGGTTTGCCCTGTTCCCATCATGCACTGGGACAGGAACAGACTAATTTGCATATAGCCAAGTTCTGAGCTGGGATGGTGCAGTGAGCTAAAAAACGGTGATGGATCAAGCCCTGATCTTTGGACTGGGTAAGAGTGGTCTGCTTAATTCAGGCACTCTGTTCATCACCACCCCCTTTTCTGAATCATTTTGTCCACCATAAGTGTGGAAGGGTATACTCAGATGTGAGTCCCTTGCTCATTGCACCATCAGGATTCAAGCAAGCCGGGCCGACGACGCCTGAAATGGCAGAAACCGGTCCCCGGAAGCTTGTTTCCTTCCCAGTATAAGAATTGGCTTGGTAGTTTGGTTTGCCCTGTTCCCATCATGCACTGGGACAGGAACAGACTAATTTGCATATAGCCAAGTTCTGAGCTGGGATGGTGCAGTGAGCTAAAAAACGGTGATGGATCAAGCCCTGATCTTTGGACTGGGTAAGAGTGGTCTGCTTAATTCAGGCACTCTGTTCATCACCACCCCCTTTTCTGAATCATTTTGTCCACCATAAGTGTGGAAGGGTATACTCAGATGTGAGTCCCTTGCTCATTGCACCATCAGGATTCAAGCAAGCCGGGCCGACGACGCCTGAAATGGCAGAAACCGGTCCCCGGAAGCTTGTTTCCTTCCCAGTATAAGAATTGGCTTGGTAGTTTGGTTTGCCCTGTTCCCATCATGCACTGGGACAGGAACAGACTAATTTGCATATAGCCAAGTTCTGAGCTGGGATGGTGCAGTGAGCTAAAAAACGGTGATGGATCAAGCCCTGATCTTTGGACTGGGTAAGAGTGGTCTGCTTAATTCAGGCACTCTGTTCATCACCACCCCCTTTTCTGAATCATTTTGTCCACCATAAGTGTGGAAGGGTATACTCAGATGTGAGTCCCTTGCTCATTGCACCATCAGGATTCAAGCAAGCCGGGCCGACGACGCCTGAAATGGCAGAAACCGGTCCCCGGAAGCTTGTTTCCTTCCCAGTATAAGAATTGGCTTGGTAGTTTGGTTTGCCCTGTTCCCATCATGCACTGGGACAGGAACAGACTAATTTGCATATAGCCAAGTTCTGAGCTGGGATGGTGCAGTGAGCTAAAAAACGGTGATGGATCAAGCCCTGATCTTTGGACTGGGTAAGAGTGGTCTGCTTAATTCAGGCACTCTGTTCATCACCACCCCCTTTTCTGAATCATTTTGTCCACCATAAGTGTGGAAGGGTATACTCAGATGTGAGTCCCTTGCTCATTGCACCATCAGGATTCAAGCAAGCCGGGCCGACGACGCCTGAAATGGCAGAAACCGGTCCCCGGAAGCTTGTTTCCTTCCCAGTATAAGAATTGGCTTGGTAGTTTGGTTTGCCCTGTTCCCATCATGCACTGGGACAGGAACAGACTAATTTGCATATAGCCAAGTTCTGAGCTGGGATGGTGCAGTGAGCAAAAAAAACGGTGATGGATCAAGCCCTGATCTTTGGACTGGGTAAGAGTGGTCTGCTTAATTCAGGCACTCTGTTCATCACCACCCCCTTTTCTGAATCATTTTGTCCACCATAAGTGTGGAAGGGTATACTCAGATGTGAGTCCCTTGCTCATTGCACCATCAGGATTCAAGCAAGCCGGGCCGACGACGCCTGAAATGGCAGAAACCGGTCCCCGGAAGCTTGTTTCCTTCCCAGTATAAGAATTGGCTTGGTAGTTTGGTTTGCCCTGTTCCCATCATGCACTGGGACAGGAACAGACTAATTTGCATATAGCCAAGTTCTGAGCTGGGATGGTGCAGTGAGCTAAAAAACGGTGATGGATCAAGCCCTGATCTTTGGACTGGGTAAGAGTGGTCTGCTTAATTCAGGCACTCTGTTCATCACCACCCCCTTTTCTGAATCATTTTGTCCACCATAAGTGTGGAAGGGTATACTCAGATGTGAGTCCCTTGCTCATTGCACCATCAGGATTCAAGCAAGCCGGGCCGACGACGCCTGAAATGGCAGAAACCGGTCCCCGGAAGCTTGTTTCCTTCCCAGTATAAGAATTGGCTTGGTAGTTTGGTTTGCCCTGTTCCCATCATGCACTGGGACAGGAACAGACTAATTTGCATATAGCCAAGTTCTGAGCTGGGATGGTGCAGTGAGCTAAAAAACGGTGATGGATCAAGCCCTGATCTTTGGACTGGGTAAGAGTGGTCTGCTTAATTCAGGCACTCTGTTCATCACCACCCCCTTTTCTGAATCATTTTGTCCACCATAAGTGTGGAAGGGTATACTCAGATGTGAGTCCCTTGCTCATTGCACCATCAGGATTCAAGCAAGCCGGGCCGACGACGCCTGAAATGGCAGAAACCGGTCCCCGGAAGCTTGTTTCCTTCCCAGTATAAGAATTGGCTTGGTAGTTTGGTTTGCCCTGTTCCCATCATGCACTGGGACAGGAACAGACTAATTTGCATATAGCCAAGTTCTGAGCTGGGATGGTGCAGTGAGCTAAAAAACGGTGATGGATCAAGCCCTGATCTTTGGACTGGGTAAGAGTGGTCTGCTTAATTCAGGCACTCTGTTCATCACCACCCCCTTTTCTGAATCATTTTGTCCACCATAAGTGTGGAAGGGTATACTCAGATGTGAGTCCCTTGCTCATTGCACCATCAGGATTCAAGCAAGCCGGGCCGACGACGCCTGAAATGGCAGAAACCGGTCCCCGGAAGCTTGTTTCCTTCCCAGTATAAGAATTGGCTTGGTAGTTTGGTTTGCCCTGTTCCCATCATGCACTGGGACAGGAACAGACTAATTTGCATATAGCCAAGTTCTGAGCTGGGATGGTGCAGTGAGCAAAAAAAACGGTGATGGATCAAGCCCTGATCTTTGGACTGGGTAAGAGTGGTCTGCTTAATTCAGGCACTCTGTTCATCACCACCCCCTTTTCTGAATCATTTTGTCCACCATAAGTGTGGAAGGGTATACTCAGATGTGAGTCCCTTGCTCATTGCACCATCAGGATTCAAGCAAGCCGGGCCGACGACGCCTGAAATGGCAGAAACCGGTCCCCGGAAGCTTGTTTCCTTCCCAGTATAAGAATTGGCTTGGTAGTTTGGTTTGCCCTGTTCCCATCATGCACTGGGACAGGAACAGACTAATTTGCATATAGCCAAGTTCTGAGCTGGGATGGTGCAGTGAGCTAAAAAACGGTGATGGATCAAGCCCTGATCTTTGGACTGGGTAAGAGTGGTCTGCTTAATTCAGGCACTCTGTTCATCACCACCCCCTTTTCTGAATCACCCTGTGGTTCACGACTGCCGCCCTCTGGTTCATCACAGCACCTCTGGTTCACCACTGCCACCCTCTGGTTAACCACTGTCACCCTCTGGTTCAGCACTGCTACCCTCTGGTTCACCTCTGCCACTCTCTGGTTCACCACTGCCACTCTCTGGTTCACCCATGCCACCCTCTGGTTCACCACTGCCACCCTCTGGTTCACCCCTGCCACCCTCTGGTTCAGCACTGCCACTCTCTGGTTCACCACTGCCACCCTCTGGTTCACCCATGCCACCCTCTGGTTCACCACTGCCACCCTCTGGTTCACCTCTGCAACCCTCTGGTTCAGCACTGCCACCCTGTGGTTCAGCACTGTCACCCTCTGGTTCAACCTTGCCACCCTCTGGTTCATCACTGTCACCATCTGGTTCATCACTGCCACCCTCTGGTTCACCACTGCCACCCTCTACCGAGACCTTTTGTGATGCAGCGGCAGCACAAAAGATGCGCCATGGTGCTGGGTATTAACAACGTGACGCATCTGAGAGATGCATCACGTTGTAAAGCCCTGCGCCATCAGGAGGCGTTCCGGCGCAGGGGAGGGCGTTCCTGCGCAGGAACGCCTCCTAAAAGTGGCTGAGTGAAATCTACAAGATTTCACTCAGTCACTTTTAGGCCAATGCTGCGTCAAAACCCTGCGCCTGCTTGAAGCAGGCGCAAGGCTTGATGCAGCATTGGGGAGATAGGGCCCCTCAAAGCATTGCTGGAGCTGCGTCGCAAGCGCGACGCAGCTCCAGCAATGCGCTACTTTTATGGCACAGATGCGTGACGCATCTGTGCCGTTTTTGCCACATGGTGCGCCGCATTGTAAATGCGGCGCACCATGGGTGGCGAAGCTGCGGCGCACAATAAATGGCGCATCCCTGGGGATGCGCCAGTTATTGTAAATCTACCCTATACATTTAGCCAACGAGGGAGCACTTACTGATTAGACAGTATAAAGTACTCCAGTTGAGTAGAGGTATTGCACAAAAAGTTGGCATCTTCATGGACAAACACGCAGGGCGGTATTCATTCTGCCCCCTGTTAGACTCGTTTTTTGTGCCCTTCTGCCCTCTGTTAGACTCGTTTTTCCCTTGTTTTTCTGCCCTTCTGTCCTCTGTTAGACTGTTTTTTTGTGCCCTTCTGCCCTCTGTTAGACTCGTTTTTCCCTTGTTTGTCTGCCCTTCTGCCCTTTGTTAGACTGCTTTTTGTGCCTTTCTGCCCTCTGCATCACCACATCATCACTCAGCGCTACCCCAGCATCACTCAGCACCACCACATTATCACTCAGCACCACCACATTATCACTCAGCACCACCACAGCACCACTCAGCACCACCACAGCACCACTCAGCACCACCACAGCACCACTCAGTGCCACCACAGCATCACTCAGCACCCCCACCACATCACTCAGCACCACCACAGCACCACTCAGCGCCACCACAGCATCACTCAGCTTCACCACAGCATCACTCAGCGCCACCACATTATCACTCAGCACCACCACAGCACCACTCCGCACCACCACAGCATCACTCAGCACCACCAGAGCATCACTCAGCACCACCACAGCACCAATCAGCACCACCCCAGCATCACTCAGCACCATCCCAGTATCACTCAGCACCACCACAGCACCACTCAGCATCACCACAGCACCACTCAGCACCACCACAGCACCACTCAGCACCACCCTAGCATCAAACTGCGCAACCATTCAACAACAACTGGTTCAAATATGTTCTCTCAATGTTTCAAACTTTATTACAAATGTCACAAAAGTTGTTAATATTTCACTTCTGTTCTTGGATATTCGTCACAATAAAATACACTGAACATAATCTTCACAAAAGTTATTTACAAAAGTTTAAGCTATTGCCATTATAAATTAAAATCACTTTTATTTAAGTATTAATTATTTAAGAAAATTAAAAGCCATTGTAATTTGTAATATCAATACAGCTAAGTCACGTAAATACAAAACATGTTGCATTACAAATGCTATAGGGGTCACATTTGCGAAAGTTATAACTATTGGCATTGTAAACTTTCCTAATGCGAGACCTATTGCATTGCAAATGCTTGTTTTTATATCTGTTGAGGTTTAATTTTCGTGACAGGCGCCTCATTGCCTACTTATAACTATTCTCTGACCCTGCTTCAAGGGTCAGAGCAGGGTCAGAGAATAGTTGCAAGTAGGCAACGAGGCGCCAGGAAGCACTTACAGGCTTACAGCAGCAGGCGCCCAAGTTGAAGTTAATTTCTTTGTAACCCTTTTGCAAAAGGTTACAAAATATTTACTTCAACTTTTGCACCTCCTGCTGTAACCCTGTAAGTGCTTGGCTGAAAATTCGTCCCCGCTGAATCGCGGATTTTACCGCGATTTCGCGAGATTCGCGGATCGCAAAATCGCGGAACATCCGCAAATTCCGCGAGCGGAACGACTTTTCAGCCCAGGCTTAGTGCATAGTGTAATGACCTAGTATTATACAGGATTATACAGGATTCCTAAAAGTTAAATTTCATCTATTGCTATAATATTAATCAAAAAATTAGTGTATGATTAAGATAGCAATAGACTAAGCTAAATTAGACCAAGCTAATCAGTATTTTGATATTAGCTTTCCTATATTAAGTAGATCATGAAACGTGCACTCTCATTTTTTTCCCACAAAAAATTATTATTATTATTTTTTTTTTTCTTATGTGTGTTTTTTAAACTAACTCGAGGAACTCTTACCTTTACTGCCCAGAGTAAATAACAACTCATCCGCTGCCTGCACAGATCTTATATTAAACATTTTGTTATTGTGCATGACTTTTAGGGCAGCAGGAAACATCAGTTGTGCCGAAGCACCCAACCCCCTAAAAGCCTCCAGTCGCCTCCCAAGTTCCCACTGCTTTTCCAGTGTAACTCTTGAAAGATCTGACCTTATTTGAAAAGTATATCCCTTCCCCGCCAAGGATTTTTGTTTCAAGGCCAGACTAAGAATATGATCTTTAAGAGAGTATGTATGAAAGTTAACCAAGATTTTACGTGGTTTAGACCTATGGGGGTTGCGTCCTGATGGACTCGTTGGATATCAAGAGCAAGGTCTTCCACTGATTGGTCTAAAGACAAGGACTCCTTCAGGAGGTGAATAACTAATTGCTTAATTTCAGACCCTTCTATTCCCTCAGGGACGTTGAGATTGCGGATATTGCGTCGTCTTGCATTGTTTTCCAAAGTTTCCATTCTGTCTGCCAGGTCTCCATATCAGCCCTTTTAAGCCTAGTGATGTCATCCTTGGCCTGGTCTAAATGGACAGATAACACAGCTACTGTCTCTTCCAATTTCCCTGTTCTCGATGTGAGACCATCAACTTTACCATCCAAAGATTCGCAGTAGTTCCCGATCTCCAATTGATTGGCCGAGAATTTCTCGAACCCCTTTTTTATATCTAGCGATAGAGAACAAAGCATGGCTGCCAGAGAACGTGCAGGGACGCCGCACTCATCAGGCTTGGCTATGGAGGCTAGAACTGGAGTCCCCTGTTCTTGTAAGGCTTCCTGAACATTGACCTTTCCGGTCCCCCCTGGAGCTTCAACAGGTAAGCCTTGGCCAATAGATGGAACAAGCGCCGCGTGCATAGTATCGGAGATCCCGAGCGAATCTGGCAGAGAGATAGTTTTTTCGACCGTAGAAATGGAAACAGGTAAATCAAACAATGGCTCAACATTTTGGACAGGTGGAACAGAAGAGCCAATTAGAGGCAGCAGGATCGGAGGCAAGAGCTGGATCAATTAAGGAGGGAGCTGTGGTTGAAGCTAGAGCTGACACAGCTGACATGGATCTATCCTCCGCAAGATCTAGCACCTGAGGAATAGCCTTAAAGTACGAGCGGAGAGAGGGCGTGATTTTTGACCCCACACCCAGGACCACTCCAATATTCTTAGTGGCTTTGGCAGATCTTAGCTTCTTCGTCTTCACCTCTGTAAACAAATAGGATGAGGGTTTTTTTTAACTGCATCTGATCTCTCGGGGGAGTGCAGTAGTCTTTAGACTCTGGAGCAATTTTTTCCAAGGCCTCTTTCTTTTTTCTCCCACGCTTACTCTTTAACTTACAGCCTTTTAAAGGTGACTGAAATGAATCAGGCTGATACCCACCTGGGGGAGTATGAATCAGACCAAGTTGAGACTCACAGTTTTTCATTTTCCCCCCTTCCTCACTGCTAATTGCAGAGGGTGCCCCACTATCTCCCTCTACAATGTCTACGTTTTTTTTTAGTGCTGCTGTAAGTCTTACCACCGTGGGGGTTGCACGAGGCTTCGTGCCTTCCTGCCCCTTCTCAGCTCCAGGGCGGCCACCGCCCAATGCCTCAGCCCCGGGGAGACCTGAAACTGCCGCGGAGACAGAGGAAATCCAATCCTCCCAGGATCGCTCCTGCAAACTGAGCCAGCCGAACGGTAACCTCCGCTGATTGGATCCGGCATGCGGAGGTAAGACAGACTCTTCAGATGCCGGGAAAAAAAAACACTCACGGACCCCAGAACACGCTATGTAAGTAACTCAAAAGGATATTTCCCCCTTCTTGCTCTACACTGAGTCTTCGGGTCTTCACATGCTGAATTCCGGGCCAAATCACCGAGTCTGCCGAGCGGAGCAGCTCATTGCAGGAGTGCGTTCACGGAGCACCGCGGCAGGTCAGCCGACTGCCGCCATGTTCTCCCCTTCGTCCTGGCTCTTGTCGACAGTAGCAATTTTTGCAGTAGTAGTATTTATTTATTGTTTCAGGTGACAGCCTTACAATATGTTAAAAAACATGCAATAAAAGAACAACTCAATATTAACATGAGCACCAAAATCTATCAATAATTTAATTAAGAAAAATGTAAATACAAAGACAATAAAATGCTAGAAATTTGTATTTTCATCGAAGCCATGAGACCTGAGAAGAAGAGCATGTTTGAATTCTTCAGGTACAGTAAAGTGCAAGTGCAATGGGAAAGGTACATATTACCTTCAGAGGCTACCTCATAGGTAAAAACATATACATCACTATTAGTTACAACATAACAAAAACATAAAAACAGTTAGGAATTGTCTTTTTTGAGTTGTACACAGTTTGTCTACTCACCTAGGAAGTAAAAGTACAGTGCATAGAAGTAGTGTAAAATTATTAAACCTATGCATACAATTATATGTGTTCTGTAATAGAAACAGCCAAGTTCATAAAGCTTACCTACTTAAACATAATCCTAGAGTGGAGGGCAACTCTTTCAGGCAGCACCACATAACCCGTAAATATGACACCACAGAGGAAATCAAATGTATATCATCTGGTTTAATACATACCGTCATTGATGGTTTAACTCATCTGGCCAGATAGTGTTTAAAGAGGGGAAAGAGCCATCTCCGCCAGGCAGCTACATATTTAATACAAAATAGCATAAAATGGGTTGAATGATCAACACCACCAACACTTCAATCACAACAATCGAATCGGCCATCAAACATATGTATATGTATAAGGAAATCCCTGGGTGGGAGGATACCTAGCCGGAATCTTAAGTACAATGTTCACTTTAATTCTGGGTATAGTATGTCCTGGCAACCTGGACATAAAAGGCCAAAGGTGTTATTGAAGTACTTACTAGTAAAAGATCTCGGATTTAGCTCCCAGGATTTGTTTTTTCTGTATATATTTGTGGTACTGTTCTTTAATCAGAGCTGCAGTATCCTGTCTAACACTTCCAGGACAGAGATATCAACTGTAATTCCTTCAGCATTTTTTGTACATGTGACGATCATTTATAGCCCCGACAGGAGCAACTGCCTGTGACTGCCTCAAAGGTTTCTAAAAGAATTGTGGTCTTAGGGTTTCTTACCAATCTTACCCAATAGAGATTTGATCTGAGAGCAATAGTTTCTGATATAGGAATGAAGTTCTGGGTACAGTGCCGCTAAAGGGGTACCTGGCCAAAGCCCCAGCAAATTACGGAGGAAATTATTCTCAACTACTTGGAGTAGGCTGAAATTCCCAAACCCCCATCGTTCTGCAACATACAGTGCAGCCACCACTGCGCTTTGCTTATATATTTGTAAAATAACACTAATACTTCTGGCACCGGCCTGATGTCTAAACTTTAAACCTGCTCAAGCCAATTGTCTCTTAATTACACAAAGCCTACAGCAGATGTTCTCTCGTGCTGTCAGGGTTTTTTGCTGTTGACACTATATAAATTACTAAATTGGCCAGGCCAGGCAGATGACCTTATAGGAGTTTCCATGATGTGCACTGAGCCCCTCTCAGCCTGTGATACCAATTCCCAGAATGTTTTGCAGATTTATTTCTGTGCAGAATCTTTCAAATCCACCCAGAAAGGCAGTTGATACTGTAATTTCTTAGTTCTCAGAAGATGTTTATAATAAACCCTGTAATCTCTGTATAGTTCAAAGACAAACGGCAGGTAACCACGCAGTTCAGGGCGCTCAAAAATATCTCCAGGGATATTTATAATGATATTCATACCAAAAGGTGCAGCTAGGTGAGAAAAGGGTGGTTACCAGGCTACCCTAAAAAACCAAACCTAGGTGTGGCTATTACAATGATATATGGGGTATCTTACCTGCGCTCCAATTGTATATATATGAACAGAGTACACTTGTAATCAATTATAGTATCTTGGATTTCAAAGAACTGATAATATATCACAAATCATATATGTGAAAAATTGTAACCATAAATCGATGGTCACACATATACCAAAACATTTCTCAAGTCCACCAATATCAGTAACTCTGGTAAAGATAAGTGTCCACAAGAAGTTGGTTCCAGTAGAATTCTTCTTTATTTTCTCAATACAAGTTCGGTTAATACTTAACACACAGCTACGATGTATTTCCAAAAACAGCCGACACGTGTTTCGTCTGGCATATCACAATTGCCAAAGACTTCATCAGGGCTGTGTATAAAACATCAAAGAAGAATGATATAAAAAACTAAATATTCTAACAGAAATTTCTCTTATTGGGAAAATCTCAGAAATCAAAATAAAGTAGATTCTTAAGATTCGGAAAAACAAGTGGTGCCAAGAGAAATGAAAAGAAAGCGGAAAAAGAGAAAGGTATCTTCGAAGTCCAGGGTTCCCCATTGTGTCCACCTTATAACCCAAAGTAATAAGACAAAGGCAAAATTCACCTCCTCTAATTGGAAATAGTACTTAGTCTTCACCAGTCCTCCTTTCAAAGAAAATTAAAACCTTAGAAAAAATCTAAATAACAAGAGAATAAACGATTAGTTGACATTCTAACGATAGTTCATACCTCCTCTAACAATAATCCAGATTACATACATTTTGTCATGAAAAGTATGGTAAATATATTGTGGTGTTGTGTACCACTATTTTAACACCCATTTAGCTAGTATAACATCGACTAAAATACTCACCACTAAAGTAAATCCTCTTCACCTCCAATAATAGGTCAAGAAAGTACCCATCCGGGTTGTACGCAAAAGGATCACAAGGTGATCTATCTGTGATGAATAAATCAAACCATCAGATATAGACAGTTATCATCACGATCATCGAAGTGTCAGCTATCACTATATCTTACCCTATATATTCAGTTTATCTTGTCTCGTATGTAGTACTTTTATTAGTACTGTAATATTATATCTTGAGTCACTTCTGATTCACCAATATCTGAAATTAAATCATCAGTGGTGAAACAATATTCACTCAACCAGTTTATATCACTGTTAATACTCACAACATGTTCCTAATGTCGCTTACCTCACAATATTCCACAAGTCACCACTGTCTTAAAAAAGTTAAAGAGGAACAACTCGAGTAAAATAAAACGTCGAAAATAATAGTTCTGATTCCAGTCACCAATAATGCCAGTATTTAGCTCACCTTCACTGTAGGAGAGTAGGGTCTGCTATCCTATGGTCACCCCAAATTTTTGCTTTTTGCTTCACTGGTTTATGACTTAATGTGGCTTTGGGCCTGCTAATCAGACCCACAACCTGCTGTTCTCTCTCTAAATTATTGCCAATGTACTTTAGGTGCATTACGAAATTGGAACTGGTTCACCTTATTGGCCCCTGTAACAGTGTACCCAGGTACCCAGGGCATAGGTGCTTCCAAGGCCTACCAGGGGCTGCAGCACGTATTGTGCCACCCCTGGCCTGGCCTCCATATTTGACACAACTGGCTGATCACTCAGCTGGGGTAAGTCGGTGTAACCACCCCTTACTTAGGTGTAGTATGCCTATACCTAACCCAAAATGGACACATATGTTCCTATCAGTCACTCCTATGGAAGGCCTCATCAATTCTGGAGGCAGAGTGCTTGGAAATATGTGAGATGGTGCTCTGGCATGAGCTGAGCCTGTCTGCAGCTTTCGGAACCATGTCCTTTAGCTGTTTCATGATACTGCCATACCATATACTCTTAAGTGCATTATGAACCTCGCGGTTAAATGCTATCTCTGGTTTGGCTTTATCAAAACATGTCCAGTAAGGTGTCATACAAATTGGAATACTACCCCCTCGCCATTTCTGGCGACGGGGGTAGCATTCCACCCTTCTAGAGGGATACGACATGTACCTAACCTGACCCCCGGTTAAAGTTAAACAGAGCCTCAGCATCACAAAATAGATGCTGCCACCACAGATACAAGTCTGACCTCCTGCTGCTGGGAGTCCTTCCAGCGAGGGCAGCCTGGACAAAGGGTTTCCTGCCTTGGGAGGTGCCAGCACCACCCCAGACAGGATTTTGTGTATTGGGTAGGACAGGGCTGAATAGAATCAGACATGCCTGGGGCACACAAGGTGTCCCTGTGCATATGCCAGTTCAAACCGGTGCTGGGGCTCTCCAGCCACAGTCTTGGCGCGAAGCTGGACAAAGGAAAGGGGGTGTAACCACCCCCCTTCCTGGTCCCACCCAGAGGAGGGACCTAGCAGGTAATCCGGCCCCTAGAATCCGAATAAGAGTAGGAGCTGTGTCCCAAGACTTCAGATCATCCTGAACTCGACTTGAAACTAAGAAGAAGACTGGACTTCGACATTCTGCTGCACAGAAGACTGAAGAGAATCTCCCTTGTGGCCAAGGAGTGACCACCCTGTGAATACAGGCACCAACCAGCAACTCGACGTCTGCTTTGCCGCCACCTCCCGCCGGAGCCCGAGCCCAGAGCCTGACAAGACCCAGACTCCCAGACATCTCAGTACCCGATCCACAGTCCCTGAAAAGAAGAGACCCGTGGAGGCACCGAGAGATGTGGGACCGGACATCTTGGAAGACCCCCGAAGAGCTGACTGCGCAGCACCCGAGGCACCCTCGACGCTGTGCTTTGGCGTTTGAGAAGCCCCGACACTGAGCAGCTTTTGCACCGAAGATCAGCCCCCAGCATCTCCACGATCTGCGTGGGGTTCTTTTGCACTTTGCCACTCGACGCGCCATCCTGGTCACTTGCCACGCGGCTAGTGGCCATCTTGGCGACGAAAACTACAATTTGCAACACTGGTCTGGTTGGTCCAGACTGGCCCTTGATCCCCTGAAAAGGAGCACAAGCTCTGACCTTGCTGGTCCGAGTGTTAAGCTTTTTCTACTTCCTGAGTGGCTTGCATTAGCCAAGGCCTGTTTACTCTAATCAAGTTGCCGACACCGCCATCAGCTAGAGCCTTTGTGGGACAGCTCGTGATCGACTCCTGGGCGTCCTTGACCTCTTCGTGTCCACGTGGCTGCGGAGACAAGCTGCACCTCTTCACCTGTTTGCACCCGACATTGCCTAGTTCCATCCTGGTTCCACGGTAGTCACTGGCTAGTGACTTTGAACATTGTCCCCTCTGCTTTCAGGTCTTCACCTCTTCAGATCCACCCTTGGATCCACCGGAACTCTCCTCGACGACCCGCCTGCAGCATCTTCAGCTCCAAGCACCATCGACCTGCGTGACGAAAAACGACACTACTTCGCACCTGTGCACCCGCTTCCTGTGGGTGAGCTAACTCAGCAACGCCGGTGTTCCCACACTGGTATACACCTCTAGTGCCTGTGTCTAAAGTTTTATCCTTGTAGGTCCATCGGAAGGTTCCTTAAACACTAACTTTGTAACTTTTACGCACCATTGACTTAACATTGGTGCATGCATGCACTTTGAGCACTGCACCCGAGTCCCGCGGGCCTTTCCCGACTTCATCACTGCTAGTCTCGAACAGCTTCAGCGATTCCCCAGGCCCTAGGCCTCTTTCCTTTCCCCATAGTGGTTCTTATACCACTATTTTAGTATATGGTTTAGGTGGCCCCTAGGGCTCATCCATATTGTGCAACTTTTGTATATTTAAACTGTGTTTTGTTTTAACGCATTTGCTTCTGTGCTCATAAAGAGTATAGGGGATATTTGTAAAAATAAATCTGTATATATTTTCAATATATATCTGTGTGGTATCCTTTCATTTGGTATTCAAGGGGATTGTGTTTTGTAAAACAGCTTGCTTCACATGCCTTTACAGAGTTTAGCCTAAGACTGCTTTGTCCACGCTACTAGGATAGCGGGTCTATCAAGGTTGACTTACAACCAATCATCATAAGGGTTGCTTGGCATGGTACAAGGTGATCACTAGAACTAGTGAGCATCATATACCAGGCCAACTTCTCACATTGATGAGCAGCGGTTGGGATTTGAGCTTGCTGTTGTTTTACCATTACAATCTTTGAGAGTATCATTTGAAAGATCATACAGGTACCTGATAGGTACACTAAAACAAGACTAGTATACTTAAGTTCTACTGAACTTAGTTGTTGTAGAGGATAGGGAGTAGCACACCCTGACTACAACTACTAGATAGGTTTGGTAGGCAAACACCAGTGTAGGTAGATTGCAACATATCCACCCACACTAGAGCAATGTCTGGAGCAGAGAGATCCACTGGACCTATCTCTGTTGAGAGTGACCCTCCAAGGGCACCATCCAAATTTGCTATCTTTACTTTTAAAGAACTGAGGCAGCTGTGTTCCTTAAGAGGAATCAAAACGGGTCCTACCCCTACAGCAGGTCACCTCAGAGAGCTTTTAGACCAGTCTGAAGCTCTAAAGACCTCCAAACCAGGCCCCTCAGGGAATGGAGAAGGAGGCTCTCCCACAGAAGATGACAACACTGACACCCCTGCCCCTGTCCTCCACATAGATGAGGAAGACCAGGTCACTGGGGATACTCAGCCTGAGGATGAGGAAGAAGAGGAGGAGGAGGAAAGTGGGTCTGATGATGAGAGAAATAGTCAGGTGTTAGCCAGCAGGCTTAACCAGGCTAACTTAAGCACAGTTGGGACTGAAAGTGGGTCCAACCCATTCAGACCCCCAAGTGGGCTTAACCAGGAGCAAAGGAGGAGAAGGAATCACTCAGGTGAGTCCAATGCCTCCCAAGCTTCTAGAGGTTCTCATGGACACTCCAGAAGGGAGCTGTCTAGCCCTCAGAGAAGGGAACCTGAGAACAAAATGAGAGAGGCTGAACTTAGGATCCAGAAGCAAGAATTAGAAGTTGCCCTGGCCAAAGAGAAGCTTGCTAAGGCAAGACAGCCTAGAGAGAGTGGATTAGGATCCACTGGTGGCAGCACTATCCAAAAGGATAAAGACAGGTCCTATGACAATAGAAACCTGAGTAAGATTGTGCCCCCCTACAAGACTGGGGATGACATCCACAAATGGATGACTGCACTTGAGAGAGCCTGCAGAGTACAGCAGATCCCTCAGGAGCAGTGGGCAGCAATCTTGTGGCTCTCCTTTGAAGGTAGAGGCCGAGACAGACTCCTCACAGTTAGTGATGGGGATTCTAGAAACTACCTGGTCCTAAAGAGTGCTCTGATTGATGGGTTAGGCTTAACCACTGAACAGTTCAGGTTAATGTTCAGAGACACCCAGAAGACAGAGACTCAGGACTGGTCTGAATTTGTTGAATGTGCCACTAAGGCTCTGGAGGGCTGGTTGCTGGGAAGTAAGGTTACAGACTATGAAGGATTGTACAATTTGCTTATGAGAGAACGGATTTTAAATAACTGTCAGAACCAGCAGTTGCATCAACATTTGGTTGACTCAGATCTAACCTCTCCCCAAGAATTGGGAAAGAGGGCAGACAAATGGGTTAGAACCAGAGTTAAGCAAAAGAACCAGAACCAGGGTGGTGACCAAAAGAAAACAGACCAGAAGGGTGGGGAGCAGAAAGCTAAAGACCAGAAGTCTTCAACAGGGCCCCAAACTAATACTGAGGGTGGGTCCCAAACTTCCAAGAAGAAGAAGAAAGAAGGTCAAAGAAAACCCTGGTGTAGTACATGTAAAAACACCTCTCACTGGACAAGTGAGTGTAAAAAGGGTGGAGCCCCCAACACTGCAGCCCCTAAGGCACCTGCACCCAATAGTACAGTTAGCAGTGTTGGTCCAGAAACTAAGGGGGTAGTTGGTATCACCTTGGGAACTGAGGGAGATTCTGGCCTAGTCAGAACCCCTACACAAGCTGTTCTGATCTGTGATGTGGAGATTGATTTGTCTACTACTGTCAGTCCCAGTAATCTGGGCAAGTACAGGCAGACGCCTTTGATCAATGACAAAGTGGCTCAAGCATACAGGGACACATGTGCCAGTGTCACCATGGTGACACCTAGCTTTGTGGACCCTGGACAATACCTGCCAGGTGATAATTACCTGGTGACCAATGTTAGCAATGTCACTACTACACATAGTGTGGCACTTGTTAACTTTTCCTGGGGAGGGGTAACTGGCCTAAAAAGAGTTGCGGTCAGTGCTGATTTCCCAGTAGAATGTTTGTTGGACAATGACCTGGAGAACTCTCTATGGTCAGAAGTTGAGTACAGGACTCATGCAGAGATGTTAGGGATATCATCACATGTCCTTGCTGTGACCAGGTCACAGGCCAAAAAGTACCTCTCTGAACCTCAGGTCTTGGATCCTGGAACAATGGACCAAGTACCTTCCAAGAAGAAGAACAGGAGGGTAAAGGCTGTGCCTTCCCAACTGCCTACAAGTGAGGATCAGCCTTCGCAGGAAGATGATCTTGAGACCCCTGAAGGAACTGTCCCTGAAGAGCATGAACCTGATCAGGTTGAGTTTCTGGGGACAGGGGGACCTTCTAGGGCAGACTTGGGGCAGGCTCAGTTAACCTGTCCTTCCCTTGAACCCCTCAGACAGCAGGCTGCTGCAGAGGCTGCTGGGAATGCTCAAGGTACCCATAAAGTATATTGGGATGATGGGCTCCTTTATTCAGAGGGTAGAGACCCCAAGCCTGGTACAACCAGGAGGTTGGTCATACCTCTGCAATGTAGGGGCTTCCTTCTTACCTTGGCCCATGATATTCCCCTAGCAGGACACCTAGGCCAGAATAAAACTTGGGACAGACTTGTCTGTCATTTTCACTGGCCTCACATGTCAGAGGATACAAAGGAGTTTTGTCGCTCCTGTGTAACCTGCCAAGCCAGTGGCAAGGCAGGTGGTACCACAAAGGCCCCCCTGATACCACTACCTGTGGTGGGGGTGCCCTTTGACAGAGTGGGGATTGACATTGTAGGACCAATGGATCCCCCTACAGCATCTGGGCACAGATTCATACTGGTGGTGGTGGACCATGCCACCAGGTACCCAGAGGCAATTCCACTTAGGACCACAACAGCTCCTGTTGTGGCCAGGGCCTTACTTGGAGTTTTCTCCAGAGTGGGGTTTCCTAAGGAGGTAGTATCTGATAGAGGTGCCAACTTCATGTCAGGATACTTAACAGCTATGTGGAAGGAATGTGGTGTCAACTACAAGTTCACCACTCCCTATCATCCACAATGCAATGGGATTGTTGAAAGGTTCAACAAGACCCTAAAGGGCATGATCAAAGGATTACCTATAAAGCTCAGGCGAAGATGGGATATCCTTCTGCCCTGCCTTCTGTTTGCTTACAGAGAGGTCCCACAAAAGGGGGTTGGCTTCAGCCCCTTTGAATTGTTGTTTGCGTACCCTTTAAGAGGACCCCTGTGTTTGGTGAGGGAAGGATGGGAGTTACCACCAAAAAGCCCAAGCAAGACATAGTGGACTATGTACTTGGTCTCCGCTCCAGGATGGCTGAGTATATGGAGAAGGCATCCAAACACCTTGAGGCTAGCCAAGAATTACAAAAAGCTTGGCATGACCAAAAGGCTGTCCTGACTGAGTACCAGCCTGGACAGAAGGTATGGGTGTTGAAGCCAGTGGCCCCAGCAGCACTCCAAGACAAATGGTCTGGACCCCATACAATCATTGAGAAAAAGGGAGAGGTTGCCTCCTTGGTGGACCTTGGAACTCCCAGGAGCCCCCACAGGGTGCTCAATGTTAACAGGCCGAAAGCATATGTTGACAGGGCAGACATGGGCTTGCTCATGGCTACAGATGAGGGGCAGGAGGAAGAGAGTGACCCTCTCCCAGACCTGCTGGATCAGAACCCTGAGGATGGTTCAGTTGATGGTGTGGCCTTAGATGGCAGCCTCACTGAACATCAGCAAAATGACTGTAGACAAGTTTTGCAGGCATATCAACATATGTTCTCCCTGACACCCAGTCAGACTAACTGGTGTACCCATGTGGTGGACACTGGTGATAGTCTCCCTGTAAAGAACAAAATTTACAGGCAACATGACCATGTCAGTGATTGTATCAAGACTGAGGTGCAAAAGATGCTGGAATTAGGTGTCATTGAGCCTTCAGAGAGCCCCTGGGCTAGCCCAGTGGTTCTGGTCCCCAAACCTCACACCAAAGATGGGAAGAGAGAGATGAGGTTCTATGTGGATTACAGAGGACTCAATGCTGTCACCAGGACAGATGCACACCCTATTCCAAGGGCAGATGAGCTCATAGACAAATTGGCTTCTGCCAAGTATTTGAGCACATTTGACTTGACAGCTGGCTACTGGCAAATCAGGTTAGCTGAGGAGTCTAAAGCCAAGACAGCATTCTCTACCCCAGGTGGGCATTATCAATTTGTGGTAATGCCCTTTGGTTTGAAAAATGCACCTGCCACCTTCCAAAGGTTGGTGAATCAAGTCCTCACTGGGTTGGATGACTTTTGCGCAGCATATCTGGATGATATTGCTGTCTTCAGCTCCACCTGGGAGGATCACCTGGTCCACCTGAAGGAAGTGCTAGAGGCTCTGCAAAAGGCAGGCCTCACTATCAAGGCAACCAAGTGCCAGATAGGGCAGAGTAAAGTTGTATACTTGGGCCACCTTGTAGGTGGAGGCCAAGTTCAACCACTGGAGAGTAAGATCCAGACCATAAAGGACTGGTCCCCTCCAACTACCCAGACTCAGGTCAGAGCTTTCTTGGGCCTGACTGGGTACTACAGGAAGTTTGTTAAGAACTGTGGGTCCATTGTGACTCCTCTTAATGATCTGACATCCAAGAAGATGCCCAAAAAGGTTCAGTGGACAGAATACTGTCAAAAGGCATTTGATGACCTGAAGAAGGCCATGTGCTCTGCACCTATCCTGAAGAGTCCTGACTACTCAAGAGAGTTCATTGTCCAAACAGATGCTTCTGAGTTGGGAGTGGGAGTTGTGCTTTCACAACTTAATGTAGATGGTCAAGACCAGCCCATTGCTTTTATTAGCAGAAGGCTGACCTCCAGAGAGAAACGTTGGTCAGCCATTGAGAGGGAGGCCTTTGCTGTGGTGTGGGCCCTGAAGAAGTTGAGACCATACTTGTTTGGCACTCACTTCAAGATTCAGACCGACCATAAGCCCCTGTTATGGCTTAATCAGATGAAGGGTGAAAACCCTAAACTGCTCAGGTGGTCCATTTCCCTACAGGGGATGGACTTTACAGTGGAGCACCGCCCAGGGACTGACCATGGTAATGCATATGGTCTCTCCAGGTACTTCCACTTAGAACATGAAGACACAACTGGTCAAGGTTAGTCTAATGTCCCTGCGTTTGGGGGGGGGGGTTGTGTAGGAGAGTAGGGTCTGCTATCCTATGGTCACCCCAAATTTTTGCTTTTTGCTTCACTGGTTTATGACTTAATGTGGCTGTGGGCCTGCTAATCAGACCCACAGCCTGCTGTTCTCTCTCTAAATTATTGCCAATGTACTTTAGGTGCATTACGAAATTGGAACTGGTTCACCTTATTGGCCCCTGTAACAGTGTACCCAGGTACCCAGGGCATAGGTGCTTCCAAGGCCTAGCAGGGGCTGCAGCACGTATAGTGCCACCCCTGGCCTGGCCTCCATATTTGACACAACTGGCTCATCACTCAGCTGGGGTAAGTCGGTGTAACCACCCCTTACTTAGGTGTAGTATGCCTATACCTAACACAAAATGGACACATATGTTCCTATCAGCCACTCCTATGGAAGGCCTCATCAATACTGGAGGCAGGGTGCTTGGAAATATGTGAGATGGTGCTCTGGCATGAGCTGAGCCTTTCTGCAGCTTTCGGAACCATGTCCTTTAGCTGTTTCATGATACTGCCATACCATATACTCTTAAGTGCATTATGAACCTCGCGGTTAAATGCTATCTTTGGTTTGGCTTTATCAAAACATGTCGAGTAAGGTGTCATACGAATTGGAATACTACCACCTCGCCAGTTCTGGCAACGGGGGTAGCATTCCACCCTTCTAGAGGGATACGACATGTACCTAACCTGAACCCCGGTTAAAGTTAAACAGAGCCTCAGCATCACAAAATGGATGCTGCCACCACAGACACAAGTCTGACCTCCTGCTGCTGGGAGTCCTTCCAGTGAGGGCAACCTGGACAAAGGGTTTCCTGCCTTGGGAGGTGCTAGCACCACCCCAGACAGGATTTTGTGTATTGGGTAGGACAGGGCTGAATAGAATCAGACATGCCTGGGGCACACAAGGTGTCCCTGTGCATATGCCAGTTCAAACCGGTGCTGGGGCTCTCCAGCCCCAGTCTTGGCGTGAAGCTGGACAAAGGAAAGGGGGTGTAACCACCCCCCTTCCTGGTCCCACCCAGAGGAGGGACCTAGCAGGTAATCCGGCCCCTAGAATCCGAATAAGAGTAGGAGCTGTGTCCCAAGACTTCAGATCATCCTGAACTCGACTTGAAACTAAGACGAAGACTGGACTTCTACATTCTGCTGCACAGAAGACTGAAGAGACTCTCCCTTGTGGCCAAGGAGTGACCACCCTGTGAATACAGGCACCAACCAGCAACTCGACGTCTGCTTTGCCGCCGCCTCCCGCCGGAGCCCAAGCCCAGAGCCTGACAAGACCCA
Organism: Lissotriton helveticus; assembly: GCF_964261635.1. Classification (NCBI taxonomy): domain Eukaryota; kingdom Metazoa; phylum Chordata; class Amphibia; order Caudata; family Salamandridae; genus Lissotriton; species Lissotriton helveticus. Next base: position 1,959,783,108 of record NC_136063.1, on the reverse strand, counting down.
GACTCCCAGACATCTCAGAGCCCGATCCACAGTCCCTGAAAAGAAGAGACCCGTGGAGGCACCGAGAGACGTGGGACCGGACATCTTGGAAGACCCCGAAGAGCTGACTGCGCAGCACCTGAGGCACCCTCGTCGCTGTGCTTTGGGGTTTGAAAAGCCCCGACACCAAGCATTATTTGCACCGAAGATCAGCCCCCCCAGCATCTCCACGATCTGCGTGGGGCCCTTTTGCACTTTGCCACTCGACGCGCCGTCCCGGTCACTTACCACGCGGCTAGTGGCCATCTTGGCGATGAAAACTACAATTGGAAATGCTGGTCTGGTTGCTCCAGACTGGCCCTTGCTCCCCTGAAAAGGAGCACAAGCTCTGACCTTGCTGGTCCGAGTGTTAAGTTTTTTCCACTTCCTGCATGGCTTGCATTAGCCAAGGCCTGTTTGCTCCAATCAAGTTGCCAACACCGCCATCAGCTAGAGGCTTTGTGGGACAGCTCGTGATCGACTCCTGGACGTCCTTGACCTCTTCGTGTCCACGTGGCTGCGGAGACAAGCTGCACCTCTTCACCTGTTTGCACCCGACATTGCCTGGTTCCATCCTGGTTCCACGGTAGTCACTGGCTAGTGACTTTGAACATTTTCCCCTCTGCTTTCAGGTCTTCACCTCTTCAGATCCACCCTTGGATCCACCGGAACTCTCCTCGACGACCCGCCTGCAGCATCTTCAGCTCCAAGCACCATCGACCTGCGTGACGAAACCCGACACTACTTCGCACCTGTGCACCTGCTTCCTGTGGGTGAGGTATCTCAGCAACGCCGGTGTTCCCACACTGGTATACACCTCTAGTGCCTGTGTCTAAAGTTTTATCCTTGTAGGTCCATCGGAAGGTTCCTTAAAAACTAACTTTGTAACTTTTACGCACCATTGACTTAACATTGGTGCATGTGTGCACTTTGAGCACTGCACCCGAGTCCCGCGGGCCTTTCCCGACTTCATCACTGCTAGTCTCGAACAGCTCCAGCGATTCCCCAGGCCCTAGGCCTCTTTCCTTTCCCCATAGTGGTTCTTATACCACTATTTTAGTATATGGTTTAGGTGGCCCCTAGGGCTCATCCATATTGTGCAACTTTTGTATATTTAAACTGTGTTTTGTTTTAACGCATTTGCTTCTGTGCTCATAAAGAGTATAGGGGATATTTGTAGAAATAAATCTGTATATAGTTTCAATATATATCTGTGTGGTGTCCTTTCATTTGGTATTCAAGGGGATTGTGTATGGTAAAACAGCTTGCTTCACATGCCTTTACAGAGTTTAGCCTAAGACTGCTTTGTCCACGCTACTAGGATAGCCGGTCTATCAAGGTTGACTTGCAACCAATCATCATAAGGGTTGCTTGGCATGGTACAAGGTGATCACTAGAACTAGTGAGCATCATATAGCAGTCCAACTTCTCACATTGGTGAGCAGCGGTTGGGATTTGATCTTGCTGTTGTTTTACCATTACAATCTTTGAGAGTATCATTTGAAAGATCATACAGGTACCTGATAGGTACACTAAAACAAGACTAGTATACTTAAGTTCTACTGAACTTAGTTGTTGGGTAGTTGTAGGGTCAATATCTAGCGTGGACAGTTTCTGTAAAAAATGTGTGGTGTCCTTCAAGTAAATCCTCCAGTTTTGGACAAAAAGTTGTAAATAAAAATCCCAAAATGTTCCAACCGGATCAAAAATGGACCCGCAGCCCCAAACAATGGGTCGAAACAGGGGGTCTTTCGCATTTTTATGCACTTTTGGGAGTCATATAGATGCGTGGGTGTTTGGGATTCGATGTTTCCAATAATGCTTTGATTGAGTCATTGATCCATTCATTGTTAAGAGCCTCCACTAGTAAACCTTCCAACATATCCTATAGTTGCACCGTGGGATCATATGTGAGCAACATGTATGTATTTGTATCCTTAACATGGGCTTCAACTTTTGATTGATAACACTGGGTGTCCATGACTACAAGGGCACCGCCTTTGTCAGCTGGTTGCATGGTTAGACTGGGATCATTAGCTAGTGTGGTAATCATATTGCATTCATTCTTCTTCAGATTGTCTTGTTTTTTTTAATTGAAACATAATTTTTGAATGTCATTTTGCACCAATGTTTCAAATGTGTCCATCGTTTTATGATAAACCGGTGGTATAAACGTACTTTTCGGTTTAAAAGGACATGTAATTGGTTCCAGACATTGGGGATCAGGTGGAACCACATTGGTGAAGAAGTGACGCAACCTTAACAACCTCATGAATTTGAAAGTGTTGGCCTGGACTTGAAAAGAAGTTGTGGTACTAGTGGGAACAAAAGACATTCCGCGATTAAGAATCGCATGTTGTCGTGGGTCTAATTGTTTTGAGGAAGTATTCATCACTAGGTTATGGTCTTGCCGCTGCGCAATGACCGTCCGCCTTTTTCTTTCTCCTTGCCTGGTTTTTCTGGTAATGTTGTTGTGTCTGCGGTTTGACTGGACGGTGGTCTGTCTAAGTCCGGAACCTGTGATAAAAAAGGCACTGGTGCCGAAGTTCGTGGTGTCTCTATACTGATGGTAGATGGACCTGGCATTTGAGACTGTATCAATTGTTGTGCTGAGGTACGATTCATTGTCATGTCCTTATCGGACACTAAACTCTCTTCAGATGAGGCAGTGGCGGTAGTAGTTTTACATGGCTCAAATCGTCTTTTCGAAATATATCTCCGCCCAGGTATACACCTCGTTGAGTTTATAATCAATAGTATCTCTTTTGTATTTGCACAGTTTGCCTTCCTGCAGTTCTTTTTCATACTTATCTAATTTTTGGTTTAACGCCTCGAGTTGTAATTGCCAAGCATTAGATTCTAATCTGATTTCAAATTCACTTTTCAAGTTGAATATTTCTTCCTCTAGGTCTCTAATTGTTTTGGACTGCTCCTCAATAATTAATAAAATCAAATCAAGATTACATTTATTCAAGATGGCATACCATTTGTCCATTAAGTTAGAATTCAAATGAAAATGAAATAAAAGTGGTTTATTAGCTAGTCGTAAACCTCTTGGTATGTGTTTGGCCTTATGATATTGCACTAAAGTTGAAGCATGAAGCTTCTGATTGAGTTGTCGTCTGGTAATGAACTCAAGTTGACGTAACTGCTAGGTGATTGTCCCTCCATGGGTGACTGCTGTTTTCACCTCCTGTATCAGTGCATAGATGTCACTAGCTTCATCAGATGTGTAAGCTTTTATGTTAGCCCTATTCTCAGTTATATTCATTATTGAATCAAATGACATGGTGATGGGTGCTGCTTCCGGTAGACAGAGAAAGAAGAAGTTACATAGTGGGAAGCGCACACCGTATTCAGAATAAACAATTATTTAATTATAAAACAGTTCAAATACAATGGTGCCACAGTGGAACCCTCGCTGTCAAACAAGAGTTAAATGACAAAGTTATATAAATGCTAACGAACACGGTAGCAACACTGTGCACTGTGCAGTTTGGTCGCCAATGGACCCTCGTGGTATCTTAACAAAATTAGCGTGATATATCAAAAATGAAAAACATAAACAAAGGTTTACTTGTAAATGTATATCTTTGCAGGCAATTGTTAATAGACAAAATGTAAGTGCTTTGGTACATAACCAACTTATCTACAATACGTTCAGAAGCCACGTAATATCATTACAATATCATTTTGCAATCATTCACATGTATAGATATATATACAATCACATGTTAGCAAGAATTCTTGTAATGGCCGATGCATTTCGGGACAGAAATGTCCCTTCTTCAGGGTAAAATCTGTAGAGGGAAAATAACAATGCATGTATAACTGAAGAAGCTATATTAGCACAGCAGACACTCTCTGAAGGAGAGACAAAGAAAGAACTGTGCTTATATTTATGCCGAAAGCTAAAACCGGTCAAAAGAAGAAAGGAACAAGAAAGACCTGCTATTCCCAAGATCAAACCACTAGTGCAAAGAGTGTGAAACCAGTGATGGCAGTAAAGTGAACACGTAAGAAAGTATCCAACAATAAAGGTGAATAAGAACTAGGGATTTTATCACAACCGTGGTAGTGTAACGATGGGACATACCTTGCTGAACTGAAAACCAGGATTCTGCAATAACAGAAACTCAAACTTAGAAACTGTTCGAGAAACGTGGTATTCGTTAGCATTTATATAACTGATTCATCCTGAGCCTGGTCATTTTGGTCCTGGTCCTCCTGGCCACCACTGTCTAGTCCCCTTGCTCTGCCCCACTTGGCAATCCATGCTCTAGTCCTCTTAGTTGTAATTTTCATGACCCTCTTAGCCATGTTTCTGGTCCTCCTGGTCATGATCCTTTTAATTCACCTAGTCCTTGCTCTGGTCTTCAGCGTGCCCTTGGCAGTGGCTGCTCCACGAGGGAGTGCTGCTGGGTGGTAGGGCAGAGTGGGGGAGGAGCAGGGTGGGGGTTAGTAAACTGTGACATTTGGCTGAACAAAGTTAAGTAAATAAATAAATAAATAAAACAAATTACATTGCGCGCTGCATCGTCAATTTGGCATTGCAGTGCGCGCAATGTAATTATTTTATTTATTTACTGAACTCTGTTTAGCCGTATGCCGGAGTTTACTATCTCCCACCCCAACGCTCCCCCGCCCCGCCTCACCACACCGCAGCACTCCCTCGAGGAGCCGCCACTGGTCCTTGGTACTAGTTTCTATGAGAAATCGGGTTATTGGTTAAGGGGATGTTAACTCAGCTCAAGCAGCAACCACAATCCCCACTAGGGTGATCCCCAAAAGTCGTAGGAGTCATGCTTAAAGTACAGGCAATGTGTACATATTTCTGCAGCCAACACATAGTAGAAGAAGAAGGGTGCAGGTCTAGTCTTCCTTTTAAGCAAACAGGGCAGGCCCCAAGCAGCAGGGCAGCTGGGCAGCAGGGAAGCAACATTGCCAGTCATTGCTGCTAGTCGCTATGGGGTGAAGATTTGGGTGTACCGGAGCTGCGCTCTGGCTTTCAGAAGGAAGATCTTAGCACAAATGGGTCTATTTGCAATTGCTAATAGCACACACTTCACAATGCTTTACTTCTATCAAGGAGGAGCTCAACTGTTGCCACACCAAGGGTCTAGGACCTGAGGGGCACCTCTTGGGCATCAGGAACTCACCCAAGCAGTGGTCAGCAGACTCAGGTTGCCGGTCCATTTGCATGTCCAGGCAGCAAGTCAGATAGGCAGATGCATGGAGGCCTCTTGAGTTTGATAAGTCCCAGTGGCTCGGAACAGGAGGTCAGTCATCTGACCCTTAAAGTCACTTCAGCCTGAGATGAAGGTTTTTTGGGGGGGGGGTTTTGTCCTCATTTAACAAAGAAAGCTCATAGAGTTGGAGGATATAGCCGGCTTAATCAAAAAACTGCAAACCTCTATCCAAGATAGAAACAAAGAAAAAATACCCAGTCACTTCTCGGAGAAGAGTTGGTTAGTTTGTTAATCTAACCCCCGGTATTTCTCCACAAAGGCAGTTTTTAGTAGACAAAGACCAGGCTCCCCCTATATGTAGGCAACTCCCGTCTAGCCTTGGCTAGTATTATATCCTTTCAGCCGACATGAGCCAATTTGTAATCATTGAACCATAGGGGAAAAAGAAAGAAAAAGCCATCTATTTTGAAACATACAAAATATAAAGAAAGAGACATAGTCAGCCTAAGACAGTGTAGGAAAACCTACTTAAAGAGAGACAAAAGAGATAAACCACTGATCCCAAACATGCCAAAAACGTACTTTTTTGCTTCTTTTACTAGCTCGATCAAGAGTTGAAATATGTTGGACTGAATTAATCCATTCTGACTTAGTAGGTGGAATCGGTGTAAATCATTTAATGCATATTTCCCGTCGTGCCAAGAGAATCAATACAAAAAGTAGTGCCCTCTGATCCCTGGAAAAAACTTGATCTGCCAACTCTCGCACGCATACCCCAAAAATCACTGTTGATGCAGTTAACCCCACTATTCCTCCCATAATTTCAGAGATAATGTTACTTACATGATCCCAGAAAGGCTTGATTCAAGGACGTTGCAAAAACATATGAACCTCATTTGCGTTGATATCATCACACTTCGGCCACTTCCTTACCGCTCCGTCTCCTATTTTAGAAAATGTGGAAGGTGTCCAGTATGCCTTGTGGACAGTAAAGAGATGATTTCTTTTCAATGGGGCATGTTTCACACATGACCAAAGCGTAGACATTGATACTTGCCCGAGAGTGTCAAGGTCTTCACCCGGCATGTCCTTCTTCCAGCTTTCTGTAAACAGGATTGCTTTATTATCTCCAGTTTCTACCAAAAGCCAGTACCAGGCAGCCACCTCCTTTTTGGTTGATCTAGTAGCAATTTGTTTTATTCGGTCTCCGTTTCCTTCTAACTCCTGTCTAATAGATCCTGACCAGCCAAGAATTTGGACGTATTTAAATCTTGAAACTGTGTTATTTGTTAGAGCAGAAAAACACTGCCAAGGGATTAGATATTTTTTCACTATTAATTCTCCCCATTTAACTATTCCGGCTCTACGTAGCGGTAGTGACAAAACATCCTGCAAACATGCCCGGGTACCCGGGGAGTCCCAGATTGTTGCTTCTTGGTTTATAGTACGATATGTTTAGCAAAGTCCGTACTTGGAACCAAACTTTTAGGGCAGCATTGAGAATCTTCAGCCTAACTTTTTTGTAGAATTTTGGGTGGAGAAATTTTAACAGGAATGAGTAGGCTTGGGGGATGTAGGGGGTGGTTAAAGCTGTAAAAAGAGGAGAGTATGTCTTGAAATTTTTAAGGAGTTGTCGAGAGTTTTTGAAGTGGAAGGCGCAATAATATAGATAAAGATCCGGTGTGGCAATACCACCCTTGGGTTTTTTTCCGCCTAAGTTTCTTTTGTGAAATTCTAGAGGTCTTCCTTCCCCAAATGAATGATGAGAAGAGTCCTTGTGCTTTCTTGAACTATACATTGTGAAATTCTAAGGGAATGGTGTCAAAAAGATAGGTAAACCTAGGTAGGATCGTCATTTTTAGTAGGTTAGACCTACCTTTATAACATCATTTTTTTCCCGTGCCTGCAGTTGTTGTTTTACACAGGACAGGGTTTTTTCAAAATTAATTGAGCAATTTTATCTATTTCTTTTGTTATTTGGACCCCAAGGTATCTTATTTGCGATTTTACAAGTGGGCTCTTATAGGAGGAATTCCACAGCATCAGCTCTGTTTTCTGCTGATTAATGGTGTACCCTGATATCTTTCCAAAGTTAGTTAATTGAGCCCAAATATCTGGGAGGGCTTTTTCCATATCTCCTGTTAGTATCATTAAATCATCTGCATAGAACCCTAACTGTTTTCCCAGCCTATGCAAGCGAAAGGTGGAATATCTTGAAATGATCTTAATTTACAGGCCACGGGTCCTAAGTAGAGATTAAAAAGGAAAGGCGATAAGGGGCAGCCCTGCCTAGTTCCCCGGGAGATTCTAAATTGCTTTGTTAAACTCCCATTAACCAGTATCCTTGCTGAAGGTGTCTTGTAGAGAGCTTTAACTGCCTCCACATATCGGTCTCCCAAATTGAAACGGTTTAATGCTTCTATTAAAAAAGGCCAACTAACCCTATCAAAGTTTTTGGCAGCGTCGAAAGTTAACACTGCCAATGGCGTCTGATAGGTGGTTGCCAAATCTATTGCGCCTATTAGATCCTGTGTTAGTTCTTTTAATTGCCTTCCTTTTACAAAACCCTTCTGATCCGAATGAATCATTAGGCCTGCCACTTTATCCAATCTTTTTGTCAATATTTGGGTGTAAATTTTATGGTCACTGTTTAGCAGTGAAATTGACCGATAGGATTCGAAATTTTCCGGGTTTTTATTTGGCTTCAAGATTAATGTAATAAATGCCTCATACCATGATGATGGTATTTTTTCCGCTTCCTTAGACAGTGAGTTGAAAATTTGACATAAAAACTGTGCTAGCTTGTCTTTCAGGGCAATATAGATTTCATTTGGAATAGCGTCCGGGCCTGATGCTTTCCCTTTTTTTAAGGTTTTAATTATTTGTATGACTATGAGATGAAGGGTGTAGCTCCAGTCTTTCTAATAAAGCAGTGCAAGCCTCAAGAAGGAGAAGGGTTGCCAGTCATTGCTGGTGGTCCACCGTAGAGCAAAGATTCTGGTACCCTGGAGCTTCTCTCTGGCAGAGGGAAGGCCATGGACGAATGGGCCAATTTGCAGTTACAAATAGCTCAAAACAATGTTTTCCCTCCGTCAAGTTGGAGCTCAACTGATGCCAGACCAAATGTCTAGCCCTGAGGGGCACCTCTTGGGCCTCACAAACTCACTCCAGCAGTGACCAGCAGACTCAGGTTGCGGGTTTAGTTGCAGGTCCAAATTAAAAAAAGAAACCCCTTTGGATAAATGCACTCTTCACACAACATTCATACACAGACCCGCCTCTCAACAGTGGTATAGCTGTGGGTACGAGGGATGCACTAAAGCAAGAAGAAATTCTATAGAAGAATACAAATTCTGGGAAAAGAAACACATTTATTGATAATTAGAAATGATTAAAAACACTGTGCATATCACAATACATATCAAATTCGTAACACTTCCAGTCATAGGCTGGAAAAAAAAGTTGTCTTTCTTTTCTCTTTAGACCACGGTGTAAGCTCTATTAAAAATACACATGTATATATAAACAACACATTCATATACAAAAAATAATATACAAAAAAGTAATTGGGAACATGCCAGGAAAAACTAATTCCTATTACAGAAGAAAGCCAGTAAATTAAACAATAATCAATTGTGACAGCTATAGTTGATTTGCGAAAATGCTGAATTTGGAAACAATTGTCACCATAGATTTTACACGGTTTTCTCTTAAAAGCATTGACGTGTTTCGGTGGGCGCTAATTGTTGGCCAACACCTTCTTCAGGAACATTTATATAAAAAAAGTCCCAATCAAAGAAATCATCTGTTAGTTCTGGGAGTTTAAATCTCCAGAGTGCAATGCCAACTGGAACTCAGAAACAGTACTGCCAAGAGGCTCTATATATAATCATACCTTTAAGCAAGTTCAAGTCTCAGTATAATATTCATCGATTGTTAGGTCATTTTCACCCATCTGCAGCTCAACAGACTTTGTCGGTCTTTAAGTGGTTCAATATATTCTGTTATGCTATTCATGTTAGCCACCATACACTCCTTGGTAGCTCAATGAGTGAGAGTTAGCGACAATCCCTGATGGAGTTTCCTGCCTGTACAAGTATTTGCCAGTGCGCATCAAATCTGGGTTGTTAAAGCGTATCATGCAACAGGTTTGTTCTTGGTTCACACCTGTGCTTAAAACAACGACTGTCTATCAAGGTTCAATAAATCACAGTCTTCAACAGCGATCTGTGTCTTGTTATAACCTTCGTGCGGGGCAGGAAACCTCCGGCAGTCAGCGTCTCAGTTGCAGGTCCAGGCAGCAAGTCATTTAGGCAGATACACAAAGGCCTCTTAAGCTTGTTTTGTCCCTGTAGCTCAGAACAGGAGGTCAGTCATGTGACCCTTGGAGTCACTTCAGCATGAGATGAAGGGTGTAAGTCCAGTTTTCTTTCCCACGAAGCAGGGCAGCCCTTAAAAAGGGCAGTAGGACATCCTTCTACTGCAGTATGCACAGATCCAGGAGTGCACGGAAGAGTGGATATGAGGGTCCTATTGTTATATCTGTTGCCCACTTTAAAGTGGGAGAAGCTTCTAAAGTTTCCCCCTGCAGAGGTTTCTGGAATGTCCTGCCTCCATGCCCTGGTCCCAGTTTGCATGGGGGAACAATGAGCTACTATGAAGTTCTTAGTATGTGAACTGAACCAGTGCCTTTGAAATACAAGTGCTGTGAGTAACATCTCCGCCCTTCCCCCCAATGGTCCTTCAATAATGGTCATCCTGGGTCTGGTCTTCTTTATTTCTCAGGCACCAGTCCTCCTAGCTCCCACTAAGTCTGACCCTCATAGATTGTCTGATCCTGGTCCCAATGTGCTTAGATATCAGGGTCCTTTATTTCCTCCAATCATTGTAATCTAGATTCTCCAGGTACTGCTAGCCCAGATCATTTATGGCTGTAATCTTCCCAGTGTTGGCCCATTCAATTCTGGCCACTCGTCTTCCTTGATCTGATCTGTGTAGTCTTGCTTCTTTTGTTTCTGGTTCTCCTCTCCATTGGTCGTTTGGTACTGTACTACAAAGAACAGATGGCTGGGTGACAGTTGCGCAGAGTTGTGAAACAGTTAAAACTCTAAATCTAAATAGCTCAAAGGATAAGGTGACGGCCATCCACCATCAGCCAGAAAGTAAAGAAAAGTATATAGTATACATAACAAAACACGGATATATCCTGAGCTTGGGTCATCAGTAATTAGAGTCCTTAGTAAATCAAGGTTGAGACGATCTTCTTTTCTTCATTTATTACACATCACTTCTTCATAAACATTCCTAGCCGCCAGCATGTGTTTCGTCTTTAGTGGTATAAGCCACAGACTTCCTCAGGGTTAATGATAAAGGTTGATTCTTTAAGATCAAAAGAAATAGGTAAAAAGCAGTATCATAGAAATCCAATCACTAGTCTTAATCAGAAATTCAGTGGTTTGTGGCGAGGTAGGTAAACCGCTCCTAAGAGTCTTCAAAAGTAGTGAAAACACCAACGAACATAAAAGAACGGCATCGTCCAGCACGAGTCTCGAACTGCGATACTGCTTTTTACTTATTTCCTTTGATCTGAAAGAATCAACGTTTATCATTAGCCCTGAGGAAGTCTGTGGCTTATACCACTAAAGACGAAACACGTGTTGAGGGCTAGGATTGTTTATGAAGAAGTGCTGTGTAATAAATGAAGAAAAGAAGATTGTCTCAACCTTGATTAACTAAGGACTCTAATTACTGATGACCCGATCAGTTCAAGCAAGCTTTATTCGACGAATGTCATGAAAGCATACAGTACATATAAAGTTTGTCCTTAAAAGATATAATAAATAGTGATAAAATTTACAATAGCATTAATACAACAGCCAATATGAAATTAAATGTAAACACATTACATGATCAGAATGGTTTTTTCGCCCCAAAGTTAAAATCTAAGCTGCCAGCAGTCTCTTTCGAATTGACCATGCCCACCACCCTAAATATTTGGCCACAGCTATGTACAGAGGCCGGTGAACACAGGTACGGATTAATCTGACAGCAAGGAGGCCGCTCCTTGTGCCCAGTAACCTACACACTGGGCGTAACCAGATCCTTCGGGGAGCTAAATACAAAGGGCACTCGAACAATAGGTGGCTAATAGTTTCCATGGTGGCTGAACAGGCTGGACAAGCAGTCAAGCAGTCATGCCCCCACTAGTCCACCTGTTAGTGAACGCCCTTACTGGTAGACTCCCAATTCTCAGTTGGAAGTAAAGCTTCCTGTCTAGAGGTTTTGAGATAACATCCCAGAAGGCTTCAAAGTTTGACCCGTCTTTGAAGTCCAGGAACATACCGGTCAGGGAAAGGGGAGCTGTGTTCCTAAGAGTTTTCGAAGCCACAGACTTCCAGTACAGGTCTTTGAGAACCTTCTTCGATGGAAACCTGACATTTCCTGGATCATCCCACAGTTCCCCAAGACCTAGAGCCCTTAATGCACCCCGTATGTGTCCTAACCACTTGATTTTTTGGGAAGTATCGCTTTTTATTACATCCAGCAAGCCCCTAGTGTATACTTCCAATTCGGGCGTGGTCCAAAGCCGCCTCCAGTATAAAACTGGGCGAAATGACGCAATTAGGGCTATTGGGCACAGACCCAAATCGTAAAATAAAGGGCTCATAGGGGTGCTCTGAGGTAATTTAATTAGGTTCCTTAAAAAACGATTCTCAGAAGCTGTTATCCCCCTTAAATTTTCAGACACCCATATTTCTACTCCATATAGAGTGGAACTGACTACTTTGCCATTATAAACTGATAAAACAGGGCCAATCGGCTTAGTAAGGGACCTTGAGTGTTCCAAGCTTAGAGCTCCTGCGAGCTGATGATGTTTTAAGGTGGCCAGTACAACCTGGTGATTCCACGTTAGATCGTGCTGGATACATACTCCCAGATAGCTAAAAGCCTGGACTTTCTCAAGAGGTAGTTCATTCATTCTTACAGTCCCCTTATAAGATTTTGGCACGTTAAAAGACATGAACTTAGATTTTAAAACGTTTACTTCCAAACCTCGAGCGGTACAAAACTTTTCAAAAATCACCAAAGCCCTTTGCAACCCGCTCGGGGTTTTGGATACTATCAGACAATCGTCAGCAAACATTAAAATGGGGACTTTGGCTCCTGCAAGGGAGGGCGCGTCAACATTGGAGTCGATCAGTAGCTTGGCCACGTCATTAATGTACTTAGAGAAAAGGGTTGGCGCCAAAACACAGCCTTGGCGCACTCGGTTTTTACAGGGAACTGGGTTGTGACATTGCCAGGACTACCCCACCTAATCTGAGCAAAATTCTACTCATGGAGTTTCTTGATCAGAGAAAGTAGGGGCCCAGGCATGCCCATATCATTAAGAACGCTCCATAAGGTCGAGCGGGGAACCAAGTCGAATGCTGCTCTAACATCAATATAGGCAGCATATAGACTACCCCTTCCAATCACCACAGTCTTCCAGTGCAGCATAGCAAAATGCAAGACCTGGTCGATTGTGCTGATTGAGATTCTAAAGCCAGCCTGCAAATGGGATAAGATGTTCTGTTCCCGCTCCCACTCCAGTACTTTGTTTAGGACCAGCCTGCCAAAAAATGTTTGGGTGGTGTCAATTAGGCAGATGGGCCGATAATTACCCGGTAAGGACTTGTCCCCCTTTTTAAATACAGGAATAATTTTGGCCCCATTCCAGGAATGAGGAATGGGAGCGCCCCTCGCAACCACATTAGCCAAGAGGAGTATGTATGTACCCCAGGATTCTATGTCCTGCAAAAATAAGTCCGCTGGTATGCCATCAATACCTGGCGCTCAGCCAGGGATGACTAAGTGTAGGGCACAATACACATCTCCATGGGTGAATGGATCTTCCAGAAATGGTATAAATGGTAACTCCATGATTTGGTTTAGAGCCTTGCCCTTTGCATATTGTGGTTTAAAGTAGGCTACCCATTTGTCTTGGGGGACCCAGTTCTGAGGCTTATCCGGGTTGCCCTCACTTCCCATTTAAAGATGCTCCAGAACCTACGCGATTCTTTCTGAGATCCGACCTCCTTTAAGTCTTGGCATCTCTGCTTGTCCCAGGCGCGTTTGGATCTAGAGAAGGCACTCTTATACGAGGCCCTTGCGAGACGAATATTCCCGCTTGATCCGCTTTTAATAGCTCCACCCAGTTCTAAGCGGGCCTGCCTGCAATGCCCTGAATACCATCCTGGTGGCTGAGGGATGCGTGATCCTTTTGGTTTAGAAGGCCTAACAAATAAACTTCTTAGCTCTTTAAAGAAAATCTCGTGGATCTTAGAGCCCTTTTCTAGTGCAGGAGCCAGTAGGCCCTCTTTGGATATTACACCCAAGTCACTTGTTGCTTGAGCTAGCTTGATTGATATAAAATCGATATTCTCTTGAATAGTCGAAACCTATGACCAACGGACGTGGCGCATATCATTTGAAATGGCGATATCAATGGGAGAATTAGTACCCACCTCCCCTCCATCGCTGGCGGGCACTTCCCAATAGGTAAGTGACATACATAGGGTATTGTGATCACTTTCAACCCTATCAACAATTGACATATCATTAAGATATCGCCATAAACCCAGACTGACCAGGATATAGTCTATTCTACTTTGGCGTGACCTACTCCTGAACGTGTTGGCCCCTAGTTTATCTCCAGCGGTTCTACCATTAGTTGATCTTAAGCCTTTATTTAGACAGATTGAGTTGAGTTGAGTCACTATTTCTGTCCACCTTTTAATTGGCTCCAGATCAAGTTTGGGTACGCCCCATTCCCTGTCTTCTTCATCGGATATGTTTCCGTTGTCACATAAAAGAGGCTCAAAGGTTACATTAAAATCGTTGGGAGAGTGTCGTTCTATCAGAATTTCCAGGAGGGCTAGTACTTCAGATTTCTTACCCCCAGTAGTTCGGGAGTACAGGTTATAGATATAGATGGGCTTCTTGTTAGGGGACTCTATCATTAAAATTTGTAAATCCTTGTGATTAGTAGGCAGGGGCTTGATTGTAACATCAAGGTCCTGCCTGACCCATATTGACAGGCCTCCAGACGGGCGGCATCTCCCACTCTTTTCGGCTGGGATGCTATAATTCAGGTAACCAAAACAATGCAATGTATCCAGCAACCAAGTCTCCTGGAATAGGCACATTTCAAACTTGCTGATGAATGTTGCCCATTCTGGAGAATCTAATTTAGGTTTCAGGCCAGCTATGTTCCATGAGATGATAGATCCTAGGTTCCCAGAGTCAGATACAAGGGCATCATTTAGTGTTATATCTAGAATATTAGATGACATTATCGGTGAAGAGGGCATAGAAATGGATAAAAGTGGTAATGGAAGCGAGGTACCCGGGTGGGTCATTCTACTTGGGGCAGCCTTTTCACTATTAATTGCAACTCTAACTTCCACTTGTACAACTTCTGGTAAAAGTCAATCATTACAATCCAAGCTAGAGCTCACCCCGGGATTGACCACAGTGTACTTTTGTTTTTGAGTCAACCAGATCTGGGGGGTGGGTCTCAGTTGGAACCTGGAGTGATCCGGGGAGCATGTTCTGAATCCTAGGTTAATTAGGTTTCCTACCAAATTGGGATTTTTAAAAGTTAATCCAATTCAGTCATATGTATCCCCCGGGAAGCTGAGCCTCAAGGTACTGCTGATATCCTCCCTAATGACAGACATACAGCCTCTGACATACCTAATCCAGTGAATAGCTTTGTTGATTAGAGATTCAGTGGATTCGTAGTAACTGCCTAGACTCAACTTGGGTTTATTAATCAGGTACACCATAGGCGGCTTATTTGGGTTGGAATTATAGTGGGCAACATGCGTTCTAGGCGGAACCGATTTGGTGGCCTGTTGGGATCTTGCTGATTTCTGTTCGACAGGTCTCAATATAGTAGTATAAGCACCGCCCACTTTCCCAGCTAGCTTACTTCCTGAGACTACTACACCACTCCCTTTACATTCCCGATTAGTATTGGGAACTTCTCTTCCTGATCTAACCAGCTCACTAAGAGGGGTGCTTCGAGATTGAAGAACACCTGTAGGAATTGGGAGGGCTTGAGTAGTCTTAATGTGATCTCCCACCTGCAATCTATTTGAGCGAGAGGATTGAGTTGCTACAAGGCCTTTTGAGCAATATCCAGAGCCTTGATCTGCCCTCCAGCTATTTACCACATCTGTCAGCTGCTCAATTTTGGCCTGCATTCCTTCAACTAGGTCACAAAGGTGCTTAATAACTTCAGCCAATGGAGTAGCATTTATCTCCATTTGCAGATGAGCCTCAAAAGAACCAGGCACATGAAGTACACCTTCGCTTAGGGGAGGAACTGGCACAAGCCCTTCTGGGCTGGTTTCGGGAAGGCGGGTTTCAATTTGGGCCAGTATTGAGAACCTGCTACTGCAAGGCAGAGTAATTACATTGTCTGGAATACAAGCGGGAGCTGAATGGGGCTGGTCTTGGACTGGATTGAGGCCCCCCACCTCAAAAATCACAGGTTTGGTCATGCTCCCTGCACTAGGTTTACTCAAAAACATTTCTGGAATGACCGTTGTGCCCCTCTTTTGGGCCTTTCCTACACTGATAGACACATTACTTCCACCCTCTGAAACCATCTCATTTGTGTCGGGAGCCGAAGTCAATAGGTCCTCAGAGTCTTGCACCAATCTATAAATCCGATCCATGATACAGTTGCTACCCGCGTGAGGAAGATGCTTTTTCTGAGTCTTAACCTTCGGCCTGTTAGCTTTTTTCCCTCCCTTGGCCACCCCACCAACTGCCTTATTCGCGTCCTCTGTGGTTTTCCTTTTCCCCATTGGTAATACAAATGTATCTGGGACAAGAAGCAATGAAGCAAGAAGCGATGAGTGCACAGTACCTTGGATGTCGAAAATGAAGGGGGGGGTGGCCCAACCCTGCCTCCTCCTGCCCCGGACGGCCACAGACGGCCCGCCCTTTGCCCGGGCTTAGCCCGGCGACCGCGCTCCGGGAGATGTTCCGCTCTCTTGAGGCGCCTCCTGGCGCAGCGGGAGCGTCAGCGGTGCGCCGGTCCCCTTGGGTAGCTTGGAATAGTAGTCCAGGTCGCAGGTATAAACACGGCCGTTCCCCTCACGGCTGGGGAAAGCGCTGGTGGATTTGGCTGCCTGGCCGTTGCCCTCACGTCCTCTAGAAGAAAAGGTTTGCCGCCCTGGGACTCGCAGGGGACGCTCGATGCTCCGCTCTCTTGAGGCGCCTCCTGGCGCAGCGGGAGCGTCAGCGGTGCGCCGGTCCCCTAGGGCCTCGAGAAGAAAAGGTTCGCCGCCCTGGGACTACTGATGACCCAAGCTCAGGATATATCCGTGTTTTGTCTTCTGGTACTGGACCTCTTTTGTTAGTATACTTGTTCTGCTATTCTTATTGCCCTCATACATCCTTGTTCCTCTGGTCCTGGTCGGTGCTCTCAGGTCCTCCTAGCCTTCCTTCTTGCTATGGCCCAGGACCTGGGCCATGTCTGTGCCTTCAGCCCCTTGTCTTCTGTATCAAGATCTCCCTAGTCCACATCCTCTTGGTCGTCCTATTTCTTCCGACCCTGGTCCGGGTACCCCAAGTCCTGTTTTTCCTTGTCCTGTTCCTTGCTGTCTTTATTCCTGGTCCCCTGTGACACTGCTAACCGCAGACTTCATAGATTGGTTCACTCTGGACCTGGTTTCCTTGTCTTGGACCTTGTAGCTCTGTTCATCCTAGTCCTCCTGGTGGCCCAAATTCCGGCCCTTATTTCCCTACTTGTCATTCACCTCCTCATCCTGGCCCTACTCCTTTCTTCCCCAGACTCCCTCCATAGTGACTTTAGTAAGATACAGCTTCGAATCCTGCACCCAGATATTTTATTTGACTTAAAGATTTATTTTGCTGAGACAGTACTAGTGAATAGTGTGAACAAGTGTATTTATTCACAGGGAGCAGAGTGACCTTCTCCTGTGAATTATACAGATGCACATCTGTCTCCTGCTTTCACTTCATCATTCCATAGCAGCTCCATCACTGTGTCTCCCACAATGTACCTTCTGAAAGTGCCACAAACATTGTGCCATCAAGTATTAATTGCCTACAGCATGTGTCCCTCCTTCTGGGGCCAGATGCCACCTATCTCTCAGCAATCCATGTTTCCTGTTGCTTCTTAACTGCTGCTGTATTTCCAGGTTTAAAAGGCTAAGCAAGTATCACCACCCTTAAAAAGAAGCCTAAATCTAGTACAAGGTGTTCCATAAAAAGCCCAAAATTACCCCAGATCACAATAAATCATCAAATGAAGGATCATGAACATTAGAAAAACTATCTATTCTCATGAGTGATTAAAACATTTATGTAACATGCTTTAAAAGCGTACTCAATATTTTTTGCCGACAGCCAAATATTCAATGGGCCCGATTCACAAAGGGTAAACTCATACTTTTGTGTAAGTCTACTACCTTTCGGTATTTACAAAGGTAAACTTGGACCAAAAGTATGACTTTACTACTTTTTGGTATTCACAAAGGTAAACTTAGACCAAAAGTCTAACTTTACTAGTAGTAACTTACCTTTAGTGAAGACTGAAAAGTAGTGCATTTAGACTTTTGGTCTACATTTTGCTTTGTAAATACCAAAAAGTAGTAACGTTAGAAGTTTGATGTATGGTATGTAGTTGTTTCTATTGCAGGTGTGGATAAGCCTCATTATTGAGAATAAAGGAGTTTTGTCTAAAAAGATAGCAGAGCATCGGTATAAGGAGTTGTCCAAGGGATATGCAGCAACATGCAAGAAGAGGGGTTCTCATGGGAAAAAAATGGCCAAGGACGAGAAGAGATAATATGCTATTGGTCTGAGCAAAGGTGCTGAATTATCCAGTTGTACCAAAGCAATGAGAATTTCCAAAGGAGGAGCCACATGAGAGTGTCACTTCGATGGCAAATGATATTATGTGATGTGTTTTAGTTAGGGAGTGACTTATGCTATTGGTTGAGTGTTTTTAAGCCACCGGACCCATCATCACAGTATGTTCTACTGAGAACTCAGATGGCTGACAACTTTTTTCTTTCCTTATTTGATTCTGTCCTTACTCAAATGCTTTCGGTTTAGGGTTCCCTTAATAAGTGAGCGTATGGAAATTCAGGATACTCATGCTAATTAAAGAGAATCATCTAATGCAATTTAACCTTAATTTCTTCTTTCTGGTTATCTGTGTCATAATATTAATGTTAGTTATTTGCTTTATACTATTTAGGGTGCATCTCTTAAGGAGATTGTGACTTACTCTTGCTTTCTTACTTACTTAATCTTCCTGTACCTTTATACGATTTTACTGAGAATGATTTCTGTACTTATATTAAACCTAATAAACTCAGATTAAAGAATTGAGTGAATTAATGTGTAGCGATACTAATGCACTTTATTGAGATTGTTAACTAATGATTTAATTCCTTTCACCTCTCACTCTACAAGAAAGATCTATCCCCTCTGTAGAGAATTGTGTAAATGGGCCTAGACTTTAACACTATCATACAATGCTTTGATGCTCATGTCACTCTATGTGCAATCCTGTTATACAATTCTTTGATGCGTATGTCACTTTATGTACAAGCCTGGAAAAATCATAACTACCACGGCAGCTCTATCCACTTCATCCTAGAATTCTGAAAGAAACTACAAATATGGCTCTTCCAATAGGCCCCAGAGGGGGTTGCACAATTCCTTCTATAGATGCCAAACCACTCTTGTGGGTGATATGGGTGCCATACATATAAGCAGAACATAACATGACAATGCTCTCATACTGATGGCTGTTGGTCTATGTACAATGTTGTCATACAACACTCTAATTCTTCACCCATTCTCTACATAATGCTCTAATTCAATTCTGTGAGTTAAAGTTGAAGACTAAAACTAAAGTTTATGACTTGGAAAAAAAAAAACTCCAAAACTGTTCAACTTCTCCTTGTAATTTGCAAACTGGCAAGAATGTTAGCATTTGAGGGAGTTAGATATAAGGTATGCAGTAAATCAAAGTTCATTACATCAATGTTATTTGTTGATCGGTTAATGTCTTATAGACTGGACAATCTCACACATGAAAGTCTAGTGTAGATATGTTATTGCTAATTACAACTAAAGTGGGGAAAAATACTGTCTCATTGATGTAATTTTATAATCATGAAACTTGGTACTTATCTCCATGCATGTTAAACCAGATATAAATAGAAAGATAAGTTAGAATTGATAATCTATGTGGTGCTCGCTGTGGTCTGGAACATACTTAGAGATAATCCTAGTGTTCGATTTGCTATATTGAGCATTATATCTATGTGTATGGGGAGCAATTTTTCACTCGTATTTTATATACATTTTTACAGCATTGATGAAGTGAATTCTTCTGAGGAACGTGTACGCTGTGTTATGTCTGTGTCGTATAGAGCACACACATTACCCCAAAAATATGTGTCCTGGCCCTTATATGACTCTGCTGTAAAAACGCGCTGAGAGTGCTAAAGAAGAAGAGGAAAGTTCATATTTTTGCTTACATGTGGAGATGAAATAGATAGATCTGTGGCTGTTTTTTAAACCTAGAGAGAATTGACTGAGTCTCTGTTCTAATTGCATCATATTCTAGGCCTTTGGGTGATTACAGAAAAAATGTACCCTCCTACTATAGCCTTTTTAAACCTGAGAAAGTCAAACTGAAACTGTGACATCATTTTTTAAGTCCTAGAGTTTTTTTTTTTAAATAGGGAGCCCATATAATCGTTCTTTTTCTGACTGGAAATTGCATTATTAGAGACATCTGTTGCAAATTGGAACTCAGTGGAGTTTATGTAAATGATCAGAGACTGACATTCTCCAGCTCAGAACCAGCACTAATGGAATTGCTAATCTGGACTATTGTGACTGCTGTGTTCTTACAAACCCTGGTCATTTTACAGTAACCCTTGACTTCACAATCCTAATGTCAGTATACCATTGTTGAATCCCTGTTCAAGGAGACTAGCCTCAGCTTTTTGACAAAAGAGTAATATAAAGATTGAAAAGTGTAGGGCTCAGTGCTGAACCATGGAGGACCCCTACCTTGATAAGTTTTGCAGGAAAGTAGAGGTTTGAGCAGATTCTTCCGCAAAACATGTATTATCTGTTTTTATGATGGAATCTGAGTCCAGATATGAAATTATGATGACTTTGAAGGTTTTTAGATTTGAATTACCAATAAAGTATCTGCTTAAGACTTTCAGATATAATATTGTCCTATAAAATGATCAATAAATAATTTTGATTGGATTAACTTTGGTTTAGTACAGACCTAATATCTAACTCTTGTACAAACTAGAGTTCATCCAATGTTATTATGCCTCTATCACTGAGAGTACAACATCATTTGCCTTTGTAGATCAACTTGCGTCAAAAAAGTATATCTCCAATTATATGACTGTCATCTCTGAAATTTTGATTCAACCTATATATTCATTCTGAAATCAAGCGCTGAGTCCTGTCATGTTCCTATATTTTTTGTTTTTATTCATTCTATTCTGTTGCTTCCTTACCCCTGACCTGGTATGCAACTTCTGATTTCTCTTTTACCATTTAATGTTCATACAGTGGCCTGTTTTGACAAATGTTGCTAATTTTACAGTGACTGTCGACTTTTTGATTCTAATGTTTGTACCCCATTGTTGAAATCTAGTTTGAGCAGTGCCTGTACTATTTAGGACAATACAAAACATATACAAAATGATACTTCGGATTCAATATGACAGTGTTTCATCAAACAGCATAATACAATCAGAACTTAACAGTATTGGCATAATACCGTTCAGTAGCTTTATTAGGAGGTTACATAGTTAACATTACTCATCAACTAGTTATTTTAATGTAAGGTGAATAAAGTCTCTAGAACAATAAGATTTTTCATTTTTCATGTAAATATAATAACTTCTATGAAACAACAGTTAAATACCCTAGATGTGTTTGTTTTCAGGAATTGAGCCTCAACATCACGAATTTGGGAAAATGGGAGGCAACTATGTCAAGACACCCATGTTGCAAGGACAATATATAACTCTGGAAGATGGTAAGTGATATAGAGACTTTTCTGATAGTTACTCTTTTAGATGATCACCTTTATTGGATATTGCAGCATTTCTACCAGTAATTATACACACACTGACAAAGCAAATAAGTGTGTCTTATAACTAAATTTGCCATGTTATCATGTATTGGTACATTTGTATGTGTGGTGTATTGTGGATGGGGAGTAGATGAATGGATGCTTCTACTCATTAACTAACTAATGTATCTGCCCCTGCAATCAATAACTTTATCCATTCAAATAGCCACCTGTACCTGCACTTATGTATCCATTAATCCATCCATTAACTCATGTTTGCCTTTGCCAACCATCCACAATGCTGCACAAACTGTCATCAATAATTGAAGAGACTATTCCCATTGCCTTTGATAATAATTGTTTAATCTGTATCTGAGAACAAAATTAAAATCTTTGATGAATAATGCAATATTTTCATACCCTCCTCCAAAATATTAAAGAGAAAAGGAATAACATTTATACGGTCTGGTTTATGTAATTTGAATTTATCCTCAAGGAAAATGTCTATAAAGTAGTTTTATTTTATCTGATGTTGTTTTCGTATAATTTGTATATAAACGAATATGCTATAAACAAAAGTGAATGTGAATTGAACCTAAGATTATGAATTTACAGAAGTTTACCACTCTTACCTACTGTTCTGTTGTACATGTTGCTAC
Organism: Lissotriton helveticus; assembly: GCF_964261635.1. NCBI lineage: Eukaryota > Metazoa > Chordata > Amphibia > Caudata > Salamandridae > Lissotriton > Lissotriton helveticus. Next base: position 1,959,761,089 of record NC_136063.1, on the reverse strand, counting down.
ATGATAGTCACCTTGCCAATTGCTTTGAATACCACTTCACATGTGCTCTGAAGTCAAAGAACAGTGGAATAGCAACAAAAATAAACTGCATTAAAATATGTTTTCAATGGTGCCCCATCAATTAAGTTCCATCTGTGATTCTGTGATTCTGACAGCTAGTTTAAGTATCTGGGCGGCTGTCCATGCAAAACGAAACAGGTTGTGTGAACAGCCTATATAAAAGATATCTTTAGCACAACAGTCATCATTGAAAAAATGGGTAGGAGGTTACATTGGGGAACAAATTGTATTCAAAGATTGATTTCTTGAATGGTGGAGCTGACAAAATGTAATGAAGCAATGTGTCACACCCTGCATGGAATGTTGTAATCCTAGATGGACAAGGTTTTAATGTAGATTCTTAAGCAGATGATAAGATTCCCGACTCACATAACATGTTCACTCTTTTATTGGTTATTAGGCACCACACACCACCATCTTAAAAAACTATAGAAAACTGCAGCTGTTTAATCAAGTGAGGCATATTTTATCTATGGGCACTTGGCATAAAAGTGGGAAACACCAGGGAATTGTACATAAGCCTTTTTTGGTAAACGCTGACACTAAACAAGACTCCCATTCCATCTACCAAAATAGCTTTCTTTTGGGATGCTCGAAAATGTGACTGAGATTGCCAAAAACGTCTGAGAATGCATTAAACTGATTTTTGTATCCATAGGAGAGATGCACTTTTCAGCACATGTCTTAACTCACAGCCTACCCTATCCAATAGCAATATGTTGGTTGGCAGTGGAAACATGGAAATGGGAATGGGATAAAAGAGAAAACAGAGACACTGGATTTTGCCACTCTGAATCCTCTCTCTATGGGGTGTTGATGTCTACTGCTTAAAGTGTATACCTAACAACAAGATTAGTATCTTTTGTATCTACTTCCCATTTTTATGAATACATGCTCCCTTGTTCTGATATGTATTCAATTTTGTATTTTCTTAAAACTGCAATATTGGAAATGCTCATCCGAATGAAATAGTTTGACTGATACTGTCAGAAATGGGGTTAACTATTTAAGGAACTCTGACCTCATCCAAATTAATAAATCCACCTAGGTTTGATCCAAAGACAGTTCTGAGAGCATTTGTGTTCAAGTCCTGCAGCTATGACTTAAGCAGCAGACAATTTCCAGAGAGGTCTCCGAGAAAACAACACAGTAAAATTCCTTAACCAAATTAGAAACATAGACATGAATTAAGTGAGCAAAAAGAAACAAAAATCATCAACATAGGCAAAGGCAAACCAGAGACAAGAATCTTTACATTTTTAGGGCAAAAAGCAATAAAGAATAGTAAAGTGGCAATCAAAAGTCACCTTTCTAGGTTGAGAGGGACTTGGGTATGCTTTCAACTGACCGCAATAGAGCAGAAGTCGAATACAGCAAACAGGTGTTTTTAGTCCAAATTTTGTTTTCTTATGTAGTGCCATGTTTCGATCTTGCAGAGGGGACTAATCAGTCAGCAACATAATGGATATCCCGTCTGCTGCATTACGATCCCATTCTATCCAATGAAGATTGTAATACACCGGACGGAATATCCATCACGTTTGTGACAGAGTTTTCCATTCATCAAGATCTAAATCAGGCCCTTGTTTTCTTTTTTTTATGGATGTAAAAATCTTCCTTTGGGATAAGGTTCAAAACTGTGGTTGGCCAGGGTCTCTTGATTTTAGATATATTGTCACTCAGCTACTGTTTAAGTCATTTGTTTTGGCACCAAAAGCTCCTAGTGAGACAAACCTGGATTTCACTGCAGGTGAGGCAGCTTTGTTGATCTGATAGATTTACTACCTCTCTGCAGTCCAAAGCTTTACCTTTAACTTAGTCACTTTTCTGGATGTCAAAATCCTTCAGTGGGACATAGCTGGGAGTAACAGCTGGGCAGGATTACACAAGTCCATATACCTTTGCCGTGAGGGACCACTGAACAAGTTTTCAGATGAGCAAAATGCTCTGAGTTGGCTGGAACTTGAATGACAAATCAAAAAGTGGCTGTCCTTATTCGGATACACAAAGTAATCTTCAATTTTTGATGTAAGGAGGGTTTGTATCTTTTCAGACCTCACCTACAATTACTACCATTGTTATATGGTTATCTCGCTGTAGTGTATCTCAATTCAACTTAAAAACTACCATCAACCATCCACCCATGAACTGAAAAAGTGTGGAAAATGTATTCTGGATCCCTAGCCCTGAAGAAGTTGCTTGAAACTGTTACAGCAACAAAACATGTTGGCTATTAATGACTATTATGGTTCTACATGAGCCATTTTTAATGTGGGAAAGCTTACAGCAAGGAATAAAAGTTACTAGAAGCAAGTAAGCTTTACAAATTTTTAATTGGTGAGAATTATCCCTTTATATTCTCATGGGGTCCTGGTATATTGACACTCTTCTGGCATATTTTTAGAAAGTAGAATCATATCTTGGTTCTCTTTCACTGCTTTTTCATTGGGTTAAGGTTTTCTCTATATTGCACACACATTTCTCTTTTCTTTTTGATAAAAGGTAACCTATGATGAGAAGTTGGTATCACTGGCGAGTACCAGTCAGTTGTCCCCCCTTGGTGTTGCAACGGTGAGGTGCCTTTTTTCTTTTCCACACTTTTTTAGTTCATTGGTGGATGGTCGATGGTAGTTTTTAAGTTGAATTGAGATACACTACAGCGAGATAACTATATAACAATGGTAGTAATTGTAGGTGAGGTCTGAAAAGATACAAAACCTCCTTACATCAAAAATTGAAGATTACTTTGTGTATCCGAATAAGGTCAGCCACTTATTGATTTGACACTTGTTGAGTGGGGGGCTGGTTGTCCTGTTATTCCCCCGGAAGATCCTATTGTAGTAGTGGAACTTGAATGACCCAGTTTTTAAAGTCCAAGGAAAGTACTTCCGTATCACTTGTCAAGTCCCCTCAGGGCAGGCTTCTAAAACCAGGTCTGCTGCGGGGTGCAGTACCTCGATGGCAGCTGGACCTTCAAGAATCCTTCTGCTTTTTGTGTCCCTGAAGCAGGACAACAGGAGGTTTAAAAGTTACACTTTCAGGATTCACTTATAAATATTTCAAATTGGCTTCTTCCGCATATCAAAGGCATTTTCCCCCATCATATGTTACTGCATGGCATTCAAACTGCAGTCCAGCCGGAGCACAGCAATGCTCCTTGCAGACATATGTTTTTGTCATTTATGTAGGTGATATAAATATGCAATGCAGCCTTTATATTACATTTAACATTCTTTACCATGCACTTTAGGCACTTGTTAGTCCTGACGTCATTGGCGTGAGTCTCCCTTCCATTTTTGACAGATTGCCTCCTCTGCTTTGACCTACTGTTTGCTGGTTGTATGTTTTGGGCCCTGTGCCGCTGCTAATCAGTGCCACAGTGCAAGTGCTCCCTATGTTAAATTAATATACCTATTAGATTCCATGATTGGCTTATTTGATCTACTGTCAGCCCCTAGTGCAGTGCACCATGTGTGCCCTGGGCTTGTAGAGCAAATGCTGCTGGTGGGCTTGCAGCACTGGTTGTGCCACCCACAGAAGCAGCTTGTAAAGTGTATCTCAGGCCTGCCATTGCAAGGCCAGTGTGTAGTCTGTGACTACCATGTCGACTTGGCCAAGTGCACCCACTTGCCAGTCCCTAAACCTTCCCATTGCTTCATATTAGACACCCCTATAGTAGGCCCAAGGGCAGGGTGCATTGTAAGAATAAGGTAGGACATGCTCTGATGTATGTAGCATGTTCTAGTAGTGAATTACAGCCATTTTCGTTTTTCACTATGAAGGCTACCTGTTCTCATCATAGACTAGAATGGACAGTGAAGATTGTTCCATCCCTACAATCCTAACTGACTCAGGGAACATGGTAGAGATTCGAGTTTAGTATGCCTGAACTCAGAATAGTAAAATACATCTTTTAGTAAAGTTTATTTTAATATTCTGTGTTTGCAAATACCACTTTTAGAAAATAGGTATTTGCTTGCCTAACCATTTGAGCCCACCTCTGCTGACTTGTGTATTCCTTGTCTGGGTTTGTGTGTGAAAGGGCTGGGGAAATTCCAGGAGACAGTCTGGGACAGCCCAGTGGTGAATAGGGAGATTTACCTCCATATGGGGGGGAGAGTGCACCTGGGACATGAATAGGGCTGGGCCTTCCCTCCACAATGCTGGCCCCACCCCCTGTGGCTTGTCTGATGTCTCTGCCCTGCACAGTGAAAGGAGAAGGGGAATCCTGTCAACAGAGTGCTCCGGAGCTGCATCTTCCCTCCCCTGTGCTGGCTCCACCTCCTGTGGGGCGCCTGATGTTTCTGCCCTGCACAGTGAAAGGAAGAGAAGAGTCATGTAATCACAGTGCTCAGGAACTGGTTTGAACTAGGCAGAGGCCTCTCTGCCTTCAGAGAACAAAGGATTTTGGGGTATAAATATTGGGTGCCAGTCCCACAGACTTTAGATCACTTCTGGAACAAGAAACCTTTCTGCCAAGGAGAAGAACCAAGGAAGCTGCAGGAGTTTGGACTGCCCCTCTGCCAGTGTGCTGTTTGCTGGGTTGGCCTGCAGTGGTTACTTCATTGCCAAGGGAAAGGAGAAGAAACTTTGTAAGGGCTTTCATCTATAGAATATTCTCCAAGGGCTTGAACTGTGCTTGTCTCCTGCTGAAGTCTCAGGGCCAAAAGACTTCACCCCCAGCTCCCTCCTGAATTTCCTTGCTGGGAATTCTGACTCCAGTCACTTGCGTGCCGCTGGGAGAAGAAGCGTGTCGCCGCCGCAGCTGAAATCATCGCAACGCCGGAGAAGTGAGAGTTTGTCGCATCTCCCTGGAAGCGTGTGTTCATCAAAGCTGTCTGCTGTCGCATCACCGAGGAAGCGCGAAGCATCGAGAGAGCTGTCATCGCATCACCGGAGAAAGTACAGAGTTGTTGCAAGGCTGCCAGGGCGTCATCGCATCGTCATTGCATCGCCGCATCAAGGGCGCCATCTTCTCGCATCGCAACTGGATCATCGCATCGGCATCGCATCGCATCAAGGTGCAATCTTGCGCACCGCAACAGGTCGAGAATCTACGCATCACCTCCGCACCAGTAAGGCTCATGACGAGTCCCCTACTCTGCGCAAGCATTGAGGAAGGATGCAACCGTTCCCCCGGGTCACGGAACTGACGCATCACCCCTTCAGCGAGCCTTTTGTTTACTTTGCGTGCCGCTTCGAAGAACTTTGTTGAGAACTTTGTCGCATTTTCCAACAACTTGAACTAAGAGACTTTTATGATCCTTTAAGTAACCTTTGGTATAGTATTGTGGATTGTTGTCGTTTGTGGTCTTGTGTTTAAGTCTATATAAAGAATACCTATTTTTATAAAACCTGTGTAGCGTCCATCTGTAGTGCTATCACTGTATTACTGTGTATATTCACAAATGCTTAACACACTGCCTCTGAGATAAGCCTGTCTGCTCGTGCCAAGCTACCAAGGGGGTGAGCAGGGGTTATTAAGGAGAGTAATCCCCTTGTCCTGACTTAGAAGTAAGGGACCCCATTTGGACAAAGGTGATAACCATTGCCAACTAGAGACCCCCAGATCTAACAGCACTATTTACAATGGACCAATAAGGACGGTATATAGGTCATATAGGGAATTTCAATGTACAGTAAATGTTTTAGAGGAGAAGTAGAGGCATGTTACTAATATTTAGCAGTGGTAAGGTGCACAGAGTCCTAAAGCCAACAAAAAAAAGAGTCTGAAAAATGGTGAAAAACCTGGGTTGACCATGCAGAAAAGTTAGGTTTTTTACAGATACAAATTAATCAATTCTCTTCACAGACATCACTACCTTAGCCACAATGCATGTTTTTCAATAGTCTTGTAAAATTAAAAGGATTCCTTCCGTTTCCACATGTTGCATAGGATCTCAAACAAATATGCAGCAAAAGTATGATTTTATAATCCTAAAAAGTACATTCTGAATCTTTACTATTTGTTGTTTCAGTTCACTTGCAAATTTTGTATTGTTATGTTAAATCGATTTGTTAAGCACTCATATACCCTGAGGTGTCTTTGCGCTGGCTTTGCTCAACACACAACTAAGAATTAACCACTTATTCTTAAAAAGCCATGTTTTCAATTACTTCATTAAGGAGAGCCGAGTGGGTAAAGCCCAAAATGTGGAGTACAAAGATTTCACCTCATGGCTGTGCCCACAAAGAAGCGTTCTCCTCCCCAATTTGTTCTCTTGAATCTAGGGACAACTGTTTTTGTGGCACCTGAATATCTGAGATTTCTAGTGGGTTCACACCAAACAAAAACCTGCCTCAGAAGCTCAGGGCCCATGCCATGCGAAGCCTTATAGGCTATACAGAGAACTATACATTTGACACACTTCATGACTGTAAGCCAGTGTAGCTTGTGTATTTCCTGGGAGACTGAAAGCTGGGGATCCCAAGAAGCAACTTGGGTGCTGCATTTTGTAAAATCTATCATTTATTCAGGTACTGTACTTGCATTTTTGGATATAGAGCAGTGCAATAATTGAGTTTTGACAGAACTTAAGCTGTGATAACAGTTTGTTTTAGAATCTTGTAGAAGGTAAGGAAGTATCTTTTTGATCATTCTCAAGGTTTGAAATGAGGATGAGACAACCATGTTGATCTGATTACCCAAATTCAGTTTGTCATCAATCATTACACCAGGGTTCTTTGCTTTTTTCCCCAGAATTGGAAGTGGTCCAAATTTGACTTGCCAGTAGGTTTGGGACAGATTGAGTGGTGGTTTCCAAATAAAATCACCTCAGTCTTGCCTGAATTAAGCTTTAAACAATGATAACTCATCCATTTACTGATTGCACCCATTCATTTGTGGAGTCTGATGCCAATGGGTTTTTGTTATTATCTACTGACGTGACTATTTGTGTGTAATCGGCATAAAAGGTCAGGGTGGAACTGAAGGATTTGTTCAACTATGCCAAAGCTGTAATGCGTACATTATGTAAAAGCAACAATTGATTGACAGAATGCAGGACAATGTCATACATCCACCCCAGTACAGAGATCCGGGCATAAATCCATCCTCAAATATTGCTCAACATGCCATTCCAGTTTGAATGCAGCCATATGCAAATCAGTCTTGACCCTGTGCCCACTGGGAACAGTACAGTCCGAACTGCCAGGCCAGGTGCTCCCTGGACTGGAAACAAGCATCCTAGGACAGGTTTCGGGGTTTCACCCCTCATCAGCCAGGATAGTGTGACTCCAGTGGCATGGACAGCACGAGACCCACGTATGGGCTGATGAGGGCTGTTAGCCTGAAACGGACCCAGGATGCTTGTTTCCGGTCCAGGGAAGAGATGGCTTGGTAGTTCATGCCGGACTGGAGTTTCAGTGCTCCGTCCATCATCTCCTTGTGCTTGCTTTGTTTGCCCTAAGTTGGCAGGGTATGCCCAGACGTGGGTCACTTGCTCACTTTGCCACTGGATTCAAGCTAGGCTGGCTGATGAGGGTTGTTAGCCCGAAACCGGTCCAGGATGCTTGTTTCCGGTCCAGGGAAGGCATGGCTTAGCAGTTCAGGCTGGAATGTTCCCATGAAGCACAGGGTGAAGACTTTTTTGCATATAGCTGTGTCTGAACTGGGGTGGCGAAGTGAGCTAAAAAGCTTTAATGGATTCAACCCAGATCTGTGACTGGGGCTGAGTGTCTGAAAAGTTTCAGCGCTCCGTCCATCATCTCCTTGTGTTTGCTTTGTTTGCCCTAAGTTGGCAGGGTATGTTCAGACGTGGGTCCCTTGCTCACTTTGCCACTGGATTTAAGCTAACTTGGCTGATGAGGTCCGTAATGCCAAAACTGGTCCCAGGATGTTTGTTTGCGGTCCAAGGAAGACATGGCTTGGCAGTTCGGGCTGGACTGTTCCCATGGGGCTCAGGATAAAGACTGACTTGCATATAGCTGTGTCTAAACAGGGATGGCAAAGTGAGCTAAAGAACGATGATGAATTCAACCCAGATCTCTGACTGGGGGTGAGTGTCAGAAAAGTTTCAGCGCTCCGTCCATCATCTCCTTGTGTTTGCTTAGTTCGCCCTTGGTGGGCAGGGTATGCCCGGACGTGGGTCCCTTGCTAACTTTCCCTCTGGATTCAAGCTAGCCTGGCTGATGTTGGCTGTTAGCCCAAAACCGGTCCCAGGATTCTTGTTTCCGGTCCAGGGAAGACATGGCTTGGCAGTTTGGGCTGGTCTGTTCCCATGAGGCAGAGGGTCAAGTCTGATTTGCAGATAGCTGTGTCTGAACTGGGGTGGTGAAGTGAGCTAAAGAACGATGATGGATTCAACCCAGATCTGTGACTGGGGGTGAGTGTCTGGAAAATTTCAGTGCTCCGTCCATCTTCTTCTTGTGTTTGTAATGCATATCTTAAGCAGGTTAAGGCTAAGCGAGGACCACTGTGGGACCCCGTCCCACCACGACAGAGAAAGGGATTTTGAGAAAAAATTATTCAGGGCCACAACTTGTTCTCTACCTTTTATGAAAGAGTTCAGCAGTGCCAGAGCCTTTCCTTTGATCCTGATATCTCCCAAGCGATTGATAAAAACTGAAGTTGACAGTTTGGATGGCTGCTGACAGGTCAGGGACACTATTAGCATTGTTGCCTCTCGTATCAAGTGCTGCCCTTAACTCCTGTGTCGCCTTAATCATGGCTGTTTCAGTACTGTGCCCAGGTCAGAACCCAAACTGAGTTGGGTCCAGGCGATGGTTAGTTAGGAGAAAAATTGAAACCTGTTGCTACATAACTTTCTTCACAATTTTAGCAGACAGTGGCAGATGGGAGATGGGGAGATAGTTGATCAAGACTAGGTTTTTATAAAAGGGGAAGAATTGATGACTTTTTTCAACAGGGATCGAAACTCTCCTGTCAAAATCATTGAATTAAAAATGTTTGTATGTCGGGGGCAGCTTCAGCACAGACAGTGGGCTAGGGTCTGACGGAGTACATGAGTTAGTGGGAAGAATCAGCTCACCAACTTGGTCTAATGTAACTGGGGTAAATTCTGTAAATGTCACTTTTTCTACATCATCCCGAGAACTAATTTTCCCAGTGGAGGATGGGTTTTTGTTGGCATCAAACTGCAGATAGATTTAATCCATTTTCTCCCTATAACAGTGGGAAGTCATTTACAGAACGTTTGGCTACCACTAGTTGATTTACTGCATGGGAGGGTAGTTCCTTGTGTAACCACCTGAAACATTTCCTTGGAGAACTTTTTAGCTGACTCAATTTTCTTCTTGTAATAGGTATTTTTCCTTGTTCAATAGGTGTTTATATTTGGCCATAGAAAGTTTATTTAAATCTTTGTCCTTTGCGCAGTATTGCGACACCCATTTTCTTTCTTGTCTTCTACAATTTTGACTTTCAGTTCTGAGTGCCTCTCTGAATTACAGATGTTTTTTTCCTCTGGACATTAGTGCTCTTAAGAGTAGCAAGTGAAGTAAAGACTGAATCTAGCCAGTTTACATATTCTTGACAAATGAGCTCAGGATCATAAGAAAGTGAAGGCTGAGATAGTTCTAGATGCTAGGTTAGTAGGTCACTATCAGTTTTATTCCAGGTGCAAGAACAGGTTGTACTATCAGGCTCTGCAAGGGTTGAAAAGTTTGGAAGACACTGATTTGAAAGAAAACTGCATGGTGGCCCAACCAGATCAGCGACAGGACATCCTTAACCTCAATTTAGGGATTACTTGAAAAAATTCCATCCAGAGTGTGACCTGCCTAATTGGTGGATGATACTGATTTCATAGAAAACTGCACGGTGGCCCAACCAGATCAGTGGCAGGACATCCTTAACCTAAATTTGGGGATTACTTGAAAAAATTCCATCTAAAGTGTGACCTGCATGATGGGTGGGATTATGAATACATTGTGAAAAGCCTAAGAGAGTCACGATTTCCAGAAAGGTCATTGTATCTTTATTCATGGTGGCCTCTATGTGAGAAGTTGGCCTGGCATATGATGTCCACTATTCTAGTGGGCACCTTGCACCAGTCCAAACAACCCTTGTTGATGGTAGGTTTAATACAACCGTATAGAAAGCTATCCTAGTGGTAGCTGTGGAGAGCAGCCTTCAGGCTAAGTTTTGAAGGAATGTAAAGCAGCTTGTTTTACCAGACTATAATCTCTTGAATGATCACATGAAAGCACACCACACAAGGTATATATCAAATATATATGTATTTATTCTAAACACAACCCCTCTAGTCTCTTTATGAGGCTAGAGGCAAAAGTGCAATACAAGAATTTTAAATATCACACAGTAATAGCACAGTATACGTTTTGCCCTAGGGGCCTCACAAACCATATACTAAAATAGTGGTAGAAGAACCACATGAGGGATAGAAGTGAGGCCTAGGGTTGGTAGAACCGCTGGGGCAACCAGGAGCCACCCAAGGTAGGGACGCAGGAGACCCAAGGGGGACACGTGCAGTCTCTAAACACATCTGAGAACCAATATAGACTTCTATGAAGAAAGTTTAAGTTACAATTTTAAAGTTTAAGGACACTTAGGAGTGGACTGCGGTGAACCCCTTTAGACTAGGACACTTTGAGAGTCAAGACGCACAGGAGCACTGAAGTACTCGGGTTACCTCACCCAGGGAAGCCGGGTGCATAGGTGTCTTATCGTGTCGGGTTTCATCATCGATACCAATGGAGAGCAGGATGGCGACAAGAAGATGCCAGCCAATGTCAGGTGCTTTAAGGTGAAGTAGGTGAAGCTTGACTCTTGAGCCACGAATACCAGGAGGCGTCAACAACAACCAGGAGCTGGATTCAACCTGTCCCACAAAGGCTGTCGAGTGCTGCTTCGTCCGTATCCGGACTGGACCCAACAAGCCTTGGCAACAGCAACCCACGCAAGATGACAAGATTGGCTTTGGTGAAGACCAACAAGGTCAGAGGGACTCACCCGGTGGAGGGGAGTCAGAGCACGTCTAGAGCAAACAGAAAATCTCAAGAAACAAAGGATTGTCTTTCGTGGGGACCCACTAGCCAACAGACTAGGGATCGCAAAGGAGCCTCGCGCTGTGGTGAAGAAAGTGGACTCACGGGACACTCGTGGAGTGTAGGCCTCTTAGCTTCGGTGCAAAAGGTGCTTGGGGCAAGGGCAAGAAATAACCCAATGCACAACTTTGGGAACCTTCAGGAAGTAGTTGCAGTTGTAAAATTGCAGGTTGTCCAGGAGTTCTGGTAACACGTCTCTCATGTCGGCTGCGGGTCTCAGCTTTGCTGGGATCTCGTGTCGGTCTCAGAGAAGTCTGGAAGTCCATGTCTTGTATTGCAGATTATTTGGGATCTGGTGGGAGCCTCGAAAATACAGACCGGCAAGATGCTCTTAGGTGCCTGTTTGAACAGGGAGGTCACTCCTTGACCTCAAGGGAGATTTCTTCCATCTTCCAGTCGATATGGAATGTCAAAGCTCCAGGATTTCATCTTCAGAGTTTCATACAGGGCAATCTAAAGTCCTAGGGACGGGGTTCCTATACTTATACTAAGTTTAGGGGATGGACTAACTCTAGGGTCCCACCTATGGGAGGACCTGGGGAAGGGGTGGTTACACCCCTTCCCTTTTGTCCAGTTTCGTCATGCCAGAGCTGGGGCTGAGAGACCCAGAAACCGGTTTCAACTTAGAAATGCAGGGAGCACCTTGTGTGCCGCAGGCAGTGTCTCAAAAGCATTCACTGATTGCAACCCACCCATCCCCAATACACTAAAGAATGTCTGGCGAGGTGCTGGCACTTCCCTGGACTGGAATCCTATTGTCCAGGCCTCCCCTGCCGGAGTTTCGTCCAGCAGCATGAGGTAAGACTCGTGTCTGTGGCAGCAGCATCCATTTTGAGATGCGAGGCTCTGTAAAACTTTAACCGGGTATACCAGTGTGTACATGTCTTCTCCCTCTAGAAGGGTGGAATGCTACCCCTGCCGCCAGAACTGGTGGGGGGATAGTATTCCGAAGTCTTTGACACCAAACACAACATGTTTTGATGAAGCCAAACCAAAGTTAGCATTAACCGCGAGGATTATGATGCACTTAAGAGTATAAGGTATGGCCAAGTCACGGAACAGCTATAAGGAAGAGATTCCAAAAGCTGCAGAGGGGCTCAGCTCATGCTAGGGCACCGTCTCACACAAAACCAAGCACTCTGCCTTCAGGATTGTCAAGGCCTGTCTTAGGAGTGACTTATAGGTTAATATGTGTCTGTTTTAAATGGTGGATGTAGGTATACTATATTCAAGTAGGGGTGCTCACACCACTTTACCCAGGCTGCAAGTGCAGACCTGTGGTGCCATTTTGGATGGCTTCCCAGGGGCGGCATAATACACGCTCCAGCCCCTGGTAGGCCTCTGGGGTACCTATGCCCTTGGTACATAAGGTACCATATAGTAGGGGCTCTCAAGGTAACTCGGTAACCAATCTGGTATGTACCTAATGTACATGGAATCAATTTAGATCGAGAACAGCTAGGCTGTGGTCCTGATTAGCAGGGCCACAGCCAGACTAAAGTAAAAAAAGACAGTGAAATGCATCAAAAAGTGGGGGTAACCATAGGAAGCAGACCCTACTCTCCTACACAACCCCCCTCCCAAATGCAGGGACATTAAACTAACCTTGACCAGTTGAGTCTTCATATTCTAAGTGGAAATATCTGGAGAGTCCATCTGCATTGGCATGGGTACTCCCAGGTCTATGTTCCACTGTATAGTCCATCCCCTGTAGGTAAAAGCACCACCTGATGAGTTTGGGATGTTCACCCTTCATCTGATTTAGCCATAAGAGGGGCTTATGGTCTGTCTGAACTGTGAAGTGAGTGCCAAAGAAGTATTGCCTCAGCTTCTTCAGAGCCCAAACCACAGCAAAGGTCTCCCTCTCAATAGCTGACCAACGTTTCTCTCTAGGGGTCAGCCTTCTGCTAATAAAGAGCTACTGGCTTGTCCTGACCTTCATCATTCAATTGTGACAGCAAAGCGTCTACCCCAACTTAGAGGCATTTGTTTGGACAATGAATTTGTTGGAGTAGTTAGGACTTTGCAGAATTGGTGCAGTGCACATGGCCTGCTTCAGGTCATCATATGCCTTTTGACAGCTGACTGTCCACTGAATTTTCTTAGGCATGCTTTTAGAAGTTAAGTCATTCAGGGGTGTCACTATGGAACCATACCCCTTGACAAATCTCCTATAGTACCCAGTCAGGCCTAAGAAAGCTCTGACCTGAGTCTGGGTGGTTGGAGCAACACAGTCCATTATGGTCTGGATTTTGCTCTGCAATGGTGGAACCTGGCCTCCACCTACAAGGTGGCCCAGGTACACAACCTGATTCTGCCCTATCTGGCACTTAGTAGCCTTGATAGTTAGGCCTGCCTTCTGCAGGGCCTCCAAAACATTTTTTCAGGTGGATCACGTGATATTCCCAGGTGGAGCTTAAGACAGCAATAGTATAAAGATAAGCTGCACTATAGCTTCCAGACCTGTTAAGACTTTATTCACCAACTTTTGAAATGTGGCGGGTGCATTTTCAGACCAAAGGGCATTACCACAAACTGATAATGTCCACTAGGGGTTGAAAATGCTGTTTTTGGCTTTGCATCATCAGATAGTCTGATCTTCCAGTAGTCAGCTGTTAGGTCAAATGTGCTCAGAAATTTGGCAGAGGCCAAAGTATCTATGAGCTCATCTGCTCTGGGTATTGGATGGGCATCAGTCCATGTGATTACATTGAGGCCTCTGTAGTCTACACAAAACCTCATCTCTCTCTTACCACCCTGGGTGTGAGGTTTGGGTACTAGGACTACTGGACTAGCCCAAGGGTTATCTGAAGGTTAAATTACTCACAGATCCAACATTTTCTGGACTTCTGTCCTGATACATGTCTGTAAATTGTATTTTTAACAGGCAGACTGTCCCCAGTGTCCACTTCATGAGTGCACCAGGTAGTCTGACTTGGAGTCAGTGAAAACATATGTCTGAACTGGTGGAGAACTTGTCTGCAATCAGTTTGCTGTTTCTCAGTGAGGCTGCCTGCCAAGGCTACTCGATCAACTGATCCATCATTAGGGTTCTGAGAGAGCAGGTCTGGTAGAGGGTCACTCTCTTCCTCCTGTCCTTCATCAGTAGCCATGAGCAAGCCCATGTCCGCCCTGTCAACATATGGTTTCATTCGGTTGACATGAAGCACCCTACGGGGGCTCCTGGGAGTTCCAAGATCTACCAGATAGGTAACCTCTCCCCTCTGTTCAACAATAGTGTGGGGTCCACTCTAATTGTCTTGGAGAGCTGCTGGGGCCACAGGCCCAACACCCACACTTTCTGTCCTGGCTGGTAAACAGTCAGTACAGCCTTTTGGTCATGCCAGGCTTTCTGTAATTCCTGGCTTGCCTCAAGGTTTTTAGTTGCCTTTTCATGTACTCTGCCATCCTGGAGCGGGAGACCAAGTACATAGTCCACAATATCCTGTTTAGGGGGTTTGAGAGGTAACTCCCATCCCTCCTTCACCAGACAAAGTGGTCCTCTAACAGGGTGCCCAAACAGATGTTCAAATGGGCTGTAGCCAAACGATTATGTGGAACCTCCCTGTATGCAAACAAAAGGCAGTGTAGCAGGATATCCCATCTCTGCCTGAGCTTTTCTGGGAGTCCGTTAATCATACCCTTTAACCCGTTGGCTGCTGCCATCGGCCAACGGTCGTCGCGAGCACTACCTTGGTAGTGCTGTGCACGTCCGTTGGCCGACGCTGCCCCACCTGTTTTTCGAACGTTCAGCACTGGAGCTGAACATTCGACGCAGCCAACGGGTTAATGTCTTGTTAAACCTTTCAACTAGACCATTGCACTGTGGATGATAGGGGGTGGTGAACTTGTAGTTCACTCCACACCCCTTCCACATTGCAGTCAAGTAGCTAGACATAAAGTTTGCACCTCTATCAGCTACTACCTTCTTAGGGAAACCCACTCTTAAGAAAACTCCCAAGAGGGCTCTTGCAACAACAGGTGCTGTAGTGGTCCTAAGGGGAATTGCTTCTGGGTACCTAGTGGCATGATCCACTACCACTAGGATAAACCTGTGCTCAGATGCAGTTTGGGGATCCATTGGTCCAACTAAGTCAATCCCTACACAGGTAGTGGTGTAAGGGGAGCCTTGGTTGTGCTACCTGCTTTGCCACTGGCCTGGCAGGCTACACAGGAGTGACAAAACTCCTTGGTGTCTTCAGACATGTGGGGCCAGTGAAAGTGAGGAACAATCCTGTTCCAAGTCTTGTTCTGGCCAAGATGTCCTGCTTATGGAATATCATGGGGTAGTGTCAAAAGAAAGCCCATGAATGCCAAAGGTATGACCAACCTCCTGGCTGCACCAGGCTTGGGGTCTCTACTCTCTGAATACAGGAGCCCTTCATCCCAATAGATTCTATGGGTGCCACTAGCATTCCCTGCAGCCTCAGCAGCAGCTTGCTGTCTGAGGGTTCAAGAGAAGGGCTGCTCAACTGCACCTGGCTCAGATCTGCCCTGGAATAACTTAACTTGATCAGGCTCAAGCTCCTCTGGGACAGTTCCTTCTTCAGGCTCGCAATCAGATTCCTAAGAAGGCTGATCCTCACACTGAGTCAGGGGGAAAGGCACTGCCTTAACCCTACTGCTCCTTTTCTTGGTAGGCAACTGGTCCATTATTCCAGAATCCAGTGCCTGTTCAGTGTTAGACTTTCTGACCTGTGACCTAGTCACTGCAAGGACATGTGCTGAGATTCCTAACATTTCTGCATGGGTCCTATACTCCACTTCAGACCAGGCTGAAGTCTCTAGGTCATTTCCAAGTGAACATTCTACAGAGAGGTCTGCACTTATCACAACCTTCTTAAGGCCAGTTACCCCTGCCCAGGAGAAATTAACAACTGCCATACTAAGGGGGGTACTGATGTTGTTAGCATTGATCACTGGGTAAGTCTCTCCAAGTATGACTTTCCCAGGGTCCAGACACTCTGGTATCACCATTGTGACACTTGCCCCTGTGTCCCTGTAGCCCTCAGCCTTTTTCTCATTGATTATAGGTGTTTATCTGTACTTGCCCAGATAACTGGGGATCACAGAGGAGGTCATATCAATGCCTCCATCAAAGATCAAAACAGCTTGAGTTGGCACTCTGACTAGGCCAGAGTCCAGCTCAGATCTCAGGGTTAACCCTACTACACCCTTCTGCTGGGAACCCCTACTTGTAGCTGTACTAGAGGGAACAGCTTCCTTAGGGGCAATTGTGGCTGGAGCTGTCTCCTTTTTGGTGCAATCACTAGTCCGGTGACTATTATTCTTACAAACTTTGCACCAGGGTTTCTTTGGGCCTTCATTCTTTTTAGATTGGGGACCCCCACCATTAGAAGCTTTTTGGGGACTTTGTGAAGACTTCTGGTCTTTACCCTTCTCCCCACCCTTTCGGTCTTGCTTGTTTTGGTCACCACCTTGGATCTGTACCCTCTGCTTCACCCTGGTCCTGACCCATTTCTCTGCCTTCGTTCCCAATTCTTGGGGAGAGGTCAGATCAGAGTCTATCAGGTGCTGATGCAACAGCTGGTTTTGACATTTTTAAGAATTTGTTCTCTCATGATCAGATTATACAATCCTGTTGGAAATGGCCCTTTTTGCAGGGTTATCCCCAAACAATTTGCTACTTCCTCCTTTATTTTTCCTGACCCGTGGTTGTTGGCAATAGGACTCTGGGCACTTTACCACTGCTGATCAGTGCTATAGTACATAAGCTCTCTAGGTAAATTGTTAATGTGATTGGTTATCCATGATTGGCATATTTGTGTTACCAGGACGTCCCTAGTAAAGTGCACTCAGTGTGCCAGGGCTGGTGATTCAAATGCTACTATTGGGCCTGCAACACTGACTGTGCCCTAAAATGGTTTCTCAGTCCTGCCACCGTAATGCCTGTGTGCAGTTGCTAACTGCCATGCTGCCCTGACCAGTGTCCACACTGGCCAGGCCTAACCCTTCCCTTTCTGTACACATTAGACACCCCTATAGAAGGCCCTAGGTATCCCCCTGGGCAGGGTGAATTGTATATGAAAGGTGGAGCATTTACTAGTGTGTGTGTGACATGCTCTGGTAGTGAATTACAGCCATTTTCATTCACTATTGAGAGGGCTATCTTGCCCATAGGCTATAATGAGGAATGCTGTGTATAATGTTTACCTGCATATCTTCCCATAGGAGCAAGATAGAAAATTGAAGTCTGATATCTCTAAACTCAGAATTTAAAACACATCTTTTAGGAAGGATGTTTTTTAAATCCTGTGTTTGGAAGCGGCACTTTTAGAAAGTGGCTTCTTTCTTGTCTGACCTTTCTGTGTGCCTTTGGCTGTTTGTGAATTGACTGTCTAGTTTGTGAGTGACAGGGCTGGGGGATTCCAGGAGACAGAATGAGTCCGCCCAGTGGTGAATAGAGAGATCTGAATCTAGATGGGAGGGAGGAGTTGCACCTGTGACCTAAATAGGACTGTATCTACCCCCCACAGTGCTGGCTCCACCCCCTGTGGTGCGTCTGATGTCTCTACCCTGCACCGTGAAAGGAGAGAAGGAATCATGTCAACAGTGTGCTCCAGAACTGGTATGGGCCGGGCTCAGAGCCCTCCTGCACAAAGGGAACAAAGACTTTCTGGGGTATAAGTACAGGACCCCAGACCACTGAACTTTAGATCATCCTGGAATCAAGAAGGAACCACTGCCAAGGAGAAAGCTGGAAGACTGAAGAGGGAGGACTGTCCTGCTGTGTGCTTGTGGACTGACCTGCAGTTGCTTTTCTGCCAAGGAGAGGGGAAGGACTTTGCTGTGTGCTGTGTCTCCTTGCTAGAAGAGATCGTCAAGGGCCTGAGGAGAGCTGGCCTCCTGTTAAGAAGTCCCAGGAACAAAAGGACTTGCACCCCCAACTTCCCCCTGAACTCTGCTGAGGGAGTTCTGCCCTTCCTAGAGTGCTTGATCCAATTGTGGGCAACTGGGGGTTGGGCCCGCTGGGAAAGAGGGTAGGTCGGGCCACTGATAAATACAGAAAAAATGGGGATTTTACCTATGCCTCTATTTTGAATAAACCAATGAATGCTGGATTGGGTAAACCAAAATTTATTAGTTTAACCAGACTTTCAAGTCTTTTGAATTCATTTAATTTTTAAGTCGATCAGTTGTTCTAATTTGGACACAACAAAGAACATTATCAACTTCACGAATTGCCATATACTCTACAATACATGAATATTCCACAAAAATACCAACATTAATACCGTGCAAAAAAATTTGACTACATAACTAATAATTACATGTATGTACAATTCCAATACCAGAGTGCTCTTGGAACACAGTGAAAAAAGATGGCGCTGTTAACTAATAGTACAGTCTTGATCCTGCCACACTTTTAGACAAAAGAACAGTTATCAAGTGTCTCGAACCAATGCAGCATATATCTGCTCATATGCAAATCTGAAGGTGTTTTGTTTTAATCACAATCAAATGAATGTAACAGAAATGAATAATGCCGACGCGTTTCAAGTCCCTTGGATGAATCAAAGGACTCTCATCAGGGCTGTCAAAGTCTGGTCCATGGAAGCTATTTCTAAAATAAAAAACATAAAAAACGTAATCTATCTTGTCCTACCGCCATTCAATATTTACAAAGGAATTTCTCACATTGGGAGGTGCAGCCTACCTGCTAAGTTCGAATTCCAGGGCTGCAATATACGTGTACTGTGGTCTGTGCCGTGGGTGCTCACTGGAACAAAGTGAGATTATTTGTATCAAAAATCTGTGTAGTATCAAATTCAGAATGAAGGGGCCACCTGGGCAGTGTTTTACCTTTCATGTGTTGGTTTTGACGTCACGTGTATGTCACTTCAACCGACAGGGGAATTCCTCACCCGGGTCACATATTCTACAATAATGTGAATAACAATAATCAGCCTTACATGGACTGCGAGTGCAATCCTTTAGTATTTAATAAGTGCTGCACTGACTTACTTTTGGTCCGCTCTGGGGCGGTTCGACCCCGCTCTGAGTAAGTTGATGTACTTGATTTCTGTGAAAATGCAAGTAAAACGGACACGTTTAGTCTGGGCGCGTGCTGGCGCCAGACGCAACCTCGATCTTATTATTTAAGCCTTCCCGAAGGGGCCTACCTTAACCCGTCTGGCACGGGGCTTCTGCCTGTCGCTGCCGGTGGTCTCAATGATTCAGAGTCTGAAAGAACAAGCGGAGCACGTGTAAAACGGGCCGCATTGTACTGAGTATGAAGCCAAATGTCACGCACTAATCTGCGCTGCACCGGGGCTTACCTTAATGTTTGTTTTAGATGAACGTCCACATCACCCGGGACAGTGCTGCTACAGACGCTTAGGGAGTCGCGCGGGTGTTTTGCAAGTCTTAAGGGCCGAGTCACATGATCATCATGTGACTAGGAGAGGTGTGTGCCCCAGCCTGGAGGTTTCTGGGAACAGTAGTTCAACATGGCTGTGGACACCTGCCTGTTGTTTACATTCTGTTTATTTCGCTCAAACAGTTGAGACCATTGTTCACACTATTGAACTTCATTATTAGATAGGCTTCTTTCTGGAGCAAGGCCGTTTCTACATTAGGATTATATTTAGAGTCAATCCAAAAAAGAAAGTGGTACAGGCCATCCATGGAAGACCCGGTACACGCGATTCAAGATAAAATCCAGAGACTGTCTAAACAAGGGCTTGATGAGGGCTACTTGGGATCCAGAGAGTTTGAATACTTGAACAAAAAATTACCCCGAACACCGGCATTGTATTTCCTGCCCAAAATACATAAAAATGCCCAGGTACCACCGGGCCGCCCGATTGTTTCGGGCTGTGACTCTGCACTTGAGCCAGTATCGAAGTATATAGATTTCTTCCTGAAACCGTGTATACTGCAGGTTAAGTCACATCTCCGTGACACGATGGATTTCATCACCAAAATTGAGGGTAACCCATTTGATGCAGATACACAACTGATGGTAACACTAGACGTGGCCTCGTTATACACTCAAATCCCTCAAGATGAGGCTTTGGAAGTGATTGAGATTTGTTTAGACCAGCGGGAAAGACCACACAGGGTACCAACGTCATTCATCTTATCATTAGCAGAAATCACGCTACGGAGCAACTATTTTAAGTTCGAAAACGAGTTCTACATCCAGATCAAGGGGACAGCCATGGGTTGTCCCTATGCGCCGGAGCTGGCGGTGCTTTATATGGACCAATATGAACAACGGTTCATATATAATAACAATCCATTCAGGGACAACATACATCAATGGCTACGATACATCGATGATGTCTGGCTCCTGTGGCAGGGGAGTCAGACCCAGCTGGATGAATTCTATGATTGGCTCAACTCTCGCCACAGTGACATTAAATTTACATTAAATTCTAGTCACAACAAAATGACCTTTCTGGATGTCACAGTAGGCAATAACGAGGGATCGCTATTTACAACAATGCACAAAAAAACAACGGATAGAAATACAATCTTGCATTTCAAAAGCTCGCATCCACAAAGCTTAAGAGAAAACTTGCCCTACGGGCAGATGCTAAGGATAAAACGTAACTGCACGAACTCATCTGATTTTGAGACACATGCTTCCATATTTTGCAAAGAAATGGCAAATAGGGGGTACCCAAAAAAGCTGCTTTCACACACGAAGAAACGAGTCAGTTTCATCCCAAGGGACTCTTTGCTTAAGGTGAAGAAGAAGGAGGAGCTTGAGAGATTGGTCTGTGTGTCGACCTACGGCCAACACACAAACCAATTCAAGCGCATCATTTTAAATAACTGGCATTTACTGGAAACGCTGGATCCTCCCCTTCAAAAACCCATCTTCGCCATGTGCAAAAATAAAAGCATAGGGCAACAGTTGGTAAAGGCAGACAGTTTTATCCAGAAGCCAAAAAGTGATCTCATTGCCCAATGGAATCTAAAACCCATCTGCGGGCACCGCAAATGTGGCAATTGCGTGTCCTGTGCGTCAACACTTGAAGGAAATGTTTTTTCCAATAATGATGTGACATGGAGACATGATGTCTTCACAAATTGTCGAACTAAAAACGTGGTCTATGCTGTGGTGTGCGTCTGTGACAAAGTGTATATAGGCAAAACAACTCAAGCAGCCAATGTCAGAATCACACAGCACCGGTCACGGATTAAGAAAAAAGTGCTGTCCGCGCCAATGGTTGAACATTTTGTGAGCTGTAAACACACCGAAAATGATTTTAAGTGGACGATTCTTTTTTGGATTGACTCTAAATATAATCCTAATGTAGAAACGGCCTTGCTCCAGAAAGAAGCCTATCTAATAATGAAGTTCAATAGTGTGAACAATGGTCTCAACTGTTTGAGCGAAATAAACAGAATGTAAACAACAGGCAGGTGTCCACAGCCATGTTGAACTACTGTTCCCAGAAACCTCCAGGCTGGGGCACACACCTCTCCTAGTCACATGATGATCATGTGACTCGGCCCTTAAGACTTGCAAAACACCCGCGCGACTCCCTAAGCGTCTGTAGCAGCACTGTCCCGGGTGATGTGGACGTTCATCTAAAACAAACATTAAGGTAAGCCCCGGTGCAGCGCAGATTAGTGCGTGACATTTGGCTTCATACTCAGTACAATGCGGCCCGTTTTACACGTGCTCCGCTTGTTCTTTCAGACTCTGAATCATTGAGACCACCGGCAGCGACAGGCAGAAGCCCCGTGCCAGACGGGTTAAGGTAGGCCCCTTCGGGAAGGCTTAAATAATAAGATCGAGGTTGCGTCTGGCGCCAGCACGTGCCCAGACTAAACGTGTCCGTTTTACTTGCATTTTCACAGAAATCAAGTACATCAACTTACTCAGAGCGGGGTCGAACCGCCCCAGAGCGGACCAAAAGTAAGTCAGTGCAGCACTTATTAAATACTAAAGGATTGCACTCGCAGTCCATGTAAGGCTGATTATTGTTATTCACATTATTGTAGAATATGTGACCCGGGTGAGGAATTCCCCTGTCGGTTGAAGTGACATACACGTGACGTCAAAACCAACACATGAAAGGTAAAACACTGCCCAGGTGGCCCCTTCATTCTGAATTTGATACTACACAGATTTTTGATACAAATAATCTCACTTTGTTCCAGTGAGCACCCACGGCACAGACCACAGTACACGTATATTGCAGCCCTGGAATTCGAACTTAGCAGGTAGGCTGCACCTCCCAATGTGAGAAATTCCTTTGTAAATATTGAATGGCGGTAGGACAAGATAGATTACGTTTTTTATGTTTTTTATTTTAGAAATAGCTTCCATGGACCAGACTTTGACAGCCCTGATGAGAGTCCTTTGATTCATCCAAGGGACTTGAAACGCGTCGGCATTATTCATTTCTGTTACATTCATTTGATTGTGATTAAAACAAAACACCTTCAGATTTGCATATGAGCAGATATATGCTGCATTGGTTCGAGACACTTGATAACTGTTCTTTTGTCTAAAAGTGTGGCAGGATCAAGACTGTACTATTAGTTAACAGCGCCATCTTTTTTCACTGTGTTCCAAGAGCACTCTGGTATTGGAATTGTACATACATGTAATTATTAGTTATGTAGTCAAATTTTTTTGCACTGTATTAATGTTGGTATTTTTGTGGAATATTCATGTATTGTAGAGTATATGGCAATTCGTGAAGTTGATAATGTTCTTTGTTGTGTCCAAATTAGAACAACTGATCGACTTAAAAATTAAATGAATTCAAAAGACTTGAAAGTCTGGTTAAACTAATAAATTTTGGTTTACCCAATCCAGCATTCATTGGTTTATTCAAAATAGAGGCATAGGTAAAATCCCCATTTTTTCTGATCCAATTGTGGGGCATCTGGAAGTTGTGCATGCTGTTTAGGAAGCTGGATAAGGAGCAACTAAGACAATCTGCAAATTTCATGCATCACTCGCTTGTGGAGCGTATCCCCAACAGTGCGAGGAAATTCCCGCCGCAGTGAGGATCGAGATCGTCGCAGCGCCTGAGATTGTTGCCGTCCCGAAGATCGTCACATCGCGCCTGTGCGAGAAGCTTCCTACCAAACCTGCGCACCGGAATCCATACAAGGTATCGCATACTTCCCCATACAGACCAGATTTGTCGCAACATGCCTGCTGCATCCAGCGTGGCTGTCGCATCGCCTCCCCAGGGTCTCAGGAGTGACGCATCGCTTCTTTTCCAACGCTGCAGCTTCCATTTGGAACTTTTTTTGCATCTACAGGTACTTGGGCTAAACGTGACGCAACTGTGGATTATTTTGACGTGAACCCTAGAACTCTTTTAAAATGATATTCCTGAACTGTGTATGTTGGCTTTTTATTGTTTTGGTCTTGTGTAGCTTAGATAAAGATACTTTATTTTTTTAAACTGGTGTGGAGTCCATTTGTTGTGTTTACACTGTGTTACTGTGAGTGTTGGTAAAAATACTTTACACATTGCCTTTGATAAGCCTGTCTGCTCGTGGCAAGCTACCAAGGGGGTGAGCAGGGGTTATCTAAAGAGTGTATCCTCCTTACCCTGACTAGAAGCAAGGGTCCCTATTTGGACATTGGTACCAACCTCTGCCAACTAGAGACCGTCAGATCTAACAAATCCTGTATAGTCACACACCAGTACTCCCCGCCAATACCAGTACTCACAGCAAACACCAGTACTTACCAGTGGAGTAACAAAATGGGAGGGGTCCCCTCCGCAAACTACATAGTGGGGGCCTCCACACTCCAGACCCAGTCCAGATTTCGCAGGACAGGGGCATGCCAAGTGTCAGAGGAGAACCCCGAAGCTCGGGACCCCGCACTGATAGGGTTGCAGGGACTTGGATACGCCACTGGTACTCACAGCTTTGATAGTTCTTGACTGTTCTTGCCATTGATATGATGAAATAAAAAGTCTGACAGCCAGACACACATTTGTAATGAACCTTCTACATATACAGCACTCTCTTACACATACAAGCATGCACGCACATACACCCCCCCTCGCACACAGGTAATAACACAATTATATAGCTTTCTCTGAGACACGCATAAGCAGGCACAGATTTTAAATAACCCTGCTACATATATAGCTCTCTTTCATACACAACAACACCTGCACACATAATGAAACAGAACCAGAATACATAACTTTCAACAGTAAAGTGCAAGTACAATTTGAAGAAAAAAACACACTTCCTCCACTGGAATACAAAGGAGAGCAAACCAACCTTTAAAAGAGAAATTAACAATTCCTTAGGGCAGTTTCAAGATTGTATCTATGGGCAGGCACAAAAGGGGAGAAATCACTCTCATATGGATGTAATCAGATTTTTAAATACTGGTCCTAGAACCTGTGAGAAAAGCAATCTTCCATCGTGTAATTCAAGTGCTTTTGATGTTTACCTTACAGTGCCTCATGAAGGTATTTTTAAAATGCTGCACTAAACCAACTAACGCTTTCCAGGCATACACTAAGCATGTCCTAATTAATAAGGCGCTCCTCAAGTAAGATTACAACTCTGCAATGCGCCTACTTTGCCTCTATTTTACAAGAAACAGCCACCTTCTTAAAACAGAAAACAATAACTCGTCACCATTGAAACAGACATCTATGAATGACTGTATGAACACCATACCGTCCTCACTATTTTTGTGCGCTATAACTGCTTCATGTAAATAAAGACAGCCTGGAAACTCACCTTCCTGCTTCCAGGCTAGCTTCATTTACATGTAATTGCAGGCCCATTTGCACCCCCTAGACCCCCCCCCCCCCTGGGAACACATCCACGCCCCCCAGGGGGGCGCGCCCCTTAGTTTGAAGATCTCTGCTGTAGTGGGAGGTATGGGATATGTTTAAGGTGCTACTTACGTGGGTGGCACAATAAGCGCTGTAGACCCAGTGGTCTAATTTATTTCATGGTATGCCACCCTACAAGGGACTTATAAGTAAATTAAATCACGCTTGCTTTATGGCTTATTTTTATCCCTGCTCATCTGTTGCTTCGCCTGCCCCTGCACGTCCTCCCCATTTAAAGAAATAAAAAAGGCACCCAAATCCGATTTGCTCCCACATTCCTTTGTTCTCCTCTGCTTTCTGCTATGGCAGCACTGACTTGTTCCACCCTTACCCCTCTCCTAATCTGCCATTGTTCCCTCTCCACTCCCTGCCATATCCATTTTTTTTTAAAATACCTTTTTTTCATTTTTAAAGGGCTCATCAGCAAACTCAGCAAAATTCAGTTTGTTTCAAGGTTTTTTGCTAGCGTGTTTCTTACTTTCTTTCTTTTGCAATAGGGACGCACCTTTTATTTAATTCGTGGTTTTAATTCACTGCTCTAAAATTGACATTGACTATCTTAGAACAGTAAATATAGCAAAGTCAAAATGGCCACTAAGTGATGATGATCAACCAACATGTTTTAAAAACTTCCACTTGTCATAAAAGGGATGCTATATGAAAAATGTGAAATAAAACATTACATTTTGACACAACATATTTGTGTTTTAGCTGTTGCTGCAGTATGCAATCCAGATGGATCGTATAACACTGAGAAGATGAAAGCTTTAAAAGGTACAGTATATAGTTATGATGCTGAAACAATCTGGGAAACTACATTTTATGCTTGTATGTTTTGGTATTTTTTTAAATCTCAGTCATAGTTGGCTAGCAATGCAGGGCAGTAAGGGAGCAAGCCCCAGTGAAAGGGGGGAGGCAGAATTTCTTGAAGAGGTAGGTTTTCGATTTCTTCCCAACATTTAGAAGAGTTGGTGCTGTTCTGATGTCAGAGAATGCTAAATATAAGTTATTGTTAGGAGTGGTGAATGTGTGAGCTTCTTTAGTTGGGTGAATGGTTATTTGGAAGTTCATAGTAGTTTAGGGCCAGATGTATCAAGATACCCTTTTGCGATTCTCAAATAGCGATTTTTAAGGAATGGCTATTTGAGAATTGCAAAATGGTATGTATGTAAAAATTCTCTTATTTTTTAGCGATTTCTTAAAATTCCTTAATTGCGATTAGCAAATTGCTAATCGCAATTAAGGAATAATTTCCCATTCATTTCTATGGGCCAGGAGGCCCATAGGAATGAATGTGAAATTATTCTCAATTTGCGATTCGCAATTTGCTAATCGCAAATTGAGAATATTTTCAAGGGTGCAAGGGTGTCCTAAGGACACCCTGCTGCACCCCCTGAAATTGACATGTGTGCGCATATGGCGTACATACATGCCCTAAGGGAATGTATGAGCGTCACATGCCACCTTTACAAATAGCAAAAAGGGCATTTGTAAAAGAATTCGCAAATTACCACCAACTACAAGCTGGTGGTAATTTGCGATTTCTTAGAGTGAAATCGCAAAATTTTCTTCTTTCTTACATACCATTCAAGAAATCGCTTTTTGCGATACCCTAAATGGTAGAGCAAAATTAAGGAATCGCACATTTTGCGATTCCTTAATTTAGCGATGCTATTTTTTTAATACATCGCATTTCCCGTTTTTTTGTCGCAAACGCTGCTCTTTTGCGATTCGCCGCGTTTGCGACAATGAAAACGCTTGATACATCTGCCCCTTAAAGAGGTTTAGAGAGCCTGTCAGCTGGATGAATAGGATAAAGGATTGATTAAGGGGGGACGCCTTTGGAGAGGCTTGTTTGGTAGTTCATAGTAGTAAAAGTGGTTTGGGATGAACTGAGAGTGGAAAAAAGCAATCTTTTAAAAAGGAATGTTATGCTGTATAGAGTAGTAGTTTAGGGAGGTTTTAGAAGAATAGTTGTTTTTTTATTTTGCAGTGGGAAGAAACTATATAATTATGTAGATACATAACCACTCATAAAAGGTATATGGGCCTAGAGATTTCAAGATAATACACTTATGAAGAATATTCAGGTGTTATAAAAATGTACTGGATAAAGCCTGCATGGATAAATATATTACAAACACAGGCTTTCCAATTTTGATGTAAAATGTATTTATTTTTTAGAATTTGTTTTTTCTCTCTGCAGTGAGAGAGGGATATATAATAAATACATAGATATATAAACACACATAAAAATTATACATACTTAGACATTTTAACATGATACAAGTATGGATCTCCTGTTTGGGGATAATGAATTCCATAGTTTGACTGCTAGAACAAACGAAGAAGTTCCCATGTTTTGTTTCTTGCATGGTGGGATTCTGAGTCTAGGTGCCAATCAGGAGTGCAGATCTCTTTGCTGTATTTTGCTATTTTCTTTCTGATGAAAAGTGGTCCTGTTCCATGTATTGCTTTGTGGGTGATACAAAGCAACTTGAAGGTGTATGCTTAGGCAATGGTAACCAATGTAAGGCCATTACATTGGGGAGATGTGGTCTTGCCTCTATGAACTACGAAAAGATTACACCTAATTCAAAAATCCACTGACAGACTTGTTGGAGTAGTCTGGCAGCGGAGTTTTGAATTTGTTATAATCTTTTTGTAGTTGATAGATGTGGTCCATGGTAGAGGGTAGAGGCCATTGGTATTATCAAGTTTGGACAGTAGAAGAGAGATATTAGCTTGAATCTTGTGTGGAACTCCTAGGTGTGGAAAGTTGTGTTGCTGAGTTCTCATAGTAATGAAACTTGACCTGCTAATTGGTCCACTTAGACTATCATTGATAGCTTAGAGTCCAAGATTATTCTGGTGTTTCTTACTTGCTTGGATACTTTAGAAGGCAGTCCCAGATTTTCAGACAAGGCGACGAGGGGATCAAGATGGCTCCATGTCATTCACTGATCAACAGTTTGGATGTAACTGAACATTTCTGAGTTTCCCTTTCGGGAGTTACCGTTTAAGAAGTATTTGAGTGTCATATGCGTAGTTACTGCAGGTAAGCTGAAATCATTGATAATTGCTGATAACAATTTCATGTAGATGTTTAAAAGCATGTGAGAGATGATAGAGGCTTGCAGAACCTCTGCTCTTCTGATGTAACGTTTGGATGAGAAAGAAGAAGTATGGATGGCAGTTCCCATTGAGAGCAGTCCCCTGTATGCCAGCTTCTCAGAGTCCTTGTATTAGAGTGTCATGATCAAGCGTGTCACTGGCAGCTGAAAGGTCCAATAAAACTAGTGCATCACTCCATTCTAATCTGTTTTTAAAGTAATCTCAGATGTTGATTAGTGCAAGTTCTGTGCCTCTTCTTTCGACGGAATCCTGTTTTTTGAAATTTGAAAGTAAGGAGTTATCTTCAACAAATTGAGGCAACTGAGTGAATGCTTCTATTTCTATTAGTTTGACTTGTTACTATTGACTTGTCTCTATACAAATATGAAGAGGCTGTCCATAGAGCGGTTGAACTAATGGCCCCGCAAAAATTGTTTAAAGAAAGGCCGGCCCGGAAACAGGAAGTCTGGTTCTCTGAGGAGTTGCGGGCGCTAAAACAAAAGGCTAGGAAAATGGAGAAAGCATGGAGAACATCACATCTGGAGCTGGATAAATCCAGCTATCAGACAGCCATGAGCATTTACCATAAGGCCATTAAAGTTGCCCGTAAGAATCACATTACTGTGCAACTTGAAGAGGCAGGGAATGCTCCTAAAGCCCTATACCAGGTTTTAAACTCTTTCCTTAAACCCGTGGCATGTGAAAGCTTAGATATTTCCTCGCAACAACTATGTGATAATGTCTCAACTTTTTTCACCAAGAAGATTGAAAACATCTACAGCAAAATCATGGTGTCAAACGCACTCACTGACCCATGTACTGTCTTCCCCAAGGCTAATAGCAGCACCCGTCAGGTCACCCTCTCTAGCTTCCCTAATATAACCTTTCTGGAGGTGGAGAAGTTGATTGACCTCATTAAAAGTAGTAGTCCGTCCAATTTAATCCCAGGACGTATTAAGGGTGTAGTTGGCAAAATCTTGGGTCCTGAAATCCTGAGACTGGTGAACCTTTCGCTAGATACAGGGTGTGTACCAAGAGAATGGAAAAAGGCCTTGGTTAGGCCTATTAGAAAAAAAACCTCTGTACCTTGGACAGATCTAGCCAACCTACGTCCTATCCCTCTGCTCCCCTTTTTGGGTAAGTTAATCGAAAAGCATGTGAACAAACATCTTTCCAACTTCCTGGAACAATCTGGAAGTTTGGATCCCTCTCAGTCTGGCTTTAGGCCGAACTATAGTACCGAAAATTAAGATCATGGAACATACCGGAGAGCTTACTAAGGGGCCTGTTGCTATTTTAAACCGATACATGGACACAAGTTAAACTAGGCACCGGCACGCGACTGTCGAGCACAGTGTCCACAAAAACCGGATTAAAGCAAGGATGCGTCCTGGCGCCTCACTTGTTCAACCTATTTCTTTCGGACCTTTCCGGCAAACTAAACACCTGTAATGCTCACCCTCCGAGACTAGGTAACCTGCAACTCTCACATCTTGCATACGCGGACGACATTGTACTCATGAGCCTAACAAAAGTCGGTATGACTAGATTACTAACAGAACTTTCACTTTTCTTGTCTGCTAACAAACTGACCTTGAATTTTTCTAAAACCAAAATAATGTTAATTTCCAATCGGCGCTCAATAGATTACAATATCTGCATAGAAGGCAAAAGGCTTGAAAGGGTCTCAAATTATAAATATCTGGGATACTTTGTTGATGATAAGATGACTCTGAAAGCCCAGAAACATTACCTTACGCAATGAACTGGAGCCTTGATCTTTGCATTTAGCTCTTTGTATAAAAAACTAGAGGGCCCATCGTTCAAACCACTACTAACGGTAATCGCAGCTAAAGCCCTTCCCACCCTAACATACGCAAGCACAGCAATGCACGGTAAGGACGGTGCCCTGTTGAATAGCCTGATTACCCAAATTTATAAGAAAGCCTTTCAACTTCCTCGCGATGCTTCACCAGCGCAGATGCTACTAGAATTTGGCCTCATGAACGAGTCTGTGGGAAGACTATACACGTGCATTAAAACCTGGTACCGCATCAAAATGAACGCCACTGATAACAACTTAAACAAATTTTTGTGGCAGGAAGTCGAAATGGGAACAAGATCAGAGGCAACCAAATTTCTGATTAATGCACTGGAATCAACACGTACCGCCCAGCTATGGGAAAAAAACTTGCCGTTTAAATCATTTAAACAGGTAATAAACAATGCCGCTAAATTACATTCTCTACTTATTGATAAGGAAATCTTCTCCCATCGCTCACATTCTTGGGCTATAATTAATAGCTACAAACTACTTACTCCGGTGCTCTATCTGGACTCTACATATTCAGTGTTTACTAAAAAAAGGTTGATGGCTCTAAGATTCAGAAAATACCCAACGCTGGCTGATGCACCAGCCTGGAAACACACGGGATCTATTGCCTGTTGGCTCTGCGATTACACCAAAGAGGACATAATCCACATTATTTGTCACTGTACAAAGTTGAAACAGGAGCGAACGCTTCTTTTAAAGAATCATTTTCTGACTAAGGGCTTACGCACCTGCAGGTCAGCTATTATAGGCTGTTTGGACTCTACGGACACACAAATTAACTGTAAGATGGTGAAGTTTCTGCTTGCCTTTGAAAAACGTTTGTTAAATAACTAATATCTCTAACACTGTATTGCGATTTTCTGAAACTTCATTTTCTTGTCCTTTTAAAACGATTATTTGAATTTATCTTGATGTAAATTATGAAGATGTATTTTAACTAATTTTAATTTTTAATATTGTGTCACAAGTGCAAAGGAAACTTTTTTTGTTATGGTTTTAATTAACTGAACAATAAAGTTTATTATTATTATTATAGTACCGAATCGGCCTTGCTGTCGATAACTGACGACCTCCGCATGTACCAGGACAGGGGAGTTTAGGTTGCCCTGGTGCTGCTGGATTTATCGGCAGCGTTCGATACGGTATCCCACACTATTCTTATCGATCGCCTTGCTGAGAGTGGACTGGAAGACACTGCACTGGACTGGTTGAAGAGTTGGTATTAAGTCGTATTGACTACTGCAATGGCCTTTTAGCATCTGCTAACGAAGAAGTACTAGATAAACTTCAAGTAGTGCAGAGCACTGCTGCCAGATTGGTTTTAAATGCTCCCTCTAGAACTCCTTCCAAGCCCCTTCTGGCCAAGTTCCACTGGCTGTCTATCCGTCAGAGGATTAAATTCAAGGTCTGTTGTATTGTCCATAAAGGAATCGATGGTTTAGGGCCCTGCTATTTAGCAGAAAAATTTGTTTTGTATGCTCCTATGAGGTGTCTTCGTTCGAGCAATCAGCCGCTTCTGAAGGTGCCTAGGATAAAAAAGACAAGACAGGGAGGCAAGGCGCTGTCTGTCATTGGTCCTACGCTCTGGAATGATCTTCCTCTTTCCCTCAGACAATGTTTGAACCGTTCCAGCTTTAGAAGTAAATTGAAAACTTCTTTGTTCCAGTGCTGATTTGAAATTTCTTGTTCTTATATTTCCTTGGGCACTACTGACCGTCTGTGATTCCTATCTGTCTTTGATACTCTCCTTTTTCTCTTTATGCTCTTTTGTCTTGGTCATTTGTATGCATAGTTACCGTTTAGGAAGGCTCCAACAGCGCAGGGATACTCCCTTGTGGAGTCGATTCTAGCGCTTTGCAAACCCGCTAATAATAATAATAATAGTTGTTAAAAGGATGTTCTTGAAGATTTGTGGTGGATATGTTCAGCAGGGCAACCTGCAGGGCTAATTGTTTTTACAAGTTCCATATATTTAGTTTGAAGGAATTCAAAGGCTGGGGCAATTAACTTTGGTCGAGATTGTTCGAAAAAAGCTTGTGCTGGTGCTTTTCTTTTGGTTTAAATAGGAATACAACATGCCTGCTTTTTTGTGTATTGATTTACCAGTTTGTCAGTACATAAAGTATTGGGAAATGGGATGGTTTCCTTCAGTGCATTTAGGTTTACACAATGGAGTGAGAATTTTATAAAATTCTTTATTTTCACATTGTGCATTCTGAATATAGTTTGAATAGTAGTTTTTGTAGATGTTTTGATAGATGGTATGTATATTCTGTTGTGTTTGAGTAGGAAAAGTTTGTCTTGGTGTTGTGTGTCTTGAGCCAGGTGCATTGCAGCTTTGTAATTGTTTTGTTTTATCTGTTTTTTAGTACTGTATTCATCCAGGGTGCTTGTTTTCTTTTCTCATGTTTTGTTGTTTTTAGTGGAAAGAGGATAACAAAAGCTTCTAGCAGCCAGTTACAGGCAAAAGTATGTGGAAGGTTGTATCTGATGACAAGGGCCTCAAGACCTTGTATAGATGTGTCCCCAACTTTAGAGTCATTTATTGTTTCCTTGCATATAACAGTTGCAATAATGGGCCCATGCTATCCCCAACCATGGCTTAGTTATGAAGAGCAAGTCAGGTTGTTTGTCAATTAGTAGATCATAGATTGGTGCTTTTATTTTAGAAAGGATTGTCTGAGCACTGCCTGGTTTCTGAATGACCATGCTACGTTCTGCTAGACCTCTGTCTCTGGATTTTTTTACACATAATTCTTAGGGTGAACTTGAAAGGAAGGAAACGGGATATCAAGACAATTCTTCGGTATCTATTATGTAGTTGCTTAAGGACCCTGATTTGCCCTTACTGGACTTCTGTCTCATGGCTCTACATATAACACCTTAGGTGCACTTGGAAGGAAGGGAAAAGGATGACAAGACAATTTTGTTCCTGAAGACCCTTCCTTTGTCAAAACAACTGTGTTATTTGAGTGAAAGTTTGGAGTCAAGGATGAATCCTTCAATTAGGGTGTGAATCCCTTTAGGTTTAAGTTGAAGAGCAATGACTGAATCAGAGAATATTTGGTGCTATAGGCCAATCAGAGAATTGCAGTCTTCATGGCGTTTAATATCAGGTAGTTTGTTGACATCCAGGCCTAAATGAAGTTAAGGCAGGCTTTAAACATCGGTATGTCATTGGTTGATGTGATTTTGAGGCAGTGTTGAGTGATGTCATCATGCTGGGGAATAATGATGTTGCTATCTGCTAGCTTGGCTACTAAGGATTTCCTATAAAGGCTGAAATGATCAATAACAGAATGAAGCCCTGGGGGTCTCGGCTGGTGGCCGGGAGAGTCTGGGATTGAATATTTTCTATCTGAGCTAGCAACAAGCTCAGATAGAAAATATTCAATCCCAGACTCTCCCAGTCACCAGCAGAGACCCCCAGGAAGGGAGGAAGGATGAGAAACATTGAAGGATTATGCAGTGAAGCCCATGCGAGTTCTCTGGGTGGAGATCAATGATGTATGGTTGATGGTATTGATATTTGTAGAGAGATTAAGCAGGACCAGGAGCCAAAGGTTGTTTTGGCACTCAAGAAGAGGGCATCTTCGCCTACTTGGAGCTGCAGCATGGTATGCACTCTGATTGATAACCTTGAAGTAGTTGTTGTGGCTGATATACTCATGTAGCTTGGTCAATGATTTTTCCAAGAAACTCAAAGTGGGATATAGGACAGTTGTTTGCAAGGTCTGCCTGATCTAGTATAGGAGGGAGACATCCATTACAACGTGGTCTTTACACAGCGGTATGTTTACAACATGGCTGGAGTTGGAATAGTAAATCATACTATCCTGAGTCCAGCTCCTCTAGCGCAAGTCGTTGTAACGTTGTAATGACTGCATTGTAAATGTATTGCGGTGTAAAGACCGCGTTGTAACGTCATACATTCAGTTTAGGATGATTCAGTACTCTGGCAGTATCTCTGTTCATGAGGCTGTCCAAGAAGGTGCTCTGAGATAGTGTGGCTTTGATAATGTGGAAAAGGGGTGTGAGGGCTTCACTTTGCAAAAATGTTATGATGGATTAGGGATGCATGATACCTTTGGAGGAGGTGGTTTGAAGTTATTGCAGAAAGTTGGATAGGTCTGTGTGGGAGATAATGCTGAAAGATATCTAGTTATTTGTAAGGGGACTGGGAATAGGTGAAAGTGTAGGTGATGAAGAAAAATTTGATAGATTTGCATCTGTCGAATGATGGCATTGAAACTTCTGGTATGAGGTTGGCACTTTGTTTTACAGCCTTAAGATGACTTTACTTCTGTTTATTGTTCCGTTGACGGTGATTTTTTAGTAGACATATTATTATGGTGATGATGAAATGATGGTTGGAGTGGAGTGCTTTCAGAAGGATAAGGCACACCAGATGTTTTGATCTTATAAGCTTCTTCTCTTCTCCTCATATAACATGTATGTTTTTAGTGAACTTTTGGGTGTACCCGGTTGCTAATGGACTAAGCTTGGTGGTGCAAGTTTTCATAGGGAGATAGATTGTTATGTGATTCTTCAAAGTAGTGTTGTAAATGTTGAGAAGGGTTTTAACATCTGTTGAGGGCTTGTAATGTCTGAGTGGGTCAATTTGTTCTTCTCCAAGTTGTTCTAGACTGATGTCCTTTAAGAAGCGAATGGTCACTTACTACTTTTTCTTCTGCCCTTCATGTGGCACATTGGCATATGTGATGGTGAAGTGAAAGATGTGATGATCAGTCCAGTCCAGGAGTATGGTAATGAAGAGAGGATGAGGCCCAGTGTGTTGTCCTGAAGTAAGTTATATGTCAAACATGAGTAAAAGTATAGTATTTTAAACAATGCACAAATGGAGGTGCATTGTTTATATATCAGTGCCTTTAACTGTATCCCTCAAGTGGCTTGCAACGGTGCTTTGGGAGGTTTGGGGTGCAACTAAGGAATGCTCTCTACCTACATCCAGGCGATAAAAGTCCCTACACATACACAAATATAAAAACAATTCCTTGTCGATGAAGTTAAACCAACAACATGTTACTGGTATAACTATTTATGGTACGCTGGATAAGTAACATTTTAAAATGTATAATATTTATCCTTTCTCACAGATCAAGGATTTTATACTGATTGTGAACACCGTGTTCTCAGAAGGACAGGTACTGTATATGTTTTGTCCTGGTTGCAAGTGAAATGGCTAGTATATGTTCTGCCTATTTACCTATATGGTTCTGAATGGTCACATATTTCTGTAAGTCAATGATACAATAGTGTCATAATGTCTGAATAACTTTAGTCACTTGAAGCGCCATATAATGAGTCTGATATAGAGTCTACTTCTTGAATTCTACAGGGCACAGATTTCACCAGTCTCATTTATCCCATTCCTGAACTTGTGATACAGATAAATGAGTGATGTACAGAGATGTGATTTAAGCAGGGCTGGACTTGCCGTAGCGGGCATCGGGCGTTTTCCCGATAGGCCGCTAAAGTGGGGGACAGATTTGGGCCCCTGGAAGTCATTTTTATTACTGGGGGTCGGCAATATCGGCCCCCTGTAACAAAATCGTCCAAAACCGGCACTCGCAAACCTACCGGCTGTATTCCCCCCTCTCCCCAGTGGGGGGGGGGGCAGCTGAACAGTTTGCCAGGGCCAGTTTCCGTTCCCAGTCCCTCCCTGGGTTTAAACACATCCATTGCATCAAGTGACAATTCAATCGTACTCAGACCTGAACAAGCATGGTTCCTAACTCACTTTGGAGCTTCAGATTTAGATTTCATTTTCTGCAATGACACTATGTATGATCTTATTCTTAAAAAAGATGGTAGAACTCTTTTCAATAAGTTTTGTATACTGGAACGTTGTGGCATCCATTATGTTGCAAACTGAGGGGCAGCATTTCCCAGGCCTCTCTCTAACTGCTCATATCTTGATATGTGCATACACATCTATCATCTATTTTTTATTTTGTTATTTGTTGGGGCACATAAATAAATTCATATTCAAACAGCTGTTCCCGAAAGATTCCAGATTAATAAAATAGACATTGGAATAAAAACGTATACACTTTGTAACAGCATTACTTTTAGATATACATGATTTTTTCAATTCATTATCACTTTTCAAACGGAATTATTATTACAGAAGGAATAAGCCTTGGAGTAAAGGAGAGAGGAAAAAACCCTGCACACCGATAGCAGTTTTCATGTGCCTTTGACAAAAATATAACATACGGTTGGGCACTATCAGACCCTGTGCTACTAACCCCCAGTAGCATTACTTCTAGGGTTAAAACCACATTAACCTTCAGGGTTAACTCTAAGAACTGTTCTATACTTTTTTTTTAGATCATCCCGCCACAGACAGGTTAAAAACATGTGCACCACATCTGCCCTGACGTCCTGGAACGGGGACAACAGATACCCACAAACCAACCCCATTTTGCTATTTTATCTGGTGTATAATGCAAGTCTTACATCGTTTTAAATTGCTGTGCCTGTAACTTTGATGAGCAGGGTATATTATGTCCCTTGTCTAAGAAATAAAGAAAACTGGATCCTTTTATCTCAAGCCTTCGATCCAATTTTTAGGCTTGTCTCTCTAGGTCGTCTGGCTGAATGGTGATCAGCTCATTATAAATTCTACTAATGGGGCATCCAGAATAATCCCTCAAACTATCAATCATAAGGTTCTTAGCTAGCCCGTTTGAGCCCCCTGTTTTCTTTCCCAAATAGCTACGTACCTGTAAGTATTTAAAAAAATCTTTATTATCTACCCCATATCTGTCCTGTAGCTCTGAAAATTACCTAAACCCAGCTGCATTGACTAAGTCCCACACCGCAACGACCCCTAAGTCTTTCCATCATTTCAATATACAATCATGAAAAACTATTAGTAATGCTGAATTCATATATAGAAGGTCTAATAATTTATTCTCTCAACCCCCATCTTTCCTTTTATTGTCTTCCACTCCGGGCCTGCTGCTAGTAGGGTCTTGAACCTCACCTTCCTATAGTAACTAGGTTCGATAAACCTTAAATACAGGTTTTAAGCGTCCTTCCCCACCCATAACTCATAAATATCTGGTACCCTCCCTTGATTCCAGAGGTCAAAAGGTTTTCCCCCCACTAATGCACACATGTATTGTAATGCGTATGCTAAATAATACAATCTGAAGTCTGGGAGAGATAATCCAGCTTTCTCCCCAGGGAGGGACATAAACTTTATGGACCGTCTTGTCTTACCATGTGCCAATATAAATATATTTATCAACCCATGCAACTTTATAAACCATATTGTCTTGAATATCAAAGGTATTGATCTAAAAAGGAAGAAAACTTTAGGGAATAAAACCATTTTCACCACATTACAGTGGCCTATCATGGTAGGTGAAGATTATTCAGCCAGGCGAAGTACTGTGATCCCTTCTGGATAACCGTGGCAAGATTCAACTCTACAATTTTTCCAATATTGGATTAAATATTTACTCCTAAATATATTGCTCACTGTGTGACCCAAGGGTCATTCAGTCTAAGATATTCAGTAATTACAATTTGGGTTTCATGCTGATTAAGTGAATACCCTGATATTTCCCCAAAGGCCAATGTTTCTTTAGTTTTTTCAGCCAAGGCTGACTCCGCATCTCGTGTAGTGACAGCTAAATCATCTGCGCAGCTCAGGATCTTGGTGTCCATCCCATATCGGCTTATAGGTTTTTTCCTGGGGGTAGTATTGATTCAGAGGATTCAGGGGTCAATATAGCAGGGTAACAATAATGGAGAACAGGGACAGCCCTACCTGATCTCTCTTTTTTTCTTGAATTCTTCCATTTGTCCTCTCGCCAGTACCAATCTGGCTTTGGGAAAAGCATATAATACTCGTAGAGTTTTAATAAAAGACAATCCAATCCCCAGCTGTTCGAGGACCGTCCACAGAAAGTCCCAGGAGACCCTATCAAATGCTCTCTCTGCATCTAGAAGTATAAGTGCCATAGGGTCTCCTGACACTAATGCCACGTCGAAGAGCATCATGACTCTTCTGACGTGATCTGTAGTACCCATCCAAGGGATAAATCTGTGCTGTCTAGGCGAGATAACTCTTCCAATGACGAGACTCAAGCAATTTGCCAAGACCTTTAAATATATTTTAGTATCCGTTTTTATCAACTTGATCAGTCAATATGAACCTGGTTCTGTGGCTGGCTTCCCCTTCTTCGAAAATGCCACTATACTGGCTTGTGCCCAGGATTCTGGTTGCAGCTCCCCCAGTTGTACCTGACAAGGCATATTTGAAAAATGTTCCCAACGAGAGGGCCGGAAAACTTTATAAAACTTGAGCAGTATTTGATCTGGACATGTGGCTTTCCCTGCTGCAAGCTTGCTGAGCGCTTTTAGTATTTCAAAGGACAAAAAGGCAGCAACCAGAACTTCCTGATCCTCCAAGGGGAATTTCTCTAGACCGCAAGCAGGTAAATATTCCCTAATTGCATCATCACCGCTATCCGGCTGTGCGTTCCTCAACAGCTGCAATCCTTTTGCCATTTTCTGCGCAGGCCTTTGCAATTTTTTTGACCGCCCCTTGGAGCTTTTTTGTTGCCAGGTGGTTTTTTTACGATCTTGCCGTGTCTCTTCCTGGTGCTGTTTAATCGAATCATATGTCAATCACAGGGTCAGTTCTTCAGAGTCCTGACTGCTATGTCTTTTACTGACTGCCGAGTAGGGTTCCTCGTATTCCTTTGGCGTGGCAGAATAATCCCACTTTTAGGTGAGGCTTCTTTGCTTCTTCGGGCCTTCCTTGCACTGCCTTTGGGGCATCCGCTCCTTGCTTTGCCTGAGGTTTCTCTTCCTACGGACTACTGTATCAAGTCCATCCATCTGGCTGCTGGCATCGGACCTAAATGATGTAGAGGCGCATTCCACATTGGATACAGCCACACTTGCTGCACTTGTGTCAGACCCATCAGTCAAAGAGAAAAACTTATCCCATAGATCTAGGGATTCTTCAACCGACCGGTGGCTTACAACCCTCTTTATTAATGCCTTTGTCTCTAGTCCTACCCTGTTTAAAGGTGGAGGTTCTGAGACCTCTGGTGTGGCCAAGTTGTCTGAGACACTTCCTCCAGAGGGGTGACACCCTGCTCTTGCCCAACCTTCGTGAGCTGGGACTGTCAGAGGGATCTCATTTTCTAGGTTGTGATCGAGTTGTTCTGATTCTGGCCTGTCCCTCCTGTTGTAAACACCACCATTATGGATCGGTTCCTTACATTGAGTTATGGAGTGGTGCTCTACCTCCCCATCCCCTCCTACCTCAGTGATGGTGCTCTTTTGTCACGGACTAAACAAGATGGCGGTCCTGTAAAAAGACCGCTGTAGTCTTTCCAGTCTCCTGCTGCTCAATTCTGATGCTGATGAGCCTCCAAAACCATTGGCTTGCTCCTCGGAATTAGCATAGTTTGCACCCTGCTTACCTGGAACAAAGAAGCGGTGACCTGGCTTTTATGACAGCCTTTTGCATGGACGGTCCTGGCGATGCTGGGGGCTTCCATTGAACGGATCTCTGTCTCCGCTCGAGCCACTGCTGAGCTCCTGGCTGTGTGGCACGGATGGCTCTTGGTGGGAAATGGCACCAAACTGAACATGCTTCCTAAATCTGCTTGTTCTACCCGCGACCAGAGTAGAGAAGTTGGGCAATCAGCATCAGTGGCTGTCACCATGGTCTCCACAGAGGTATGCCCCCCGCCACGCTCCAAGGGTACAAAACTCATTATCCCTGGGGAATCTAAAATTGCCCTTAAAGGAAGCAAGGGCATGGATGCCCACCCTAACGAGAATAATGTTAGTGAAGAAAGAGGGGCAAAAGTTAAACCCCCCCCCTCCAGTAGGCAATGACTCTGCAGCAGTAGCCTTTCGAGGACGCAAGAGCCCTATACCCTACTATTTATAAATATCATTTTATTTCACTGAAATGCACAGAAACAGAAAATGAATGCCACAAATCAGTAATTCAAAGCAACTTGCCATTTGCTGCCTACACACTTAAGATGTGGAGAGCTATAAATACATTGATATCCTTATCAGCCATCTTCTAAGTAGCACTTTTGCAATACTCTAATCAACCTGTCTGTCAGACACCATCATCATCTCATTGAAGCCATACATGGCACAGACACATGGATCACAGATACCACCTGTAAAGACACATATACCCCCATTGCATATGTCAACACAGATAATACATATTCAGTGGCATATTTGCAAGCCCCATGCACCGCTGTTGCGTCCCTTTTAATATCGGGGAAAGTGATACACTGGCAGCGCAAGTGTCTTGTAAATAGGCTCCACAACCTCTTAACATACACCCCTTAAAACATGCGCACTGCAAACACACAAACTACATAAATACAATCACCCTGCAGACTCACTCCACTCACAGACTATAACTTTCTGACAGACAGCGAGGCATTCATGCAATCACCTGTACACATAAATAGACACACTCTTAAAATCACCCAATTTATATCCCCATCACAGATGTACGTAAACACAACCACCAACTAAATCACAGACAATCACAAAGACACACACTTATCCTGCGGCAAGCATACCATCCCAGAAGACCGCTTCCTCAGCTCACTTATACTAGGAAACCATCCTTTTAACAAATGGGATAATCAATGGCTTCTTTGAAACTTCCCTCTGATTTTCTAATTGATGTCAACTACTCATAAAGAACAAGCATTTGCAATGCAA
The DNA here is from genome assembly GCF_964261635.1 of Lissotriton helveticus. Lineage (NCBI taxonomy): Eukaryota > Metazoa > Chordata > Amphibia > Caudata > Salamandridae > Lissotriton > Lissotriton helveticus. Next base: position 1,959,720,484 of record NC_136063.1, on the reverse strand, counting down.
CAGGTCTCGCATTAGGAAAGTTTGAGCTATTGGTATTGTAAATGACACATTTTGTATTTATGTTTTGTTTTTGAAAGTAACGAAATTAATAGCTTTGTCATTTACAATGCTAATAGTTATAACTTTCGCAAATGTGACACCTATAGCATTTGTAATGCAATATGTGTTGTATTTACGTGGCTTACATGTATTGATAATACAAATAACAATGGTTTTTAATTTTTTATCAATGATTAATACTTAAAAAAGTTATTGTAGTTTATAACGGCAATAGCTTAAAGTTTTGTAAATAACTTTTGTGAAGATTATGTTCAGTTTATTTTATTGTGACGAAAATCCAAGAACAGAAGTGAAATATTAACATCTTTTTGTTACATTTGTAATAAAGCTTGAAACATTGAGAGAACATATTTTAACCAGGTGTTGTTGAATGGTTGCACAGACTGATGCTGTAGTGGCGCTGAGTGATGTTGTGATGGCGAACGAGTGATGCTATGGCATTCAGTGATGCTGTGGTAGCGCATAGTGATGTTGTGGTGCCCCTGAGTGATGCCGTGGTGGTGCGGAGTGATGATGTATGCTATGCTATGTTTTGTTTTGCTATCCTATGTTTTGTTTTGCTCTCCGATGTTTTGTTTTGCTATCCTATGTTTTGTATTGTTATGCTATGCTATGTTTTGCTATCCTATGCTTTGATTTGTTATGCTATGCTATGCTTTGTTTTGTAATGCTATACTATGTTTTGTTATGCTATGTGATGTTGTGTTTTGTTATGCTATGTTTTGTTATACTATGCTATACTATGTTTTGTTTTGCTATCCTATGCTTTGTTTTGTTATGCTATGCTATGTTTAGTTTTGCTATCCCATGCTTTGTTTTGTTATGCTATGCCATGTTTTATTTTATTATGCTATGCTATGTTTTGCTGTCTTTTGCTATGCTATGCTTTGTTATGCTATGCTTTGCTAAGCTTTGTTTTGCTATGCTATGTTTTGTTATGCTATGCTTTGTTATGCTATGCTTTGTTATACTATGTTGTGTTATGTTATGCTATGCTTTGTTGTGTTTTGTTATGCTATGCTATGTTTTGCTATGCTTTGCCATGCTATATTTTGTTATGTATGCTATGTTTTGTTGTGTTTTGTTATGCTATACTATGTTTTGTTATGCATGCTTTGTTTTGTGTTTTGCTATGGTTTGTTATGCTATCTTTTGTTATGCTTTGTTTTATGTTATGTTATGCTATTTTTTGTTATGTCATGCTATGTTTTGTTCTGCTATGTGTTGCTGTGTTTTGTTATGCTATGTTGTGTTATATATTGCTATGTTTTGTTTTGCTATGCTTTGTTATGTTATGCTATGTTTTGTTATGCTATGCTATGCTATGTTTTGTTGTGTTCTGTTATGCTATATTTTGTTTTGTTATGCTATTTTTTGTTTTGCTATCCTATGCTTTGTTTGGTTATGCTATGCTGTGTTTTGTTATGCTATGCTATGTTTTGTTATGCTATGCTGGTGTGGGGGTGTGAGTGAGGGTGTGGGGGTGTGAGGGTGAGGGTGTGAGGGTGAGGGGTGTGAGGGTGAGAGAGGGTGAGGGGTGTGAGGGTGTGAGGGGTGTGAGGATGTAAGGGTGAGTGAGGGTGTGTGAGGGTGAGAGGGGTGAGGGGGTGAGAGGGTGTGTGAGGGTGGGGAAGCAACACAGAGCATGGGTGGGGGAACCAACATGGAGGGCATAGGTTGTGGGGTGAAGGAAAGCAAACTGGAGACAGCAAGAGCAGCAAGAAGCACTGGAGGAGAAAAGCAAACAGGTAGAAGAGAGCAATGTACAGCTTAGATGGAAGTGGGGAAAGAAGCACACGGGCCACAAAGCAACGCTTGGAGAGAATCACAGTCGGGCATGTGCATCATGGAGGGGGGCAGGGGCAAATAAAAAGGATGAGAGACAGCAACACTGAGCATGAAGAGAGAAGAGAAGATCACTAGGGAGACAGCTGGAAAACACATGCACCAAAGCAGAAAGCACTGTGATGTTAGTGGTTCGTTCAGCATTATTGAGAGACAGAATCATCCTAGAAGCAATACAACATAAAACAATAATGTCAAAGAGGCATGTCTTTTGTTTTTTCCAGATCTGAACCCCCTCTACCCTGGCTAGGAAAAACAAGCATTAGCAAAGCCAATAGATTTCATCTTAAGGACCTATTAGCTTTGCCAGCGATTTTTAGCGATGATGTACATTATCCACGAAGCTGCGCATCATGATTGATGAATAATTTTTAACAATCCTGTCACGCATCAAGCATTGCACTCTCAAATTGACGCAGTGCTTTTATTTAGTGATCCAAGTTGGATCGGCAAATAAAAAGAAAAAAAATGTAAACGCATTTCTTTTTAGGAGGGTTGGGGAGCAACACGAGGCGTGGGAGTGGGGAAGCAACATGTGGGAGCAGGTGAGGAAAGCAATATAGGGGAAAGGTGGGGCAGAAGTGAAACAGGCACGAGTAGCGTGGAAGTAACACAGGGGAACGAGTGGGATGAAAGCAACAGAGGGACAAGAGTAAGATTAACGCAACACGGGGGCACGACTGGCATCAGAAACATGTGGTACAAGCGTGATGGAAGCAACACAGGGGTGCAAGCGGGGTGGAAGCAACACAGGGGTGCAAGCGGGGTGGAAGCAACACAAGGGTGCAAATTGAATGGAAGCAACACAGGGATGCGAGCAGGATGGAACACAGGGGTGCCAGCGGGGTGGAAGGAACTCAGGGGTGCCAGCGGGGTGAAAGCACCTAGGGGTCACAGGTGGGGCAGCAACATGCAGGGTGCAGTTGCAGGGCAGAGAAAAAACAAACTAGCTAGAGGGAGCAGCGTGGAGCACAAGAGTTAACAAGAAAAGAGTGGCAGACCATATAAACGTGGAAGGGCATGTAACCACAACCACGGCCGATTTCTGGCATCCGTGACTGCTAGGCAGTCTGGTGACGGGAAGGGGGGTGGAGTGAGTACAAACAAAGGAGCCTGATTAAAGCAGAGGAGAAGGGAGTGGGAGTGTGAGCAAAGGAGCCATTAAAACAAGCTCAGGCATTGCGCGGAGGGGGGCGGGGGAGCGATTCCTTTGAAGTGTAAATAAACCAGCATGAGTGCGGAGATGTCAGCGAAAAGCCTTGACAGAGGAGCTTTCAATTAGCATCTTCTTGTAACACCTTTGCATACGACTTGTGATTGTGACGAAACATTGAAAACAATCCCACGAAATGTTGGCACAAAAACGAATACGAAAACCAACCTCGCCCGCAAAATATAAAAAAAAAGCTACTCTCCCTTCAACTTACACCCGACTTATCCTCAAGCGCCAAAAATATCCTCATAGGACGGTGTGCATATTACTACTCCGAGTAAAATACTGTTCAGGTTATGAAACAACGATCACAGGAAGAGAAACAAAAAACTAGAATCTTCCCTGGCAGCAGGACATACAGCCAGTGATTACCTGCTCGTTAACTCTTAACAAAAGATGTGCGCGTGCACTGCCGAAAACGAAACCTGTTGTGTGGCGGGACTTCCATCTTCTGCGGGAAGCCTGCACCCACAGAGTGGCTGACCAGAGGAGCAGTGGTGACGCGGGGCTCCCATGCCCGAGGGAGAGCCCCGCGGAGGCTGCAAAAGTCCAGAGTGGCGCTGATGCGTGAGTGGGGCTTACTTGTACTGGGGGTGGCGGCGGGGGGGTGGCAAAGGGGGTGGCGGCAAGGGGGGGTGGTGGGGTGTATGTCTCTGTGCGCTTGTGTGTGTGTGTTTGTGTGCGCTCGTGTGTGTGTGCGGCAGGGGGGTTTGTGTCTCTGTATGTGTGTGTGCGTGTATGTGCGCTCGTGTGTGTGTCTCTGTGTGTGCGCATGCATGTGCGAAAGCAGGTGGGTGGCTGTGTGTGTTGGAGGCTTTCAAGGAAGACAGGAGATGGTGAACGCGCGCGCGACCTGATCCGATTGAGGCATGCTGCGCGTGCCCATCTCTTGTCTCCTTGTAAGCAGAGCCGCAGACAATAGGTCTCTCGCTGCGATAGGGCTTCGCCCTGCGTCGCAGGTGTGAGACCTAAAAAACTATCATGAAACCACATTTAAAAATAAAATTTAAATAAACACAGAGTGAAATTCTTGAGTGCTGGGACTTTATCTTTTGGTAACTTATAATGAGCATCATAAATTTCACTAATTTCCAATTAATTTTCTACCAGATTAAAGTCAATGGTGGCACGATTTGTTATATATAATTTGTTGAAGCAATCATCTAAAGTTTTCCTTAAGGTACAATAAAAGAAGCAACTGCTCTGGCCCATTTCCTTTTTTTTTGTTCAAAATATTTTATTCGTTTTCAAAAGATAGAAACATCCAACCAATAATGTCCATGTCGAAAACAGATGCTTGTTTATGGCTTATAAGCATGAAAAAGTACTAGTATAGTACATTAAAATGTTAAACCGTAAGTGAAAAAAATATCTTGAATTAAATTTGAAACCATAAAAGGTACAAGAGAGATGTAGAGTGAAGAGAATTATCTATACATCGGAATGTTCTGTAATACTATCCGGTAGCATCAAGAATCATTTATTAAAGGGAAATATAGAAAACCGAACAAGTAAGGAGGAAAAGAAAAGAATCAAGAAGAGATGGGAAGGTAATTACGAATATGTGATTGGGAGAAGGAAAGTCATGTGGTCTGTGATGGGGTTAAAACCCTGTTGGATGGAAAGCTCCAGAGAGGGAATGTTGGGGGAACATGATAAATAGTCAGGTCACAATAACAGTGTCAAGTGTTTTCCAGATCTTTGTCAAGTTATGGGAAACCCCGAAGACATGGATAGTTGCAAGACTCGGACCACCTGAGCTGTTAAAAATTCAGTCTGATCTCCAGAAAGTTTTTCTGGACACCAGTTTTTCTGGACACCAGAAAAACTCTTCAAGCTCAAACTCCTTGATAAGCCCCTTTGCTGGAACTGCAAATCACAAGTGGGTGACATGGCACATATGTTCTTACACTGTCCGCTACTCCAAACGTTTTGGGATAAGATCTTTACTTATATCCAACATACCTTCCACTTTCGGTCGCCCAGAGACTTCACATATATTCTGCTGGGGGCGATTGACCCAAAAATAGCTAGGGATTATGACAGACACCTCCTGGACCTCATGCTCACACTTGCATGCAAAATCGTTCTGAGTAAGTGGAAGAGTGCTTCCGATGTCTCCTTCACACACTGGCAGGAATGGCTGGCTTCCCTGAGGGGAGCGAATAATGACGTTCTCCATTCATCCCCTTGGCAAAAACCTCACACCAAACTCTGGAGTCTACTTGATTCATTGGAACTCCGTTATGACCCACCTTGGGCACATTGGTTAACATACATCATGTCCCTCGCCCGGTCTTTGATGTTACATTGGGCATTACTCCCGGTAATGTATGCTAGCTGTCTTGAAATAAGCTACTTACTTCAAGTCATGTTGCTGCTCCCTGGACCCTCCCCTCTTCCTCGTTCCCCTCTGTTCTCCTTCCTCAGTCCTCCTATATCTCTGCCTCTTCCTCTCTTCTTCCCTCTCTCTTTCCCATTACATACGCTCCGCGGGATCGAGATTTTATGCATGGGCGTTTTATTCAATGCTCTCATTTGATATTTACTTGCATGGACCTTTTACGTGTTTACTTCATGTATGATGTATTATTGATCCGCTATTATTTTCCCCGACAACACCTACTGTACTTTTCCATGCACTGCTGGTTGTATCTCCTTTTGTGAGACAATTTTTGTATGCTTGTCTTTTTGGTATTTTTGTGTTATTTGAATCTCAAATAAAAAAGATTTGAAATAAAAAAAAAAATCAGTCTGATAGTCAAATCACATTGTGAGAATACAAACTCCCTTATCATGAGGCAATCAAAGTTTTTTCCGAGTAATTTGAGTGTTGATATCTTCAACTTGCCTTCACTGGCTGCAAGTGCTTGTACAAAAGAGCATCTTTTTAGGTTGAGCTTTTGAAGCCCACCCACTGCTTTCATTTGTTTGCCTAAGTTTAAGTGGTCTTTAAAAATACTTCTTTCTAGAGGTCAATCCTTCCTATTTGTCCCTTCTTTTCCTCACTTGTTCACTCCCTCAGAGCAGTGTCCCAGCAATTGTCCCATCGTAGCATCTATTTAGAGACTACCTTTCTTTCATTCTATGAGAATCTGACCATTGATGTTTTCAGTAGCTCCAGATCCATTTTTGTAAACAGGGCTTGAAATGATGTTTTTTTTTACATTACATTGTTGTGCTGTGCATTCAAAGACAGAGGTTAAACGTTAGAGGTCATTATCGAGGGCGACTGTCACCCAGCCCCCGTTTTCAAGCACCTGAGCTGCCCAATTGCCTGTTAACTGCTATTGGCATTACCTGCCGGGACAAGCAATTCATCATCACATGCAGTAGACAACTTTTCGCAAGCAGAGTGCAATGAAAATGCGGGTACTGCAGTATTTGGGGCTGGCCTAAATCCCAGATTTGGCACAGAATAACTGTACGAGCTTGGATGGGTTTCCTTCTATTAGTCCAGTTTAAATAAAACTAGACGTTCTTGACACTCTTGGCAGTTTCAGATGGTAAGGGCTTAGTGTAACTCTCTCTTTCATGTTCATGCTTGGTACCATGGAGGGTGCGATTAGAATATGTGCTGACAGGCGATAAGTCACCCTCCATCATGATTGCTCATAGCTGTAACTCATATCCTTGTAGATGCTACTCACAGACAGGTCACGTTATGCTCCTCCCACTCTAGGACAAAATGCTAACTGTTTACAGGTGAGCCTTTGCGCTGTTTTTCAGCAGGATGGTGGGGGGTTGTGCCGCCCTTAGCTGAGCTCCTATGTCAACAGTGTGCGAATCGCTCCCTCTGCCAAGTGCCTGTTTGATGACTCCATGCAGATCTCCGTTAGTGGTCTCTCGCAGCTTCAGGAGGTCCCACTCCGGGCCACTCTCACTGATGAGACAGGGGTGCATTTCTGATCCTCCGCCCAGTATAGGTCGGACAGCAGCGGGAAACTGTACCTGAGTAGCTCCCCTAGGGGATCGTTACATAGGAGTGGAGCTCATGGGGTTGTTGTCATTGCTACATCCAGAGACCCCACACAGGCGCCTGGTGAAGATAGATTCCTGAACCCCTTCTTCGTGGATCTGCTTTTTTTGGTTTACACACAAACATATTTCTTAAAAGTGTGGGCATGGCCATTCATTTTCATTGTACACTTATTGATCATCAGCTTAAGAAACATACTTTTTTTGACCTAATATTTTTGCCATCCTTTATACTGCTAACTTTTAGGGGTACTGAAAATACGTTCACATTTGCTATTCAAGCATTTTCAGAAGCCTGGTGTCTGAAGTAGTTTGATTAGTATCTTGTGTGGTGTCTCTGGATAATACTCCAATTGCATGAGTGGCAGAGGTTCTTTGCCAAGCAAATTTATAATGTTGCTCCAAGGCTGTATGCCAGTCGTTTTGCCAGCCAGACTCTTCTCAACAGCCAGAATAGTGGTATCAGTTTCCTTCCATCTTAGGGGCTGATTTTGATGTTGTTAGGAAGGTCTCCGGATGGTATTCAGTATTGTCGAATCCGATTCAGAACCCTTATCTCCTACCAAATCGTACTGTTTTCCCAACAACCGATCACAATGCCCGGAAACCAGTGGAGCAGCCGAATCGGATCCAAAAGGCATTGGTACAGCCTGAGTCATACAGCGTTATGACACAGGTTCCGGCTGAGCAATTACGATGACCGATTCTGACAGCCATCCTGATTTGGTGTGCCCCAGACAAAAAAGCTTTTGGGATTGGTCTTTGGGGGCCCACTGTGGGCCCCTCTTCACCCAGAGGTGTCCAAAAGTGGCACGTGGGGGTACCCAATGGCTCCTCTTCCCAATCATGCACAATGAGGTAGGTATCATGGGGTGCCCGCCACAGGGTGCAAGGTTTTCCTTACCCACCCCTTTTTACAATGGGAGCCTGTGTTTGCATTTGGAACAGAAGCTCCCAGAAAGTCAATGCAAGTTTGACCGAATAATGTTGACAGGCATCGTTGCCAGTCATCTGGACTCACAGGACTTGATACATTTGGAAACTAGTCTGGAACCGCTTTGTTCAGGACAGCTTCAAACCAACATCATAATTGGGCCCGAAGTGCTTCAGACTACCAATGTGTGGTCTCTGAACCTGAAGGACTTCAGTTCATAGCAATTGTTTAGGTAATAACTTGCCCAGAAGGAAGGAATAACTTGCCCAGATTTTGCACATGTCAATTTGTAGTCTGTCGTTAACTTCGCTTCTAAAGTCGTTTCATTATCAGGGAGTGGTTGTGACATTAAGGACTTTGTGTTTGAGTCAGGCTGTAGCTGTCAGCTTAATTTCTAACCTCACCCTCACCCACAGGGAATGTGTGTGTAAGTGCATTTCCAGGTCTGCTTCTACTGCTGCCTAGCCTTCATTTTCCTTCAGCCACTATATATTCATAACAAGTCTAAATGCCACTCTCATGTTGCAACACCCTCTTTTCGCAAAACTAGCCGGAGTACTGCTTCTATTTTCTACTATTTTATTTATTCAGACTTCCAACCCTAGGCTTGAACCCTATGGGATTTGCAATTTATTGTAGTTGTTTAAATAATAGCATCGATGGGTGAATGAATTCGCATTCAATCCTAATTTTCTTTTGGCTAGTTATTAAATCCACCCAAAAAATATTCTGGTTTTAAAAGGTCAGTCGGCCTTATTTATTTTGAAAATCACATCAAGTAAAAGTGTCACGGCCCTCTGACAACTCGGTTTGCAACAGGCTCCTGATTTCAAGGACAGTTTAGAGGAGTCTTTCTTCTTTTTAATCAGACTGATTTTAGTGTCTTAGTTTGTTTTCGTACTTGGTGGTTTTTGATTAAATCGAAAATCAGGGCTTTGCTGCCAGGAAGCAGAAGAACACCTGTGAAGTCAAAGACAATAAAGGGTCTTAAACAGCCTGCCTATGGTGCCTTATTGAAGCACAAAGCTTGTCTTCTTAGAGTATTCACCTGCTAGCAACAGAGAGCAAGATGGGCATTTGTTCTCATTCACATGTGCTCAGGCTTGGCCATGCAGTACCATCCCGAAGAGACTGGTCCTATTAGAAGGATATCAAGATCCCAAATTATCGACTGTGGGGTTTCCCTGCAGGTGCCCACAGACTGAGTTTCTCACATCAGTGCTTTTTAAACCTGCAAACCCTCTCCACTATGAGTGTGTGCATGTCCTATCTGATGTCATGGAGCCGTACAACGTTAGACAGTTTGAGTAACAGCAGATTTGTTCAGAGATTTGAGCCTCAAGGCACTTCAGTCACCCTGACGTTTGCCTACAGTAATGCTAAAATGTTTCTGATTTTCATTCCCTTTAGCAAAGGATAGCATGATTTCCATAGAGTTCTATAATAAAGGTTATCCTTGTGACTTTAAATATACAAGTGACATTATTTTCCTAACATACTTTACATTTTTTGTTCTCTAAGGTTTTGTGTCAGGTTTAGCTAGTGAGATGGCTTTGAACACATTTACAATCAAGGTCAATATGAACATAATCATAAGCAGACATGTGTTTTCAAAGAAATAATGGTCAAACTTACTCAAATTGTTTTAACAGCTGCAAAACTAAAGATGATAAATGCCAATCTTTGCTAACATTTTTTAAACCGGTTTTCGCAATTACCCAATAAACATACTAGGTGCAATAAAGTTATAGGGCAAGATATAGGTAATTCCTATTTACCGACTCCTAAATACCGACTCATACCGAATCGGTATTTAAGAGTCGGTAAATAGGAAGGAGGCAGATGTAGGTAAAAAATTACCGATTCTGTAAGAGTCGGTATTTACCGAATCTGTAAATACCGAATCGGTATTTCACATTGAATCCTATGGGCCTTGAAGCCCATAGGAATCAATGTGAAATACAGAATCGGTATTTACAGATTCGGTAAATACCGAATCCTGCAAGGGTGCAGGGGGTGTCACTGTGACACCCTCTAGCACCCCAAGTACAGGCATGTGTGCCATGTGGCAATAGGATTGGGTGGTAAAATACAGACTCTTAAGGGCCTGTGGCACTCTTCGGAGTGTCACCTACATATGGATTTACAGAATCGGTATATTTACCGATTCGGTAAAATACCGAAGTGGTAAATGTACCGAATCGGTAAATATACCGATTCTGTAAATTCAGACCCACCTACATCTCAAAAGCCAAATACCGGTCGGTAACGGCCGAAATCGGCCGTTACCGACCGGTATTTGGCGACCTACATCTGGCCCATAGTCTTCATGACGAAACATGTATATTACAAGTGCAACCACATTTTCAAGATAAACACTTATTTTTGCACTACGAACGGGACTTCCTTGGGTACCATTTCCCATTTCATCCCAGCCAGCATTTTCCATTTTGTCAGTGGTGAGCAGATGTATTCAAGATATTGAGCTTTGTATAACATCAGATTGATGGCATCACAGGCTACGGTCACCTTAGGGTCAGTCGGTAATTATATGACCTGTCCCAAGCGATCAACCAGTATAGACATCCAGAGGCAATTTGACTGACCTTATGATGACCACCAAACAGAAAACATATACGGCTAGCAGACAAGATTACTTCTAAAACATATATGTGCAAGCTCATGATGGAGAATATTCCATCCCTTCCCTACCCTTTCCAAACGCTGTCTGCAACAAGTTTTAAATCAACAACACTCAACATAATTACAGTCCACAAAATACCACTTATTGCACATGATTCAACTCCACATAGATGCACTCTAAATGAAACAACTCTATGTTACATAGCAACAATCCACATAAAACACTCCACACCATGCCACATAATTCCAATCAGCATAATTTCACTCAACACCACACAGATCCACAACACATAATTCAACTCCACATATTTCTATTCCATACAGAATAATTCAACACCAAACCACATAATTCAACTTAACAACACAATTACACAACACACCACATACATCCAATTCACACCACAGAATTCCACATCCGGTCACAAAATTCAACAGCACACCACATAATTAAACTTCATTACTTTCCACTCCACAACACAAGATACCATTCCACATAATTACACTCCATGACACACAATGCCACTCCACATAATTCTAGTACAATCAATACCACATACTGACTATCCACATATTTCCACAGCACACCATGCCACATATTTCAACTACACAAATCCACTCCATATCACACAAATCCTTGCCACACAATTCCACAACTAACAATTATAATCCAACCCACATAATTCGACTTCACATCACATCCATCCATCCACTCCAAAGAACATGGGTATAATGCCAATGGTTCTAACTGTAGTAAAAGTGAGACTTATTGGCTTTGCCAATTCTTGTTTACACTTTTGTTGCTGGGCCATAGAGTCTTCTATAATTCTAGTCCCAAATATCTCACTGACAGGCTTTATCATCGTAGTCCTCCAAGAACCCTGAGTGCATCTGATGCTCATCTGTTTAAGATACCTATGTTCAGGCGTACAAGAATGGGAGGCCATTCTTTCCGTGTTCTGGCGGCTAGGGCCTGGAATAACTTAATTTGCCAGCTGCCACTCTCTACAAATCCTTTCATTCATTCATTCAGGAGGTTAAAGATATCTAAATTAATCAGAACAACAATTAGATATATCAGCATTCTGCAGTATCTTTTCCCTACTAATAATTATTGTGATTTTAAATTGAGAAATTTCTGTTTTATTCCATTGGTAAATGGACAAATGTGTTCCTTACTTCTTGCACAATGCACAAAATCTAACATGAACTTTTATTAGAAAGCCGTAATTACTTTTTGAAGACTTTCTATTGAATTCAACCTATGCAGCAGCAGTCTATTCCATTCGCCACTTGCTATAGTATAGTTGAAGAGAAAGTTCTCTCTTTTTATTTTATCCCAAAAACATAGTGTATGATAAAGCCCTTAACTGTTGATTGTAATTAAGCATGAGCGCAAAATCCGTTCCGCTCGCGGATTTTGCGAATTTTCGGTAAATTCGCGATCCGCGAACTCCCGCGAATTTACCGCGAGTTCGCAAATCCGCGAGTGGCGGATTCCGGGGGCAAAAGTTCAAGCCTTGCTGGCCTGTTGTAACTATTTTACGATGGCGCCGGCAAGATGCCAGCGCCATCCTAAAATAGTTACTAAGTTAGCTTCAACAGGAAGCTCTAATAGATAAAATAAAGCAGGTGCTCGAGCAGCTTGCTGGCGCCATCGTAAAATATTTATAACACACACATGGTCGCTGAAACTCGTTGAAGCTCAAATGCAGTGACTCATTCATCTGCCCAAAAAAAATCGTGAGCGTCGTCGAGGCAGGTGTGCCTTCTTCCCAAATGTCGAAAAATCAGCTGTGATGCTGGATAGTGGCCTTTGCATCCTTGACTTTCACGAGCGCAATCCCCGTGCTGTTCCTGTGACCAGGAGCTTCTGTCTCTTCATCTGCTGTTCTGATCGATCTCTGACCTTTTATACACACAAGAGGCATGTTGTGCACTTGCAGGGAAGCCCCGCCCACACACTCGCGGTGTGCACCGTCTTCCCACCATTGACCCACTATGATGGTCAGCTCACTCAAGGGACCCCTGCGCCCTTCGGCGCGATTGCATAGTAACACACACATGGTCGCTGAAACTAGTTGAAGCTCAAATGCAGTGACTCATTCATCAGCCCAAAAAAAAATTGTGAGCGTCGTCGAGGCAGGTGTGCCTTCTTCCCAAATCTACCGTTGAAAATCAGCTGTGGCCAGGAAGCTGAAGGGACCCCTGCACCCCTCGGGGGATTGCATAGTAACACACACATGGTCGCTGAAACTAGTTGAAGCTCAAATGCAGTGACTCATTCATCAGCCCAAAAACAAATCGTGCCTTCTTCCCAAATCTACCGTTGAAAATCAGCTGTGGCCAGGAAGCTGAAGGGACCCCTGCACCCCTCGGGGGATTGCAAAGTAACACACACATGGTCGCTGAAACTAGTTGAAGCTCAAATGCAGTGACTCATTCATCAGCCCAAAAAAAAATTGTGAGCGTCGTTGAGGCAGGTGTGCCTTCTTCCCAAATCTACCGTAGAAAATCAGCTGTGGCCAGGAAGCTGAAGGGACCCCTGCACCCCTCGGGGGATTGCATAGTAACACACACATGGTTGCTGAAACTAGTTGAAGCTCAAATGCAGTGACTCATTCATCAGCCCAAAAACAAATCGTGAGCGTCGTCGAGGCAGGTGTGCCTTCTTCCCAAATCTACCGTCGAAAATCAGCTGTGGCCAGGAAGCTGAAGGGACCCCTGCACCCCTCGGGGGATTGCATAGTAACACACACATGGACGCTGAAACTAGTTGAAGCTCAAATGCAGTGCCAGTGACTCATTCATCTGCCCAAAAAACAATTGGACCTTTTACCCACACAAGAGGCATGTGCACTCGCATGGAAGCCCCGCCCCAAATCCGCGGATCCGCAAATCCACAAAATCCGCGGATTTTGCGGATCCACGATCCGTAAATCCGCAAATCCGCGAATAGTGGATCCGCAAAATGCGCCCATGCTTAATTGTAATGTATCCTAAACAGGTTCCATTGAGTAGTCCACTGACATGTTATTCTAAAAAAAAGTCTTCATAAATTCTTCAAAGCTGGATAGAAATGTTTTTATCATTCAATGAAGAATTATTGAATCACCTTGTACGTGATTGAATATTAATATTCAGAAGTATTAACCCCAGAGTATGACCTAATGCCACAATTGATTCAATCCATGCATTAACTAGAAGTTGAGTGAGATATTTACTATGAAAAATATATTAAATCCTGGAATGTTTTTGACCTGACCTCTCTGGAGGGTCACCTCCAAAAGCTTTACCTTCAATACTCCTTTTTTCTAAATTTTTCGCTCGTTGGCATTAATACTCTATGCATTTTCTGATTGCTGATCTGTGCTAAAGTGCTTGTGCTCTCGCTCTAAAAGATGGTAAAATTGGCTTATACCTGATTGGCACATTTAATTTACTTGCAAGATCCTAGTATTTGGTAGTACTGGTTCCTAAGGCCATAAATAAATGCTACTAGTGGGCCTGCAGCACTCATTGTGCCACCCACTAGCGAATCCTCTTGAAACATGTCTAAGGCCTGCCATTGCAGCCTGAAGTGTAGTTTTAAACTTCCATTTTGAACTCGAAAAATCAACCTTTTGCCAGGCCCAACCATCCCTTTTTTAATACATATCAGTCACCCATAATGTAGTCCCATAGGGAAGGGTGCATTGTATTTAAATATTAGGACATGTGAGTATAAGTTTTATATGTCCTGGTAATGAAAAGCTCAGAAATTCTTTTTTCACTACTGCAAGGCCTATCTCTCCTATTTGCTACGAAGGTGATAACTCTTCAGAATCAAATGTGGGGGCAGTGCAGGGAATGCCCCCACTTGAAGGGATGGCACAAGGTATAAAATATTGGAATGTCCGAGCACCTCCTCATTACACTGCTGGACCTGTGGAAGACTTCAAAAGGACTGGCTAGACCCCCAGAGAACTGACCTGCTGCTTGAAAGCCTACCTAGCTGATTGAATGAGAACTGGACAATCTACTTCAACCCTGGGCCACCAGAAGGAAATCCAAGGGCTATTTGACTATCCTCCTGTTTGAGCTAAAGGGCATAACAAGCTCCTGGGGCCTTGAACCCTACAACTGTCCCTGGCTGATTGAGGCTAGACCCTCAAAGTGGTGCCCTCAAGGTTCTGGACCTTTGGAGGTTGTGTTAGAGGTGCTGCTCCTGCCGAAATCCTAAAATTCGGTACTCTTAAAATGTTTAATCAAAAACGTCCCTCAGAACTGACAGAAGATTGGGACCTACCTGCCAGGCGAACTGCCAAAGATGCTTTGCTGGTCAATCTAACTTCGTGGTAGCCCCCCCTACATTCTCCTCTGTAGTAGCAAAGTTTGTTACGTGGATCTCTTGTCAAAGGTATCCAGTGTCATGGAGCCATCCACAGCTATAGCCTACAGCTTCATCCTGTTGGAGATTTTCAACTTCTAAAAAGGTAACAAAGTGAGAAGGTACACATCTTTACTGCTACTTCGTCCAGCGGCTCCCTCACCATGACTCCTTCTCCACTGACACCACCTTCTGCCTTGCCCCATTGGATTCTACCTCCTCAGGAATTTAAAAAAAAAATTCATAAGTCTGAAAGTAAGTTGAGACTGGTTCCAATCCATCTCGTGTATTGAACCTCGCTCCATTGCAGTCAGCCTTATCTTTAACTTTGTCCTGGTCTTGCATGACTAGATAACCCTTCTTGGCTCCTGATATTTAAGGCTCCATTTTGCTTTTAACAGTTAAAAATCATGACTGCAGCTCTACTGATTGGATTTAATTCATTTGGTATAACTTTATTCAATTACATTTATTCTATTTTTCTAAATTGGTTTTGGGTTTTTCTTACACACTTCCTCTGTTAGAAATAGTAGTCTCTAGTTGGAAGTAGCTGGCAACCTGTTCAAGAAGGGACCATTCCTTCTTATCAGGGTAAGGGAGTTACAAACCCAACACAACCCCTGCTCACCCTCTTGCAGCTTAGCATGAGCAGTCAGGCTTTTCTCAGAGGTAATGTGTAAACTATTTATACATACCACACACTAAAACACAGTGAAAACACTATGAATGAACACCACACTAGTTAAAAAAAAACGATCTTTATAAAAAAAAAAAACAAGACCAGAACTATAAAGATACTACATACATATTTCAGAATCTCACTTTTTAAAAGGTTTAAGCAATTCTGTCCATATAACTCCACAGATGGGGTGATTTTACACAAAGTACCTTAGGTGCATACAAATTCCACAAGGAAAGCAGCAGAGATATGAAGATGCTTCTGGTCTGTGCATGCTGTGGTGGACAACTTGGCGCACAGGTGCAATACGTTTAAATCTAGACATGCTGGAGGTCAGGGTGGCGGGGGAAAACAGGTGCTGCGTCGATTCTCCCAGCAGCGGACAAGTGATGCGTTGATTCTTTCAGTGCACAGTGGGCCTTCATCGGAGTCAGTGTGACGGTCTTGGACATCGGAGACATGGTGCACGGGACTCATGCTGCAGCAGTTCTTTGGGCTATGAACAGGCGATGAATCAATTTTCTCGGCGTGACGGTGAATGGAAACATCTCATGCACTAAGGTAATGCATCCAAAATAAAGGCGCCGGAAGATCAATATTTTGATTGTTCAGTCTTTTGCAGCAGGAACAACCTCCAAGGGCCCAGAACTGGAATTGGCACCACTTAGCAGGTCAACACTCCCAGCAGTGGAGTTCATGAATGCTGCAGGTGAAGTCTTTAATGGCTCTGAGACTTCCAACAGGAGACAAGTAGACACAAACCCATGGGGTTCCTTGAAAAACCAGGATTCAAGAAAGCAAAGTCCAGACCTTTTACTGCCCATAGACAGAAGCAACACCTGCAGGCCATCACAGCAAAGCAGCACACAGCTAAGGGGTAGTACTCCTCCTGACAGTTATTCTTCTTGGCAGGGTCCAGAGTCCATAAGTGTTCAAAACGGTTGGGCTTACAGGTCAATACTTATACCTCTTTTGACCTTTGAAGAAGGCATACTTTTAAGGAAAGTCTTTGTTGTCCACAAGATCCTGCCTTGCCCTAGCTTGGCTCCAGACACACTACAGGAGTGTGGAGACCTCATTTTGAGAGGCCAGGCACAGCCCTATGAAAGATCGGTGACAACTCCTCACAGCCCTCTAGATCAGGAAGGCCCATCAGCCTGGTGATGGGCCATTAGGATATGGAGGGCACCCCTCGGTTCTCAATGTGTAACAAAGTGAGAAGGTACAAATCTTTACTGCTACTTCGTCCAGCGGCTTCCTCACCATGACTCCTTCTCCACTGACACCACCTTCTGCCTTGCCCCATTGGATTCTACCTCCTCAGGAATTAAAAAAAAAATTCTTTAAGTCTGAAAGTAAGTTGAGACTGGTTCCAATCCATCTCGTGTATTGAACCTCGCTCCATCGCAGTCAGCCTTATCTTTAACTTTGTCCTGGTCTTGAATGACTAGATAACCCTTCTTGGCTCTTGATATTTAAGGCTCCATTTTGCTTTTAACAGTTAAAAATCATGACTGCAGCTCTACTGATTGGATTTAATTCATTTGGTATAACTTTATTCAATTACATTTATTCTATTTTTCTAAAATGGTTTTGGGTTTTTCTTAGGCACCCCTTGGTTCTCAATGTGTAACTGTCTAGAGTGAGTGCACAAACAACCCAGCTGTTAGTCAAAGCCAGACATTGATTCCAGAGGCAGACAGAGGCACAGGATGGTAAAACAAGAAAACGCCCACTTTCTAAATGTGGCATTTTCAAACACATAAATTAAAAACCACCTTTCCTAAAAGATGTGGTTTTCAATCCTGAACTCAGAAACCACATACTCCAAATCTCTAGCTCTTTCCAATTGAAAGTTACATTTGTGAAAATGTTATAAGGCAGCTCCAATGATAACCTATGGGAGAGCTAGTCCTTGCAATAGTGAAAAACAAAATTGGCAGTATTTCACTATCAGGAATTGTAAAATTCACTAGCAGTTGTCTTATCTTTCACTTACACTGCACCCTGCCCATGAGGGGTACCTTGGACCTACCTTAGGGTTGCCTTACATATAGTAAAATAGAAGTGCAGGCCTGGCAAGGGTTTGCACTTGCCAGGTGACATGGCAGTTTAAAAGTGCACTCACAGACACTGCAATGGCAGGTCAGAGACAACTTTACAGGGCTTTTCATGTGGGTGGCACCACCAGTGCTGCAGACCATCTAGTAGCATTTGATTTACAGCCCGTGGGCACACACAGTGCAATATACTGAGGACTTAAACCAGTAACAAAAAAATGCAAATCATGGATAACCAATCATAATCACAATTTACACAGGGAGCACATGCACGTTAGCACTGATCAGCAGTTGTGAAATGCCCAAAGTACACAAGTCAGCAAAACCTAAGTCCAGCACATAATCAAAAATATAGGAGGTAGAGGCAAAAAGACAGGGGAAACCACACAAAGGATGCCAGGTCTAACAGCCTCTATTTGAACCACAATCCACTGTTTAGAATGGACAATCTATCATGATTCACATAGCTTTAATGGACACAAAGTGGGTGATTTTATGATGTAAATAAAACATTGTGTTGTTGCACACTGTAATTTGCATGTAGCACAATTTACATTGTAGTGGCCACCACATGTTTCATCATCATGATCAAGATACTTCATGATAGTCAAACATCCATGTTTTTAGAGGTTAAAGAATTGTGAGAATTATTAAAATGTATTCAATTAGCTTGCAATGTTTTATTGGATGTTCATAACACAGCTTCTGATCCTAAAGGACTCCTATTTGTTGTAATTTACTGGATTCTCCCATTTGTATCTTAGAGCCAATAAGATTAATACCCTCTTCTTTTTTCGTTGCCCTGGAGATATTTGACTTTATAGTCTCTTGATTATTGCATTAGTTGGTAATGTAAAATAGGTGTGTCTTAGTCTTTCATCTGAGACACATGTTTCGATGAGACGCAGGTCCATTTCACATGGAGGGTAATAGAAAAACACCTGAAAATGAACCTCATCTGACCAATTTTAATATAGGATTAGTGGTGAGGAATAGGATCCATTTTGCTTTACTCTAATGGGGTGTGTACATGTTGCAAACAAAACATAATTTAACACAAATCCAAAGCCGAGGTATTGTAGTATCACTCAAAGATGATTGAACTAGGACGGTTTTGTTTTTTGTTGTTGTGCCCCTGACTCTGAGCAATAAACCATCTTTTTCACATCTCCTTGCATGTGGTACATCACTAGAGCAAGGATCTGCTCATTGTGTGTAGAATAACCAGAGACAAATATTTTTATCAGAGAAGTTAATGATTTTGTAATCTCAAGTACATATTGTAAATTGCTATTTTTTTTTTCAGAGACACCCCCTGATTCTAGCACAGGTGAAAAAAATGAAGAAAACATGGTGACCAACCAAGTGTTGGGAGAAACTTCACAAATCTCCACAAATGGTAAATGAATTTGAATTTGAATCTTGTATAGTGTAAGATATAAAATATGAATTCCAAATCAGAATGTACCTTTGGCTCTAGGGTGTACAATTGATCTGTATCTAACTGTGATGAGTGTGACTAGCAGATTGGCTAAATATTAAATATGATATTTCATTAAAAGTGCCATTTTTGATTCCTCTTGAATTGTTAGGCACTGTAGAGGGCAGCATCCATGATTATTACATTGTATACACCCAACAAGAAACTACATTCATTGGCCAATGCCTTATGGTTATTGCAGAGATAAAAATAAAGAGTGGAGGCATTCCTGAATACTACAACAAATAGCATTCTCCTAGAAATCAGAGAGATCATTGCACAGAGCTTTAGCAACAGATGAATATTTTCTTGTGAATCATTCCTTTTTCTGCCCTTTAGTAAATTACATTGACTTACTCCTGGTCTTTTTTCTCATCTCCTATCTTATTTGCCCTTGTCCTCTACCCAATTCATTAAAGGTACCCCTTCCATTTTGCGAATCAGTTACCAGATCAATGTGCGAGTCTGTATACTAATTATGGTTTGCATCCAGATGTATGGTCACAAAACATTGGTAAATAATTTTACAACTTGGTATTTGGAATGGACACCCTGGTCATGCCCTTTTCGAATACCTATTTTGCCATTTGGAAAATTATTTCTGAATCATAAAATAGGTTTACTACATTAGAATTTTATTTTGAGTGGTCGCAAACATTGTCTGAACAAATTGAAAGGTTTGTAATGGGTTAAAAGCTCTGTAATCTGTTCCAAGTATCTTTCTCAGTACACAAATCCATAAAGCCTATAGGTTAAAGGTCATGAAAGCAGAGTGATTACTTGTGTGGAAAAAAAATTCTTTACAAATGTTTGTCCACAATTTTTGAGTCCAAAGGGGCAGATTTATGAAGGCCTTGCGCCACGTTTACGCCGCTGTTGCGTCACGCAAGGCGGTGTAAACGTGGCTAATCCCTATGAACGATTTACAACGTGGCGCATCTAGGCAGATGCGTCACGTTGTAAAGCCCTGCGACGCTTGTGGGCGTTCCGGCGCAGGGTGGGCGTTCCGGGGCAGGTGCGCCTCGCAAAACTGGCTGAGTGAAATCTATGAGATTTCACTCAGTCACTTTCAGGCCAATGCTGCGTCAAAAGCCTGCGCCTGCTTGAAGCAGGCGTAGGTCTTGATGCAGCATTGGTCAGATAGGGCACCCCAGAGCCTTGCTGGAGCTGCGTCGCGCTTGCGACGCAACTCCAGCAATGCGCCGCCATTACGGCACAGATGCGTCACGCATCTTTGACGTTTTTGCCCCATGGTGCGCCGCATTGTAAATGCGGCGCACCATGGGTGGCGGAGCTGTGGTGCAAAGTGGCGCACATTAACATAAATCTGCCCCAAGGTCTTTTATTCATGAATGCAGTCTGAAGCCAGGTAGATCAAATGGTAGCAAATGACAACTCTGTGCTTGAACTTTCATCGCGGCTCCATATGCACAAAAGAGCAGGCAGTGTAAAAACTGCTTGCTTATACAATGGCTGCTCTGAACCTGATTGGTGAAAGAACTGAAGCCAGTTGATGTCTTGCCCCCAAGTAGATAGATGAATATAAACAGGTTAGTGGTACTGAAATAGTTTTGAGAGTACGGTTTCATGAACGTTAACCGATTTGTCACTAAAGTCATAGGGACTATATGACAATCTTGGTATGATGTAAACAACAAGTGTAGCAAAACAGCCTTACATGTTCAGTAGGAGAATGGTGAAAGAGTTGCAGGTGCCCGTGTGTATTATTTGAGTAGATTCTCCCAAATATATTACTAAATCATGGTGTGGTAGAGTACTGCCAGTTACCTATCACACTTTCTATTATAGAGGCATGAGAAACTGCCAATTGGCTACCAACTCAGTTTTGATGGAGTAAAGGGCTGGTCTTAAAATCATGTTTCACAACTTACAATAGTCTGTTCAACACTAATGTTAGGAACTAAAATGTCTCAACACGAATTAAAGCTCTGACATTTTACTTCAAAGCCTAGGTAAAGTGGTTCTGACAAACCTCCGCCTGTTACTGATTCATGTACATATATGAATTCAGTAATGTTTCCTCGGCCTGCTTCTTGGTTGGTGTTCATTCGCTGTCTGGATAATATGTCCATCCCATCAAAGGAACCCTTTGCAACAATGAGAAACATCCAGAAAATGAATGAAACAGATGAGCGGCACACACGGGCTAAGAAAACAATGTTCTCTCTACCACTGTTCTTCTCTTTTTGCTTTTGGTGTTTACTAACTTTAAGTAGAATTTTCATGAAATTAAACTGGTGCAGTGTCAAAGTAAATGAAAATAGCTACTTTACAACCACTTTTCAAAGCTATTAAGGAGCGCGCAGACTGGTAGAGGATCTGATGTTGTTCTGGAGGAAGAACAGGTTGTGAGCAAGCTGCATATTGCAAGCAAAGCAGAGCTCCGACTTGCCCCCAGAAGAGATCTTTACTGCCACAGGAGGCACCCTCTGCTGCCAGCATGAGTTCACAGCCCCCGGAGGGCCAAAGATGGAACCTTCGTTGTAGTGTGGAGCCTACTGGTGCTAGGAAGCAGACCAGTTCGGTGTGACTCGATGATCAAGTGACTTGGCAGCGGGGCAGTCTGTCTCTTGGTGCTCTCCGCTGCCTATCATCATGGCCTGGCTGCCATTTGCCCAGTTCCTGGACACAGCCTGGTGTAACGTGAGACCAACCGGGGCTGTATCGGAGGGGGTTGTGGATGTTCAAGTCCCACAAGGTGGCAGACAGACCCCAGGTGCCAGTGTTCCAGAGCAGCATTGACAACATGCAGCACTGACAGTGTGACTCCCTTTTAAGAAAAGATGGTGGTGGAAGATGAGTTAAGGAAGTGTGTACTGGCCGACCAGCTGTAGTCTCTAGCGAGCTGCTCGTGCATCCTTAACCCAGATGTCTCGCCTCACACCTACGGACTACTGCTAGTGAAATAAGTGGTTACGAGCTATAATGCTCAAAACCTTCAATCAGTCTGCCACAAGTTTGCCATATAAGCTACTACTTACAATTAACCTGCTATGATTTATTCAGCGGAGTCTGATTGATGGCCCCTAAAGCCCGTATGGTGAGCTTTGCGCCTTACACTTGCCAGCAGAATGGGGCACAAGGCAGTAGTCGCATTTGGAGGCACGCCACACGGGGTAGAAACAGAGATGTTGGCAGTGGCAGCGAGGGGTAGATCATGTTGCACAGTTGAATCCTGGATTGCAGAATCGGCCGGACTCGGGTAGGGTGCAGCTTGAGGCCCAGGTGTGCTCCCTCCCCCCACTGTCCCTATCATAATAACCAGTCAACTTGACCTTACTACCCTACCCGACTGTATGACATCCATTACATACAAGATACTGGAGGACCGTCCTGCACGTTTGATGCAGAGAGACAAGAGCCACACTCCCGAATTGCAAGATACATCAGTGGTCATCTCCATTTTGTGGCAGTTAGAAGCTTTCCCATGGAGTGTTTGAGTCTCGTAGGCACAGCACTAAGATTAGAGGAATTCAGAGGAAAGCAGTCTTGAGGCCCACAGCAATGAATAACACAAACACAGCAGGTGACTTGAAACAACAACCAGCAGATAGCAGAACCTGCACAACTTGTAATGAATCTGAGCCCAAGACAGGCAGTACACCTGTGAGATATAGGGGCAAGCATCAGTCAAGCAAAAGGAGTGCCAACCCCAGCACATTGTCGGGTCTAACTAAGAATACAATCCACAAGTATCTCGCTAGGGCAGGTATGGTAGACAATATTCAGCAACTGGAAAAAGAGTCACCAAAACAAGGAACTACTCTTCACTTGGAGAAGCGTGGCTCAGTGGTTAGAGGCGGCAGACCCGGAAGCTGAGATCAGCCGTGGACCAGGGTTCGATTCCCCGCCTCGGTGGGTCTCGGGCTCAAAAAATTCCACGGACTCGACAATTCTCGCTCCGGTGCCTACTCGACTCACGGGGTCACACTCTGTGACTCTGGGCAATAGCTTGCTTAATCTCCACTACGGCCCCTCGCGGCGGGATGCCTGGCTTTCACCTTGTGAATACCCTGCCGGGGTATCTCACAGGGGAATACCAGGACGGGTTCCCTAAGCAAGCGCCTTGAGACCCCTGGGTGATTAGTGCGCTATATAAATCGAAATACATACATTTACATTACTTCAATCAGCCCAATCAGTCCTGCCCTTAAAGAATCAATAATGGTGGAGATAGTGGAGATGGCAAAGATAGCAGGTGAAATGAGTAAATGTATTAAAATGCTCCATAACCTAAGCACATTTGCGGTTGAAATAAAGCTTATAGAGGTCTCCTCAATGTTGGCAGCAAGGGACATGAGTCCAGAGGCTCTTAATCAAGAACGGGCACAGACCAGACGAGTTACCGGCCTGAACGAACAAATCCATATATTACCGCCCAGGCAGATGAGCCTAATGGGGATTCTTCTGCAATGCCTCTAATAAGGCAGGAACTTTCATCTGAGGCCAAGATACTTCAATCAGCTAACCACTGGTTCGGCAATTCATATTGCATGGAAATTGAGAGAGTCTACCGTGGTTGTTCCACCTGCCTGGACAACTCCAATAGGGCACGATGATCTCTGTAAAATTCCCACAACCCCCACCAACAAGGTTTTGCTTAACCCTGGGGTTCCCACTGTTTGTTAACCTTGGAACCACTGAAACACACGTACTGTATTTGGCTGGAATGGTGCACTCTCCAAGCAAATCTGGGGTAAAGTTCGGGCGAACATCAGGGTTCATACCCTCAGGAGACTACTCCCCTCGCGCTATCCCAAACATCGATGATGAACTTGACTCAATTATAAGCACCATCAACTCCTCTCTTGTAACAGCAGTCAAGGCTCTAAAATGGAAGTCACACAAACTAGAAATCCAAGTATAGCTCACACAAATGCTCAACTACAACATATTGATGATAAGAGACTGGACATGCTTAATCAGAAGATGGGATCCTAAGTAAAAAAAAAACAAGGGAGAACATGGAGCAGCCAGCGATGGGTTGTATGACGGAAACACACATGCCTTTACAACATCACTCATACAATGCATGCGTCATTACCATGCATGCATTTTGTAAAAAACTATTTTCATCGTGTATGACTTTACCACGCATGCCTTTACCACGATCATATAGTGGTAAAGGCACGCTTGAGATGGGTATATAGGTGCTCAAAATTTGCCACGCGTGGTAAATGCATCAGCTTGGTAATGGCATGAGTGCTGTTGTGGCACTCTGTCATTAGCATTCTACTTTTATAGTATTTCTCCCCACGTGATCCGCACACTGCTAAATAAGCACTGTGAATAGACATAAATCTAGTGATAGGACAGAGGGGCCATAACTGGAACTCTGCCTGGCCCTGAACCCTAAGCCAGCCGAACCAAGAGAGAACCTAAAGTGTCCTCGGGGACAGAGGTGAGATGAATTCTGTGCATATAAAAAATTAAAATATTTCTAGTTATAAAATATAAAACAGCAGCAAGAGGGAACCTATGATTTCCCTAAAACGAACCCCGCCACAGTCCCCTGCCCATACCTGAACCCTAAGACCACCATTTTCCTTGGCCTTGAGACTGCCCCTGTCATAGTCTCCTGCCCAGCCCTGAGTTCCTAAACCATTCCCCTTGACGCCAACACCCACGCCTGAGGTCCTAATCCCTTCACATAGCCCCCCTGCACCAGAGTTCCTAAACCCTTCCCATAGGCCCCAAGCACCACTATGGGTGTACAGTATGGTCCATGACCATTAACACGCATCCTTTGCCACGTATGTCTGATTTCACATGCGTGATAATGGCATATTTGTGTTAAATGCTTCATGGTAATGGACATGTGTGGTAAAGGCATGTTTGTTGGAAGAGAGGCATGGTAATGGTCATGCATGGTTAGGAACATGTTATAATTGCTGTTTCCCCCTAGCGATGCCATATTTGACATGTTAGCTACACTGCCAGAGCCTCTTAACACACTATTAAGTAACTTAAAAACTACATAGACGAGTGGTGACTAAACCCCTCCCTGAGACAATGTTGTGCAGAAGGGGGTCGTGGAACATGCTGGTAAAGAT
This sequence comes from Lissotriton helveticus, assembly GCF_964261635.1. Taxonomy (NCBI): domain Eukaryota; kingdom Metazoa; phylum Chordata; class Amphibia; order Caudata; family Salamandridae; genus Lissotriton; species Lissotriton helveticus. Next base: position 1,959,695,152 of record NC_136063.1, on the reverse strand, counting down.
GCAATGAGAGACACTTTTGAAAGCCTTGCTGTTAAAGATGTGGACCTGCAATGCAACCCTGCAGATCAAGGTTTCACAAGCAACAGAGGGCAAAATAGCCTTAGTAGGCACAACATATTCATACAGATTCTTCTAGACACTCAGTCAACCACTGTACAAATATTGAGGGGTCTAAGCAGTTACAATAAGAGGAGCTTGCCAAGAACATAGCAAGTCCAATTGTGGGCACACTTGATATGCCATCGACTAGTAATCATGCAAGGAAGAATCTGCCAGAAGCCATGAATGTAGATCATCTCCCAGAGGTGCAACGCACTCAAAGACCCCTCTCACAATGACAAAAGAAAAGATTACATAAATTTCTGAAGAATGGCTAATGAAAAGAGACAGACCTACAGTGCACAAGGTAGAACACTAATGCAACCACAAGCCATGAATATCACAATGAATGAGAGGATGCAGGGCATTGTCAATAGGGTGGAGAAACTTGATATCTGCCCAATCTCTTGTTAAAAAACAGTGCCAAAAATGCATCTAAACAGTAGGCCAGTGCGTAAAACGCTGCTCTGCCATTGGAGTTTGCAGAATTCGGGCACGTCACGGTCCGAGGAACACAGAGTTCCAGAATTCCATCTTTTGGATATAAAGCTGAGGTTTTTGTTTCTTCGTGCCCTGGAATTTTGTTTGAGCAATCACTCGCAAGTGCCAAGAAACTCTTGGCCTCCTGCGAGAACGTGCAAGACTTCTCGCACAGAAAGTGAACTCCTGTGAGATTTTCAGCTTACTCACAAGACTCGCAATGGCGCCAATCTTGTGCTGATTGCAATTGTAAGCGGAGCACACAAGCAACGTTTTTGCTGCGATGCAGCTGAAAGGCTTTTGGGGTGGATTTTCTTTTCCAAATGGCTATTAGAGTTGTTTTAGTGCAAGAAATCTTTTTACTCTCTTTTTACAAAAGGAAGAAAGTGCCCCAGAGACTCCAACTTCCTGTTCCTGTCCAGCTGGCTACTCCTAGTGCTTTGTCCCTCTCCTGGTTATTTTTCATTGGGATTTGGACCTGGAAGGTTGACCTTTTAGGGTATTAGCTTGCTAGATTATATTTTCAGTATTGTAGACATGTTCATACTGTTTTATTGTGCACAACATGCATTAATCCTGTTTTAATAATATTCAGTGCTTTAAAGCAACACGATGAGGCTGTTGAAACAAACATCTTTAAGGATAAAGTGTTTTTTAGTGCAGTACTTGTGTATGATATTGTAAAGAATAAAAGTTGACTTTCAAATTACCACTTCATCCCTGAATCCCTGTTTAAGGACTGTCAGTAACATAGAAAGCATGAACACCACATCAACCATGCATAGAGTGTGGTTGTTTGGGGCGACCGCCACCTGTTTTTCTGCATCCAATCGCTGGTACATTGAACTAAGTTCCCTAGTGACACCTGTGAGTGTGAAAGCAAACCTTTCGGAGCTGAGCCAGAGTCATGTACCATTTTTGGAACCCTTTAGTAGTGTGTTTTAATATTGCATCATTACGAAGAGGTCCATGGTATTCATGGTTACCATCTATTAGAAATAAGTGAGTATCTATTGCTGTAGGCTTGATAAGATTGATTTCTTGAAGGTTATTGCCCTTCTGTGGGTTCACCATGATTTTTCATTCAAATGTATCTGAAATTCATTTGGTTAAAATGGCGGCTCCTGTTGCAATAGCAGTAGATTACCAGGAGGCAGTTACACAGCATCTCAAGAATAGAGTTGTGCCCAATTTGGGGTGTGGGGCTGTTATATTTGTAATATCCTTTGAAACATTTTACACATGGGTGGAATTCGAGGCTAAAGACGCTGCCTCGGGGCAATTTCAGAGCTACAAAGTAGCCATACTGCCTGCACGCTATAAGGCATACCAGGATTTGCAAATCACTGTAACCTGCTAAGAACATCAAATTCTTTTTGTTGATGGGTTACCAAATGCACAGGAATGTCTCATTGGCACCGCTGAGGGATGGACACCCTTTACACGTCTTGAGTCTCTACCACTCACTGATGAGGTAGGGATTTAGAATTATATATTCTCCTTACATAGGAAACATATTCAATTTGTACTAGGTGCCATGAACTCCAGGCTAGTTCTAGCCTGGCCAGCAGTACAGGAACAGCTTCCTTTACAATTAGTAAGTCCACTGGTAAAAGCTAGCATGGGAAAGATTCCCAAGAAGTGTGATGAGATTGCCTTGTGGATTGCTCTCAAGACTAACCAGTTGGAACTGGTTTACCCTCATATGACACCCCAAGACAAAAATGTAATAATGACTATGTGTCTTACTCTTGGGATTGTGCCTCCCAAAGAGGAATATAACACCTGGACAAGCATATTTGCAAGCATCTTTAGTAACACGCATGGCACATCTTGATACGCATGAATTTGAATTTAAAGGTATTTGTTAAGCGCACGTATACCAAGCGGTTTCTTGGTGCTGAGGGATGCAAAGCCTGGTAGGCAGAGGTGCGGGGGCTAGGGCGAGAAAGCTTGCAGAAAAAGAAATGTTTTGAGTGCCTTGCGGAACTCAGGATACGAGGGTGTAGATCTGATAGTGGGAGGGAGGGAGTTCCAGAAAGTGGGGCCAAGAACAGCGAATTTCATGCACCCCAGTTTGTTCTTCCTGAACCGCGGTACAGAAAGGAGGGACTGGGTGGAAGAGCGCAGTTCTCTAGCGGGACTATAGTTTTTAATTTCCGAGTTTATAAAAGCTGGAGCAGTTACGGCGCGGGCCTGAAACATTGTGCAACCCAGCTTGAAGAAGGCCCGCTCTCTGATGGGGAGCCAGTGCAAGGCCTTTAATTAAGGAGTAACATGGTGCGACTTGGAAAGACCATGGATGAGGCGGGCAGCTTGGTTCTGGACCAATTGGAGACGTCGGAGGGCATAGGCGGGGACGCCATTATACAAGATGTTACCGTAGTCTAGGCGTGATAGAACCAACGCCATCAAGATGAGTTTTAAGGCAGGAAAAGAAAAGTATCTGGAAATCTTTCTAATGGTGCGAAGGGTAAAGAAACAAGATGAGACCACCATGCTGATCTGGGAGTGCAGAGTGAGATGTTGGTTTAACATGATCCCAAGTGTTTTGACTGAGTGGGAGGGTGAAGGGGGGGAACCAAGGGAGGAGGACCAAAACATGGGGGTCCAGGGACTGCATGTACCACCGGTAAGAACTAAGTCGGTTTTGTCTGCGTTAAGTTTAAGATGGTTAAGGTTCATCCAGTCCCTGATGAAAATCATAACTGATTGAAAACTGAGAATGGACTCAGGGGAGTGAGAGAGGTTGAAGATGAGCTGGAGGTCATCAGCGTAATTAAAAACTGTAACCTCCAGCTGCTGTAAAGCAAAAATAAAGGGAAAGATGTACAAATTAAACAGAAGGGGGAAAGGGAGGAACCCTGAGGGACACCACACTGCACCTTGCATGGGGAGGCAGAGAAGTCTACCAGGTGGACGGACTGGGTGCGGTCTCTCAGAAAAGAAGTGAGCCAAGCCAGGACAGGCCCCCTGACGCCCGCCGCCTCGGCACAGGTGAGAAGAATGGAATGATCAACCATGTCGAAGGCGGCGGACAAATCAAGGAGAACCAGGGCCTGGGGCCGGTTGGCATCCAACCCCTCCCTGAGTTTGTCCATAACTGAGACCACAACTTTCTCGGTGGAGTGGAGCGGACAAAAGCCAGCCTGGCAGGGGGCTAAACAGCCATTGTCCTCGACAAAAGAGCTGAGGACTGTAGTAATGTGGCACTCCAGGATTTTGCCCAAGTAGGGGAGGAGGGAAATGGGACGGTAGTTGGAGAGGGAAGAGGGATCTGCACCAGTTTTTTTCAAAATAGGAATTATTGTTGCCGATTTGTGGTGGTCAGGGACAATGCCTTGTTTGAGGGAGTCATTGAGGAAAACCAAGGGGGGCACAGGGCAAGCTAGGAAGATCTCTCTCAATACAAAAGCAGGGCAGACATCGGAGTGGGAACCAGATTTGACCCGGGCTAACAGGGGAAAAAGGGTTTCCCTGGTCAAAGGAGGTATATGATCCAAATGGGATCTGTTGGGCGGAGGCTGAGGGGCAATGAAGGAGGAGGGAGGCGGTGGTATGTTGGCCTTAATGGCTGCGATTTTCTCAATAAAAAAATTATTAAGGGAATCACAAAGAGATTGGGAGGGGGGAGGTTTGAGGGAGGTTCTATCTGACGAGGTCAACTCATAGACTGTGGAGAAAATTTTCCTGGGCTGATTTTCAGCCGAGAGAATTTTGCACCGAAAAGTAGTCCGTCTTGGCAAGGAGGACAGCCTTTTTGTATGTATAAAGTGTGAGGGAATAATGTGCTTTTAAAGTCGGCAGTGAGCGCGCCTCCAGGTGCACTCGGCCTGACGCCGACCAGTTTTTTCTCCTTAAGGTCATTGGTGAACCATCTGTTGGCATTGTGGGCGCGTCTGACTGTGACGCGTCTCAAGGGAGCCACTTGGTCACACGCCCTAGAGAGCCATTCGTTGATGGCAGCTACCTGAGATGAGGGGACAAGCTCCTCTAGGGCGCAGTTCTCCCTGGAGTATTAAAACAGGTACAAAACAAGCACAGGGCTACACCATCTTTGTACTGGGGTTAATAGGGAACTTCTCTGCAGTTTCCTCATCATCCTGTGTAAAATAAACAGAGAAGCTTCAGTTCTGGCTACATGTCAGAGACTTCAAACAGTTGCAGTTCAAGATTATAAACAAGACCACACCTCTGCAGGTCATCATACCTTTGGTACATGAGCTACTAAGCCACACTTAAAAATCTAAAAGTCACACTGAAGGTTCTATTAGGGTGAAAACAGAAGTAGAATGCAAAAGAGGGAGAGAGCAAAGTATGACGGGACCGCTCATGTTTTAGGTATCTAGTAGGGGTGTTTAAGGGAACAAGATAAGATTTAAAAAAACAGGAATGGTATCTGTATTCTTATAGCTGCTCTCTACATACTTTTCAGGACTCTTATGATAAACAAGCCAAAAAAGGAGTCAATCTGAGTATAGCAAAAGTGGAATAGGACAAACGTCTGACATCAGTGTAAAAAGAGAAAAGGTTGGACTAAAAGGCTACAATGAGGAAGAATTGGTAGGCATATCTAATACTCGAGATCGACAGCCAAGATGGCTGCAGAGGGCCTCTTATTTAAGTGCAATGCATGTGAATTTTCAGTATGATCCCATTCTCTGTACACAAGCACTCGTCCAATACAAAAAGAATGTTAGTTTAACTCCAGAGGTTTCACCCTTTAAGTGATATCCGAGTGTATTCTACATGGACAGCTCTGCGTAACCTGTAATAAGGTATAAGTACTCTGTAGCCTGTAAAGTAGGGCAAGATATAGTAAAATATGTTAAATTACATCATAGTTAATTACTACAACAATGTGTTTGATCAAACCCGCAGTAACATCGTAATTGAGTTAGACAAGGGGCTTGATATCTTGTATGACCAGGACTAAGACCACAAATATATGGATTGGGGATTTTAATACGCAAACATGTCCATTATCTATGACTTAAGTCTGCGGATATAGACCAACAAGTGTGATGATTGGGTACATTTCCCACATAATGACTACGGGGGTGCTTTGAATACTATGATGGCCAAATATGATTTGGAATTGTTACAACATGCCCGTGATACTTTTGGGGGTTTAATTTCGACTTTCATAGGTAGAAATGCTGCATCCGTTAGTGATCATTTGTTAACTTCTACAAGTATAAATTATATGTGTTCCACCCAAGAATCACCCAGCTAGCACTCAGCCTTTACAACTGCATTATTATGCTTATCCATGCTTGGGGGCCCAAAAGTTCTATCAGAACAAAGCATTATTACAGACATTGCCCCTATTAGACCGAATGTCATAATGAAAAATGTTAATGTCCTCCAGCTGTTGGTAAATTTTAGTAAAATTAACCAAGTTATTGAAGGGATTTTGACTGCCCCGCCAGAGAAAAAGCAAACAATGTAGGGGCTACAAAAACTTTAAAACTACTAAAATAGGCTTTACACAACAAACCTAGAAATAATGAATTAATTACAAATCTATGTTTTAATTATAAATCTGCCCTGAAAATAAGGAGAAGGGAGTTACAGAAGTTAGCGTGGGACAAGTTATCAATGAGCAGACACAGCTAACAACAAGTTATTTGGGGTAACTGTAAACAAGCCGTTCTTAAAATGCAACTTAATTTCTTAGTTACTCTCACAAGTTAATTGTGAGGCATGAGTGATACATTTTTCATATATTTTTAATCCAATAGATTATGAAGTATCTAGCCCCCAAAGTCCAACATAGAGTAGATTGCCGGTTATACCTCTAAACATTACATTAGATGTGGTCCAGATGGGATTCCAGTAGATGTTTATAAAGCAGTTATCGATTTATGGGGCCACGCCCCCCCACCTATCTACGCCTATTTAAAGCGCTGAGTGCTAGCGCGACGACAAACAGATACCCCCTCCTGAGGCACAGCCGGGAGATAGGCCCCTTGACAGTTGTTCTTAAAATACTGATGAATTACCTGTATGTTTTTAAAATCGTATTGCTCCACTAGACCACTTTGGACCACAGCTGCACTTTCACTAGACTCCCGCGTAGCGGATTTATCGCTGCCGCGGCCCTAGTCTATTTCCAGTGACAACACAGGCGGGGACTCCCTGAGGCCTCGCCCACTACGGTCGGCCACGCCCCCCCACCTATCTACGCCTATTTAAAGCGCTGAGTGCTAGTGCGACGACAAACAGATACCCCCTCCTGAGGCACAGCCGGGAGATAGGCCCCTTGACAGTTGTTTTTAAAATACTGAAGAATTACCTGTATGTTTTTAAAATCGTATTGCTCCACTAGACCACTTTGGACCACAGCTGCACTTTCACTAGACTCCCGCATAGCGGATTTATCGCTGCCGCGGCCCTAGTGTATTTCCAGTGACATCACGGACGGGGACTCCCTGAGGCCACGCCCACTATGGTCGGCCACGCCCCCCCACCTATCTACGCCTCATATCCCATATAAACATGTGCTATCACCGGACGCGCAGCGGACGAGCGCAGCGGGCTCGCCGTTTGCGCGCCGAAGGCGCGCTTAAGGCAAGCCCGTCGGCGCCCGTCTGCGCCCGTCCGCGCCGGTTCCGTGCCGAGTGCCGGACATTCTGCCCATTTTCCCAACCTTCAATATTCTAAACACGACTTATGCAAACTAGATCAACGCCACTGAGATCAACCGACTAAATCGGATCTTGGGACCATCGATACTCCCCTTACATGTCCTTCCTGTGACATTCAAATACCAGTCTCTTCACTGATTATCACACAGAACCCACCCAAACCACCCTTTCCCAAAAAATCGCAGCCTGCTGTGAGTAACCTGATACAGGCCACTTCTTATACCACCGATTACCGGGCCCATACTATGTCTCACAAAAATAGGTCCCTCAAATGCATACTACTCAATGTAAGATCTATGCCCAAACATAAACATGAGATCGAAGCCTTGCTCAACGATCACAGCACTTACCTCATGTTTCTAACGGAAACTTGGGCTTCTCAGACCTCCGGACCCGACTGGAACATCGCCACGCCCATAGGCTACTCCGTCGAAAGCTTGAATCGAACAGGGTCCACCGGGGGAGGTATTGCGATAATCCACTGGTCGCACCTGAAAACAATCATTTGCGCCCAACCAGAATTAGAAGCCGAAGCAATGACCTTTAAGATCAAGGAAAACAATCATCTGATCTTTGAAGGACTGCTAGTTTACCGCCCTCCCGGCCCCAGGACGCCCTTCACCAAAGCTATACACACCTTCCTAGAAACCACCTTTGATACAGCCTCTTATACAATCCTAGGCGACTTCAACTATCATCTAGAGCTAAAAAACGATCCTGACTCAGCCACTCTTATCGATAACTTTCTCAGTTTCGACATGAAACAGTTAATCGATAAACCCACCCACATAGCAGGACACACCCTCGATGGGATTTTCTCGAACTGTCATTCCATCAAAATTTTATCCATCACCCCCATACCCTGGTCGGATCATAATGTCGTCTATTTTAATCTACAATTAAAAAACTTTGCGACTCAGCGCAGAAACTACTTGCCCCCTGAAACTTCCCGCCCTTGGAAAAAACTTGAAACCATCCAACTTGCTGAGGCATTGGGAAAGACTCATCCCGACTTCGACCACGGCAGCAGTGAAGTTTGGACTTCCAACTTCAACAAATGGATTACTGACGCGGTGAACGAGCTGATCCCACTAGAACCAAAGAAATCCAGCAAACGACTCGTCACTGCTCAATGGTACACGGCCGAGGTAAAAACTGTTAAGATTAAGTGCCAACGTGCAGAACGAAGCTGGCGCTCTGACTACAGCCTCGAGAAAAAACTAGAATACTCAAAAACCTTACAAGAGTACAAATCCATAATAATTCAGGCAAAGGCCGCCTACTTCACAGAAAAAATCCAAAAATCAGCTAATTCTTCCAGGGAACTTTTCAAAACTGTGGCCCATCTAACAAAAACTCCACGAGACACAGTATTCAACCCTGATCAGAGCTTTGTCGATGGAATGGCCACCTTCTTTCAAAAGAAGGTACAATCAGTGTATGATGAACTTAGCTCCACGGTATCCATCATACCCCACAACAAAGTTGGACCTACCGACATGACTTCCCCCCGTTTTTCCAGCTTCTCTGTACTTGAAAAACAGCAAGTACAAGACTTACTAACTCAGATGAAATCCGGCTCTCCGCTGGTCCCATGCCCCCACTATGTGCTACATCAAATCCCTGAGATCATTGCTAATACCCTAACTCCTTTGCTCAATAAAATCATCTCTCTAGGAGAATTTCCAAATAAGTGGAAAATGGCAAGCATTAGGCCTATTCTTAAAGAAGATTCTCTGGATCCTTCTGAATACAAACATTATCGACCCATTTCCTGTCTGCCATTACCATCAAAAATTCTAGAAAAAGCTATAAATCAGGAAATAATGCTGTATGTGGAGGAAAAGAAGCTACTTGATCCATCTCAGCATGGCTTCAGACCACTACATTCCACGGAATCTGCCCTCATCATGGCGACTGAAAAAATCCGCAAAACCATGGACGAAGGTGGACGATCGGCCCTGATACTTTTAGATCTCACAGCGGCCTTCGACACCGTTAATCACGCCGTCCTATTAAAAAGACTTACATCCTTAGGCTTCACCGGCTCTGCCCTAGCCCTCATTGCCTCCTTCCTAACCACCCACACCAATCAAGTGATTTGGAATGGGCTGCAATCCACTGAATTCTCTCTCCCGGGCGGTGTTCCACAAGGCTCAGCACTGTCTCCTACTCTTTTTAACCTTTACGTCACCCCCCTAGCCGCCCTGATTAGATCTCACGAACTACAATTGGTGTCGTACGCCGACGACACACAGATTGTTGTGTCCATCTCTCAATCCATTGACGCCACAGCAGAACGATTCAGGAATTGCCTCTCCCAGGTTAAGAATTGGATGAATAACAACTTCCTAAGACTTAATACGGATAAAACCGAAGTTATCGAGTTTGGCAACAAAGCTTCCATGTGGAACGACCTATGGTGGCCCCCTGAAGCAGGAACCTGCCCTATTCCCGTAGACAAGGTTAGAAACCTCGGCTTCCTATTAGACAAGGAACTCTCATGTAAAGCCCAGGTGAACCAGGTGACTTCAGCCTGTTTTCACAACATCAAATTGATTAGGAAAGTTCTACCCTATATCCCAGATACACTCAGAAAAACGGTAATGGGAGCCCTGGTGTTATCCCGCATTGACTACTGCAATTCCCTTTACCTGGGAGCAGGAGAAAAACAGCTGTCTAAACTTCAGGCGATCCAAAACGCGGCGGCTAGAGCCTTACTGAACATCCCTAGACGTCACCCCACGTCCAAAGCTATTCGGGAACTACACTGGCTACCGGTTAGACGCCGCATTCAATTTAAAGCTCTCTGCCTTGTCCACAGATCCATTCACGGCAAGGGACCCGACGACCTCAACAACCTGCTGGCCCGATACATTCCCCCGCGCGTATTGAGGTCATCCACCCTCGACCTCATCTGCCAACCCAGAATAAACAGAGCCCGCTGGGGGGGAAGGTCCTTCTCCTACCAAGCGGCAAAAATCTGGAACACGCTACCCCCAGCACTTCGTGCCCAAAAGTCTAAAACGATCTTTAGAAAAGCCCTAAAAACCTGGCTCTTTGTCTAGACCGATCTGCCCCTCTGCCTCCCTATCATCTGTATCTGTTAGCGCCAAGACGCTGCGGCAATCGTGCGCTCTACAAATATTTCAGTCAGTCAGTCATCCATACCAGAGTTTTTAATGCAGGAGTGACATTTATTTATTTATTTATTTAGTGTATTTTATATAGCGCGCAGCTACCCCAGCGGGGTGTCCCGGCGCTCCTGTGTGTACATATGCTGGGCCAGATTTTTAGAAGGAACAAGCAAAAGAGAAAGGTTTTTAAAGCTTTTCGAAAGGGGAGCTCTTCCTGTATCATCCGGATGGAAATGGGTAGCTTGTTCCAGACGGCAGAAGCGCACACTTGGAAGGTTTTGCTGCCGGAGCGTGCTTTTTTGAATCTGGGAGTGGTGAGGAGATTTTTTGAGGAAGAGCGGAGAAGCCTGGCATTACTGTAGGGGCAGAGGCAGGCGGAGAGGTAGGCAGAGCCCTTTCCCCTAACTGCGCGATGGGCCAGAATAAGCGCTTTAAATTCTGCCCTTCTTTGTATAGGCAGCCAGTGTAGTTTACGGCGGTGTGGCGAGATGTGCTCGCGAAGGGAAATGCCAACGATCAACCGTACTGCAGCATTCTGGACTGTCTAGAGTCGGTGGTAGGGACCAGAAGTCAGTCCAATGTACAGGCCGTTGGCATAATCTAGGTGGGAGGAGATCAGTGCCTGAACAATGGTCTTCCTGGTGTTACAAGGTAGGAAGTTGATGAATTTTTTCACCATCCTGATTTTGGAGAAACAGGCAGCTGATACAGTCTGGACTTGTTGATGAAAAGAAAGATTAGAATCCCATCTGACCCCTAAATTTCTTACTGATTCTTTTGGCTGGGGGGGGGCACTCAGATCAAGGCGCCACCAGAGATTGGAGTCCAGTGGGGAGGGTTCGTGAAAAAATAGTACCTCAGTTTTCCCGGCATTAAGCCGGAGGAAGTTGTTGTCCATCCATTGGGCTATGTTGCGGAGGCAATTTTTTAGTGGGTTAAAGGTGGATTGGATGGGGCTGTCAAAGGAGAACAAGAGTTGAATATCATCCGCGTAGGATGTTGCCTTTATTCCCGATTGGGCAATGATTTCAGCTAAAGGTGAAAAATAAACATTGAACAGAAGAGGGCTCAGTGAGGAGCCCTGGGGGACTCCCCACCTAAGCGGTCGACTGTCCGAGGTGTAGGGAGGGCTGAACACTACCTGCGTCCGATTGGACAGGAAGGATGCAATCCATTTCAGGGCCTTGCCTTGGATGCCTTTTGACCGAAGGCGGTCGAGAAGGAGGGGGTGGGAGATGGTGTCGAATGCTGCCGACAAGTCAAGCAGCACCAACACCACTCTTGATCCCTCGTCCATCTTCCATCGTACGGCATCAGCCATCTCTATCAGTGCTGACTCGGTACTGTATCCCGGTCTGAAACCGTGTTGTGAGTCATGAAAAGCACCATGTGCTTCAAAGAAGCGAGCTAATTGCTGCTGTACATTAGCAGGAGCTGGTAGTAAGGAGATGGGCCTGTAGTTGGCAGGTTCATTGGGGTCGGCATTGGGTTTCCTAAGTATGGGGACTAGTCGGGCATGCTTTCAGGAGTCTGGAAAGATACCTGTCCGCAGAGAGTCGTTCCAAATACTGTTTAAGACGGGATTGAGGAGAGGGGCAAGGGATTTGTATTGTTTGGCTGGCCAGGGATCCGTAGGTGAACCAGATCTGCATTTTAATAGTTCTGGCAAAGAGTGGTCTACGGTAATCTCTTCAAAATTAGAGAAGATATAGTCAGATTCCTGTAGGGATTGTGCTTATTTCATGACTGTCTGAGCTGGTATTGCAGGGAAAGGAGTCGTATATGGTGGCAATTTTGTCCTCAAAAAAATCAGAGAGGCGATTGCAGAGTGTCTGAGACACCAAAGGTGGTCGTTTGAGGGCTAGTGGGTCTGTGAAAGTTCTGACTGTATTAAATATTTCCCTGGACGATCCCTGTGCTCAATTTATTTTCTCCTCCAGATAGATTCTGTTATGCTCAATTATACTTTTCCTATAATCTTTAAGGGAAGATTTGTACTTGAGCTTACGGTCTGGGGAGTATGACTGTCTCCAGCGTCTCTCCAGGAGTTTGCATGCCGATTTGCAGAGTACCAGGGGGCAGAGGGGGCAGCACGGAAGGTTTTAATAGGCGTGATAGGTGCGAGATGATCAATGGCGGAAGAAATCCAGCCATTGAAGTTGGTCAGTCTGGTATCCAAATCAGAGGCTACTTCAGGGGGGGTGAGTGGGGTGAGGTGTGCAGCTAACCTGTCAAGAGAAATCTTGCTCCAGTTTCGACCTAATGTTTTGGCCGGAAGTCTGGGTCGGTCTTGATAATGCAAGGAGATGAAAAAAGGAATAAAGAAGTGATCGGACCGGATAACCGGGAGAGGTTCACTTATGGAGATATCATCCAGGTTGGAGCAGATCAGGTCCAGGGTATGTCCAGCCTTGTGTGTTGGACTGGTAATTAGCTGGTTTAACCCGCCGTCCGATAAAGTTGAAAGGAAATTAAGAATGGTGGGGTCAGAGGAGTTATCAACATGAAGATTAAAGTCCCCAATCAGGGTAAAGTTTACGTAACGCGATGTTGCCTGCAGAACATAGTCTAGGAAGGCCGGAAGATAGGATGTTTTGGATTTGGGAGGGCGGTAGACCAGAAGGCCAGAGCATGTGAGATTGGCCGCCATTTTGATGCAGAATGGAAGTGCTTCAATGCGTTCTATTTGTGTGTAAGGGAAGGAGGAGATAGTCCACTGTGATCTATATATAATGGCTACTCCTCCTCCTGAGCGTTGGCTCTGTCTGTTAGCACACAGTATGTTGTAGCCTGGCGGTATGGCCAGGCATAGGGCAGGGTTTGTTTCGTCCCCTAACCAGGTCTCGGTTAGAAAGAGGAGATCCCACTTGCTGTCTTCTAAGGTTAGGACAATATCCAGAGAGTGTTTCACTAGTGATCGACAGTTGATGAGGCCCGCTTTTATAGATATGTTTTTACTAGCGGGGGGGATGCGGGCAGGGGTCTGTGATATGGGACATTTTTTCCTAGTGTTGTCTTCGACCTGTTCCAGGCTGCATGATGTAAAAGGCAGATGGAAAGTAAGGTCGCAGGGAGAGATTAGCATAGAAGTGCAATAATTGGGTTTAAGGTTCATAAGCATGTCCCTGTCATAAGCAATGAAGGGTGGAAGGCCGCGACAGGTAGAAATACTAACGGCCACGGCCGAGTCCTGGTCGCGGACGGGCGCAGACGGGCAGGACTCTGGCACGACTCTATACCATCAACATGGGGCCAATCAGTTATAATTCCTATTTTCTATAAAGCAAATAAATCAGATGCTAAAAATTATCGAAAGGTGATGAGTAAAGTATTAGTGATAAGAAACGGGCTTGGCTCAATACAACAATGTATTAATTTAGAACTTTTAATTAAGCATGGGCGGATTTTGCGGATCCACGATTCGCGGATTCAGCGGATTCACGGATCGTGGATCCGCAAAATCCGCGGATTCAGCGGATTTGCGGATTTGGGGGCGGGGCTTCCTCGAGCGTGTGGGCGGGGCCAAACGGACGGGGCTTCCACGCGAGCGCACATGCCTCTTGTGTGTCTAAAAGGTCAGAGACCGATCAGAGCAGCAGATTAAGAGACAGAAGCCCCTGGTCACAGGAACAGCACGGGGGTTGCGCTCGTAAAAGTCAAAGATGCCCAGCCTCCCAACGCTCACGTTTTTTTTTGGGCTGCTGAATGAGTCACTGCATTTGCGCTTCAACTAGTTCCAGCGACCAAGTGTGTGTCACTATGCAATCGCGCCGAAGTGCGCAGGGGTCCCTTGAGTGAAATGTCCATCATAGTGGGTAAATGGCGGGAAGACGGTGCACACCTTGAGTGTGTGGGCGGGGCCAAACGGACGGGGCGTCCATGCGAGCATGCCTCTTGTGTGTATAAAAGGTCAGAGACCGATCAGAGCAGCAGATTAATTATTTAATTGTGCCAGGACCGTCGTGCCCGAATGAACCCTGCCCTTCATATTTATTCAAGAAGACACCACTGTTGAAGTAATTTACGATGGCGCCGGCAAGCTGCCAGCGCCATCCTGCAAAAGTTACTTAATTAGCTTCAACAGGAAGCTCCAACTGCTAAAATAAAGCAGGCGCTCGAGCCCCTGCTGTATCTTATCTGTTAGAGCTTCCTGTTGAAGCTAATTAAGTAACTATTGCAGGATGGGCGCTGGCAGCTTGCCGGCGCCATCGTTAATTAGGCGCGCTTGAACTTTTGACCGCAAAATCCGCTCCGATCGCGGATTGCGGATTTTCGGCAAATCCGCGAGAGTTCGCGGATCGCGGATTTGCCGAAAATCCGCAAAATCCGCGATCGGAGCGGATTTTGCGCTCATGCTTACTTTTAATAGGAAAATACATGTGTGCCAAGCAAACAATTTTATATCTGTGTTTTGCAGATCTTAGTAGTGTCTTTGATCTTGTTGATCATACTATTTCATGGCTAATTCCGCTTAACCTTGGCGCTCCCAAACCTATTGTTTTCTTTCTGGCAAGGGTGTATTAATCACTGTCATGCAAAGTTCGATACGGGCAATGTGGTGGGTGCACACCAAATTTTGCAGTTAAACGAGGCATCCACCAGGGTTGCTTCTTAGCACCATTGTTCTTTTCATTTATTATAAATGAGGCTGACAAACCCCTTAGGCTAGTGCAGGCGGATGCACCCCAAATTGCTGGTACTTCTGTACCAGTTCTACTTTACGCAGATGATGCTGTATTGCTCTCTAGAACACTGGTTGGCCTCCAACAATTAATGGATACATTTGGGATTTTTAATGCTAGTAGGAAATTACTCATTAATAAAGCAAAAACTTTTGCAATGGTATGTGGCCCTAAGCCCAAGAAATGCTAAACTTTTTACATCAATAGCACCCCAGTGGAAACGGTTAATAATTTTTGTTACCTAGGAGTAACATACTCAGGCAATGGGAACTGGACGCATGAGTTAACTAACATCTGTAAAAAATGATTAAGAGTGCAGATGGGATCTTTTGATTTCCATTCAAAGTTAGGTGACTGCAGTATAAAAAGATATGGTAGATATATATAAGGTCAGATGTGTCGCCATTGCTTTATATGGTAAAGGGGTATGGAGCTATACTGTAGTAAGATAAGAATACAAACAGAGAAAGGAGAAGGAGGGGAAGAGAGAGGAAAGTATGTAGGAGCTATAACTGTAGTAAGATATTACAACAGGAAGAAAACCCTTTAAGCTTACCTACTGCAGCTTCTATTGAAATAACTCACCAAGAAGAAGGTTTAGATCATTTATCCAATCGGATCGCTATGCGCCCACTATTGCTATGGAGATCAATTTGGGCCAAAGACGAAACCAAATTCACCTGAACTGTCATTAAGGACTTTCTTCTTTTGGATAAAAGCCTACATATCCCCTATATTATTGATTTATCTAGTAATTTTTTCAAGTTTTCGATCCATGATAATCCAGGACAGGTGATAAATGTATCTAAACAGGAGATAAGGGATACATTTTTGGCCACAAAAAAAGAGATCTGCGTGAGGAAAGTATGGAAGTAAACTAAACTACCTTTATATTCTATCAAACAGTTGACATCAGAATAAGATTCCTAGATTATCTGTCTAAAGTTACTAGGTCTTCTGATTAGACTTTGGTTAGGAATAGTACATCAACTAGTTTATTTCCCTATTATAAGAATGCATCCTACTACCCCGTGCCCTTATGATGAACAGTCTAAACAGAGCACTATGCACTTTATACTCTTTTGTAATTTATATTTGTATTTCTGGCGTTTTTATTTGAAACCACTTTTTAAAAAACATAATGTGAGAACAACCCAGGCTGCTATGATATTACTTGTTACTCACGATGACCCAGGGATACATATTTATGTTGCGTCATATATACAAAAATCGATTGATGTAAGACAAGGAATTGTGCTTGTCAACTGAATTATATGGAATTTATAGGATTGATTTATGTATGGTGTACATTGTCTTTCGGAATCGCTTTTTAAAATGTTTGCATGCTTTTATGGATGCTGTACACACCAAATAAAGCTTGTTGAACTGAACTGACTGTCAGAGTAGCAGACCTAACTGAATCTCAGAAGAAAATTGGCAAAGATATATTACAAGCATAAAAAGCAACAATGAATGGTGTAACCATCCAGCTGGCTTTTCTCCTAAGTATTCCAACACCTTTGATTCAGATAAGAGTCTGTGGTTTCTATAACAGGAGTCCGAAATAAGATAATTCCTCAAAACCAGTCCAGATTAAATTTAATCATGGAAGTACATCAGGGATTAGCATCTGCCCACGCTGGGATTAATGAAGCTATAGAAATGCTACTACACCACCACTGATGGCCCTGATTATAGAAACAGTTGAATTGATTACGTTACACAATTTGATATTTGTAAATAAATTGATGCTTGTACTGTTAGAAGAGCCCTCCAAATCTCCAATATCCTCTGAAGGGTGATCAATTTGGACAATATCGGCCCAATAAACTCTGTTAACCAGTTTAAATATATAGTGATAGCAATTCATTCTTGTTCTCGATTCTTATGGGTGTGGATTCAGAGAAATGCAAGTAATTGAGCAGTTGTAAAAGATTTGAACTGTCTGGTAGCCAGGGGTGCAGTTAATTTCCTTCAGGCAATGTTCCATTATTCACCTTTAAGGCTTACCGGAATGCTATGTAAACTCTGAGAGTTTGTCTGCAATTCAGCAATCCATTTCGGACATAGTCCCGCAAATAAGCTGAGTGTGCTAACAGCATGATTAAAAAAAGCCTTCACTGCTAGGGTACTAATGTCAAGACTTAGTTTGTACCATAATCACCATAATCTGTATGGAATCCAAAGAGCATTAAATAAAGAGCCTAGTTGAGCATTGGGAGACTGCATCTCCCACAAGGTTCTCCTTGCAGTGTCTATGTACGTAGCTGGCCTAGATACTCCTGGGAAGGTGGTAGCCGAGAAATATTTTGACCTGGAACAATGTTTGAAACTCTTACAGAGTGTCCTAGATGTTAAAAGCATGCTGTCTAGTGTGAAGAATTCTGAAGCTGCAACCACAAAAGAGCAGGCTTTAATAGCTGCAAAGATGGGTCACTAAAGTAGAAGTTCTAATTCAAGAAAAACTCCATAGTAAGCAGGCCTTTGAACTTTCGTACAGACCACCCATTCTAGTCCGTCGAGGTAAATGGTAAACAAGCTGTGATCTTGCCTCGTTTGTCTGGTTCACAGGGAAACCGACAAGTGTCCATTAACTATGTGAAAAAACAATAAGTGGGTGATTCTGCATAGCAGACTAACCTTGACAACAAGAATTCAAAGTAGACCCTCTCAGCCTTCTGCTATTCTGCTGCTAGAAGAAAACAGTAAAATCACTGGCATGGGTACCCATCCATGGATTTCCAAGTCTACTGCAACTATAAATTATATGTAGAGCAATGGATTTCACAGATGAATCTGATGCTGCCATCATTGCAGTTTTAAATGTTCAAAGAAACACCATTGTTCATTATGAACAACCACATACATGATTCAACATGAATCCTGATGATAGCTTTTCAAGAAACAACAATCCATGAGAGCAACTCTGAATTCTTCACAGGAGCTTTTTCATCTCTCTGCATTGGCTTTCACTGGTTTGTGACAGCTAACACTTGGACAATTGTTGATTTTCAATCTACTGCTACCAAATGGAAATTACTTTCCCTGAAACAACAGTTCCACAAACTGTGGTTGGAGAGCTTCAACCACATCTCTCATCCCCCAGAGTTCCACGAAATCTCTATGCTCAAAAACCACCTCTTGTCCTGTGCCTGAGGTATAGCTTGGGGAAAGTTCCTTATCAGATTATGGGACTGAATTAGGCTTTTCAATGATCATATCTCTTGAAGCTTTCAATTTATGATGTTATTATTCCTGGTTCAATTTCTAATAACTGGGGTACAGAGACACTAAAACGTACGATGCCCGATTTGCAGACATATACCATTCAACAATGAAGATCCACATTTGGATGCATTGAATTATAAAGAACAGTATTATCTTCATCAGTAAAGTGGTATTCCCTGTGTCAATGGACTGTAAATTAACTGATACTAGTAAGCATGCTGAGAAGTGATCCTGGTGTGGACCTAGGGGGCTCAGAGCAGTAAACTTTTAATGAGTAAGAAGGTACCCCCATACCATGGATCATAAATGCTCCCAAAGTAGAAACATCTCTCATTTGTTTCTCAGATAGCCACCCTACGACCAAAATACAATTTTCATAGCTTACTTCATGAATACTGCCTCTACCATGTGTCAAATATTAATGTAGGGTTGGAACCCAACACCAATAGAAGACAAAAATATATTTATATTTGAATATTATTGTTATTTCTTTCTCCGGTCCACCGGTAACACATTCACTGATATACAGAAAATAAATGATATACAATTTGGAAGAAATCCTTATACAAACAAAAACATAGAAGACATTTAAATACAGATTATACAGACATTACACAATCATTCACATTGATCATTTCTGTGCCATGTCAATTGACAGTAAGAACATAGGGCCTGATTCACAAAGGTAACGTAAGACAAAAATCTAACTTCACAACTTTTCGTATTCGCAAAGGGCATTTACTATTTGTAAATTCCCTTTGTGAATACCGCAAGAAACAAATTTCAAGTTTTGGTTGCACAAAGACATTTATGATTAGTAAATGCCCTTTTTGAATGCAAAAAGTCGTAAAGTTAGACTTTCATCTAAGTTTAATTTTTTGAATCTGGCCCAGTGTGTGACACAAATGTCCTATAGTGAACACTAAGGAGGTTACACATTTATTGGGTGTGGGTGCATGCTATAACCCTCAATGATGTAGTCAAAGCAGTACTAAACAGCCAGGTAATAATGCACTCCTCGCTGTAGTGATGGATTCATTTTTTTGTGCATCAAGATGCTTTGACCTTCTTTTGGGGTCTGTATCTTTGTCAATGAAGATCTTCGTCAGGGCTTGTTTAAAGTCAGTGACAGGATACTATATGGCAAAAATAAAACCAGGGGTGGGCGACCACATCATTCTCTCCTAGGGGTGGATTTATTTAAAAAAAGCATGTGTTCTAAAAACAAGTTATTTTCCTGGTTCTCTGAGAGAACTGCTGGCTGAAGCCATTCTCGGTGGGCAGAAACATTTCACTTTTGTTTTCAAAGGGAAATATACATTCTGTGCAAATGTAGAGGTCCTACTTTCTTATTTGGTTGAAACATCTAGGACCAGCACAGAGTTTTTGCAATGTGTTGTTAGGAAAATTTGATTTTCAGAATGACATGTAGAGAGACCTGGAGGTCATTAGTGCCTCTTGTTTAAGAAAATATTATCTCTTGTACCACATGAGCACATTAAAAAGGACATACCTCAGTGAGTCTTATTTGTTCTGGTTATGAATTTGCATTCTTCATGTTGGGTTCTAATCCATTGAAAAGAGTGGAGATGGAATACAGAAATTAATAAAACAGAAACTCCACTTCTGACGTTCATAGAAATGTGCTGTTTCCCAGACAACGGCTGGGGTTGACAATTTGAGAAAAGCACGAGAGACGTTTCTACTTTACAAGTATTTATGATCTATGGTATAGAGATACCTTCATACTCATTAATATTGGGGCTGCAGCACTGATTGTTGCACGCACCTAAGTAGCCTTTCAAACCTATCTCACGCCTGCCCCTGCTGCCTGTGTGCGCAGTTTTAAACTGCTGTTTCAATCTGCCAACAAAAGCCAGGCCCCAATCATCCTGTTTAATGCATATAAGTCACCCATAGGGTAGGCCATGGACAGCCTGTCTTTTCCATTTAGTGCATGCAGCCTGTCTCTGGGTCACATGACTATGTGTAGATGATAGTTGGACTTTGTGTATTCTCCTAGACAGCCACACACAATAGAGACCTTATGTGTGCCTGAGTCATCACTGGCAGGATGGAAGGGCAGAGTATGGCACAGCACCACTTACACTCGAATGGCCTTTGTCCTGCCTCCATAAAAAGGACTGCATACTCTCTGTAATTAGTCTGAAGCCCTGGAGCCTGGGCAGGGGATGCAGTATACCAGTGTACTTCAAAAGGAAACCTCTAGAAACGTCACCCACTTCAAAGGAGGCACCTGTTTAAATATTGTACCTCAGATGCCAACTCTTCAGTAGACTTCTGGACTTGTGGAGACTCTATCCAGAAGAATGACTGCTATGCTTCTGAAAGGACTGCCACTCTGCTGGACTGAGGCTGTGCTGGAC
Organism: Lissotriton helveticus; assembly: GCF_964261635.1. Lineage (NCBI taxonomy): Eukaryota > Metazoa > Chordata > Amphibia > Caudata > Salamandridae > Lissotriton > Lissotriton helveticus. The sequence continues at coordinate 1,959,674,489 of NC_136063.1, read as the reverse complement.
TACTGCCTTCCTGCCCTGCTGCCGTGCTTCTATGCTCTCCACATATCTAAGACAGAGGGACTGGACCTGCATCTTAACCAGGACTCCCAGAATGACTCCAAGGGCTAGTCTGCTGGCCTCCTGTTCAGAGCTACAGAGACATAACAGATTCACAACCACCTGAGCCAGCACCTAGATTCAGCTAGAGCAAACCACTGATCCAAAGAGGTGCCCCTGTGATCCTGGACCCTTTGTGAGGCTTCAAAGAGGCTGAAAGTATGTTTTTGGGCTCTTTGCAACCGTCAATAGGCCTACTGGCACCCAAATCTTGTTGCTCACAGAGCCCACCAAAACAAAATTCCGTCAACCTGACTCTTTGCACTACAGCATCAACCAATTGTGGGGAGAGTAACTGTGATGTTCCGGCCAGCTTACTCGCAAAATCAGGATCTTTGTGCTACAGTGACAACCCTCTGCAACACCAGGCTTGCTCTTCATGCTAGATTGATGACTGTCTGGACTTTTTCTCTGCTCCTCACATCCCCTGCCCCTTGAACAGGACTTATTGTGCTGGAGTGAGAAGTTACCTTTTCAATGGGACTAACCTGGTCCTTGTATTCAACCCGCGCTCCATCGAGGTCGGGCTGAACTTGTGGCTTTCTCTCAGACTCACATGATCAGATCCCCATGAGTGGTGCTTTAGGCTTTTTGACACAATTTTCAGTTAAGTATTTAAAATTGCATTCTCTGGTTCTACTGTGTTGATTTGGTCTTATTTTAATTATTACATTTTGCTCTATTACTCTAAATTGGTTTGGGATTTTTTTTTGTTTAAATGTTTTTATTCATGGTTTTACATTTATTCCCCCCCCCCCCAATCCCCCATATGACGGACAGGTAAGCATACGCACATTAACGTCATGAGCATTACATTGTTTTTTCCTTTTCGTTTAACCCATCATTGCATAAACCAAACTTAAAAGCAAAGTCCTATATACATTACAGCCTTGTAGGTACATTAGATTATGTTTGTGAATCCCGCCATTGTGTAAGAGGGGTCCAGATTTTCATACCCCTTTTGCGCCTCTGATTACCTTTCCGTTGATAAATGGCTATCTCAATATTATGTACCGCCAATAGCCTAGCTAGCCACTGCTGGAAAGAGGGTGCTAACGGGTCGAGCCAAGCGGAAGCTAGGCATAACCGCAGGACAGCCATCGCTACAAATATGAACTCTTCACCACTTTCAGTTATCTGCTTCGTCTGCCCCAAGTACCATTGCCTCTTTTGACAAAGCCACCTCTCTATGAAGAACGGATGATAAGAACCTCTCTATGTCTTGCTTTAAAGAAATTAACCCAGGGCAAGAGGCAAAGATATGTATGGAATCGGCTTTAGGTAAGTTGCATCTCGGGCAACAGGTCCCTTTGCCCGTTCCCCATTTTGCAATCTTGTCAGGTGAATAATAATGAAAAAAACAGGTTTTGTAGAATTGTGCCTGAAGTTTAATGGTGATCAGAATAGTTTGAGCTAGCTGATAGGTGTGTTGAAAACCTTTGTTTGAAATCTCAAGTTTGCTTTGCCACTTCATTGATGTTTTCTCTAGGTCGTCCGGGAATATGGTCAACAGCAGCGCATAAACTTTATTTAAAGATTTTTAGAGTGTATGATCATCTCTACTGGAGTAGATTCTTCCCCCAATGTCCTAGCCTCCGGTTTGCGAGTTAAAAAAATCCCTGATTTGGAGGTATTTAAAGAAATTCCGCCAGTCTAAGCTGTATTCTTCCTTCAAAGCTTCAAAAGATTTAATCCCCTGGGTTGTAAACATGTCCCCTAATTGTATAATTCCTATTCTATGCCATTTGCTTACACAATTGTCCTTGAAAACCATTGGTGGAAGAATTGGATTGTTTCATATCGGTGTGTAATGTGAGATTTGTCCTATTCCAAATGCTTCTCTTACGGCCTTCCAGACTTTAAAACAGCTATAGAGAGTCTTAAATTTGACCTTCTTGTGATAACTGTCATGAATATGCCTCCATAGATAACCATTACTAGAATTTCCAACAAGCAGCTGAAAAATCGATACTGTATGATCTTCTGTGTTATCCCCCTCTTGTAGTAGTTCCTTCCTATAAAGTAATACACATGACCAGTAATATCTTCTCAGATTAGGAAGAGCTAGCCCACCTCTATCTTTAGGAAGGGTGAGATATTTATATGCCCGCCGGGGTTGTGCATATGCCCATATAAATCTAGAGAATGTACGTTCAATTGAGGTAAGCCACTGGTTAGAGAATTCCAAGCAAATTGCCCTAAATAAGTATAATATTTTTGGAAAAAACACCATTTTGATTGCATTTGCTCTCCTAATGATGGACAGATGAAGGTTATCTAGGCATTGTAAGTCCTTATGCATTGAGTTCAGCATTGGCTCGACATTAATATCCACAACTTCCTCCAGGTTTGAGGAGATTATAACGCCCAGGTAAGTTGCTCCCTTTACTACTCTAGGGTCGTCCATCACAATCTTTTGATTTAAAACAATTTGTGTCTTCCCCTGATTGAGTTTGGGATTTTTATTGTGTTGTGTTTCACTTAATTACTGTTTGAAGTGACGCATAAATACTTTACACAATTCCTCTAAGTTAAGAATGACTGCTCTCTGCCAAGCTCCTAGACTATTGTTCACAGGTTGATTTGGGGTTTGCTTGTCGCACCCTGACAAGGATTGTGGTTGCTGGTTGAATAGGGTTTCACCCCTCCTCAGCCACTACTCCAATGTTTCAATTTCTCACAACAACGCTTGGTGACCAACTAGAATGAATATGCCTTGAAGGAAATAATTTAATTAAACATAGTTTACTTGACTAATTTCATAAAAGATATAAACTTTTAGGGCATTACTAGAACTCTTGTCTTCCTAAGGACATATTAGTAGTCATCACCTCTGACCTAGGACGATATTCCAGCATTAAGGCGCGATTAGGAAAAACTGATACATATTAAAGCAGAATATAAATAGTGTTATAAACACAGGGAAACTGGCAGAATTATTCATCCTTTTACAATATGTGAGTCAAAATAAGGTCTCTAAGTTGTGTTCCTTAGACATCGACGTTTCATGAGACCTGCTTCTATACAGACAGATGTGCTACCTCTCATGAGACTAAAGCCTCTCTCTCCATTTATGATCCTTCAGGTTCTTATGCTAAAACAGAAGTCTCCAAATTTACTTTTAATTACTTCCACTAGATGCTAATAGGATTATTGTATGTATACATTTCCAATATATTGAGAAACAAAAAACTGCACCAAAGTAGAGTTATTGCTTTCAACGAGAGTCGTCACTTTAACCCCTTCCACGCTGATGACGAGCTCAGCTCGTCATGAGGTACACCTCTCGTACGCTCATGACGAGCTGAGCTCGTCATGAACCCCAGGATTCCGCGATTCTCAGCGCACAGCGGGAAAACACGCAGCGCGCATGCGGTTAAAGTGCATAGGAGATTCCCATACCATCTGTGGAGAGAGTGGTGTAATAAATGCGAGAAAGTCCACTATTTCTACAAAATAAATATAAATAAGGCCTCCTCCAAGTATATCTCAGTAATCCTAAAGAGCTCATAAGACTCACAATTGTCTTCCACTTTATTGTGATGTGAACTCACGTGCGCATTCCCGTCGCCTATGAAACTAATGTTCTCCCTTGACGCTACTGAACCTTGATGCCCTTGGGCTAAGTTAGCGCTTTTTATATATGTAATATTAATTCATTAATTCATTCCTTGTGCAGGTCATATAAACTTTTACATAATTTCTTAGACTATGCAAACCACTCAAACTGATACATTACATTGTTTTTTTTTTTTCATTTGAAAACGTAAAGATAACTTAGAAAATACTTCCAAATATGTGGATTAAACTTGGGGAGAGAAACACACACTTATCAATAACCCAGCGGTCACCCTGGTCTTTGGAAATATAAGCCTCGGCGGACATTACTAAGACTACAGGCCAGATGTAGGTCGCCAAATACCGGTCGGTAACGGCCGAATTCGGCCATTACCGACCGGTATTTGGCTTTTGAGATGTAGGTGGGTCTGAATTTACAGAATCGATATATTTACCGATTCGGTAAATTTACCACTTCGGTATTTTACCGAATCGGTAAATATACCGATTCTGTAAATCCATATGTAGGTGACACTCCTAAGAGTGCCACAGGCCCTTCAGATTTGGTATTTTACCACCCAATTCTATTGGGTGGTAAAATACCGAATTCAGGTGTGCATGCACATCTGTGCATGCACACCTGTGCCATGTGACAAACTGACATGCCCTTAGGGCATGTATGTGTGCCACATGGCACACATGCCTGTACTTGGGGTGCTAGAGGGTGTCAAAGTGACACCCCCTGCACCCTTGCAGGATTCGGTATTTACCGAATCTGTAAATACCGATTTGGTATTTCACATTGATTCCTATGGGCTTCAAGGCCCATAGAAATCAATGTGAAATACCGAATCGGTATTTACAGATTCGGTAAATACCGACTCTTACAGAATCGGTAATTTTTTACCTACATCTGCCTCCTTCCTATTTACCGACTCTTAAATACTGATTCGGTATGAGTCGGTATTTAAGAGTCTGTAAATAGGAATTACCTACATCTGGCCCTAACTGTTTTAATGCAATTCGTTTTTTTGCCTGTTGTCTCATGTTTATGTCCAAACGACAATGTCCAGCCCTTCACTTTAATCCATCTTGCACTACGAGTCTGTAAAATCGCGAGAAACTAGTACCCAATGACAAGGCATTATTGCATGGCTATTATTTCTCAACTGATTGAGTAACAATGAATGCCTCTAACTGATCTGAGTGAGCGTATACCATAGGATTCACGGACATAGAAATACAATTACCTTAAAAACTTTTCCAAGTATTATTTTGAAAGTTTACTTTATGAAGAATACTCCGGTCCCTTAGATCGGCTGATTTGGACCTGTGACTGGCTGCTGGAAGATAATATTCTTGCTGTGCAGAAGCTTCTGATTGGTGAAGCTGCCACTCTGCTTCCTGTTGCCGTACTGGCCTAAGTATCCCTAGAGAATTGCCAGTCCTTTCATTTTTATCACAAGGACTGACGGCCTGGCTGAGGCTATTCCTGTTAAACTACCGTTGGTCAGCAGCAGCTTCAAGCACCGGGCAGAACTCACTTGATGCATGTTGTCTCCAATTGGCTGTTGCTGTTCTGCCTGCTCCTTTGTATCTTTCTGTTGTTGCTCTTCCGGCACGTCCTCTTCCTGTACTTGTTCTTCTGACTTATGCTGCTATCCCTATTTCTCTTGGCTTGCTTCCGTTATCTCCAGTACTTCTTAAAGATTTTGGGGCATATTATCAAGGCCGGCAATAAAATTATCACCGCTTTAGCGGCAGGAAACTGCTGCTAAAGCGGCGATAATGAGCTCGATAATACGCCCTTGTGAATTCCCATAGAAGCCCAGGTTCTGGTGTGAACCTGGGCTTCTATGGGAATTCACAAGGGCAAATTATTAAGCCCTTTATCGCCGCTTTAGTGGCAGTTTCCTGCCACTAAAGCGGCGATAATTTTAACGCCATTCTTGATAATATGCCCCTTTGTTTCCAGGGTTGATGGAAAAAACACAAAGTTTTACCTGTCTTTGTTTTCATAAACATTTGCAAAAACCTTTTCCATTTTATCTGCACATTTAACTTTGGTTCCAAAGCATGTTGGTGTAAACTTGCAAATGGAGTGGAAATGTTAACCATGCACACTCACGGGCTTATGCGGTTTGTTTAATGCCTTTCATCACATGGACATGCATCATTCATGGATTTAATGGGAAAAATAAGATAGTGGCTAATAGCCAGCCCTGGGTAAAAGGAGTATTTCTTCTCCTATTGACAAGGCTGCCGACTAGATATCAGAGATTATACAATATATTACCAGTTAATTTGTAAATAGTTAGCAAATGTCCTTATTTCACTGTCCGCAGACTAAAGAGCAGACATTCTGAAGTATTTGGCCAGCGGCTATGCAAACAACAACAAAAACTTCACTTTTCGCCCAGCCACGATCTAAATAGTAGAGCTTTTATACTATTTGGCCAGCAGCCATATAGATAGCACAGACGTTTCATTATTTACACAGCCACGTTCTTGATAGCAGAGAACATTTACTATCTGGGCTGCTGGCTTGATAGCAGTAATCATTTACTATTTAGCCAGTAACCATGCAAATTACAAAGACTTCAACAAAGACTTCACTATTTGGCTGGCTGCTGACTAAAATAGTAGAAATCATGGAGTATTTCACCAGTGACCATGGAAATGGCTAAAAAAGTCAACATTTTACTAGCCTCTAAATAAATAGAGATTTTATACTATTTGCTCATAGCTGAGCAAATATCAACAACACTTCACGAATTACCTAGCCATTGGCTAAATAGCAGAAATCATGTACTATTTGGCCTGCAGTCATGCAAGCACCAAGAAAACTTCACTGTGTATCCATTGACTAAACAGCAGAGAACATGTAATATTTGGCTAGTAGCTGAGCATACAGCAAATATTATTCACTATTTTCCTGACTGCAGACTAAATGGCAGAGATCTTGTATTATTTGTGCATGTGAAACATTTAGCATCAGCTATTAAGTCAGCCAACAGTTAAATAGTGAATTGTCTCTGCTATGTATTTGACCACTGGCTAAATAGTAGAAAGTCGTTACTGTGTGGCTGGTGACCGTGCCAGTTGCAGAAAAGCTTCACTATTTACCAAGTCTTTGGCTAAATAGTAGAGATTCTTCACTGTTTGACGAGCAGCCTTACAAATAACAAGGGAAACGTCACTATTTACCTACCCACTGTTTTAGCAGAGGATATTATTTATTTGTCCAGCAGTGCAGGGACCAACAAAGCAACTTCACATATTGCCTGGCTGCTGGCAAACAGCAGACATTATTTACAATTTGACCAGCTGACATTATAATAGCAAATAAACCTAATTATTTACCTGGCAGCTGGTCAAACAGCAGGTATTATATGCTATTTCACTTGCAACCTGGCCTACATCAACACAAATGAATATTTACAATGCTGGTAGATAGCAGAAATTATATACTGTTATAAAAAAACGTCAATATTCACCTGTTGGCTTGCTAAATAACAGACAGCAGGCACAACTTTGCAGTAGCTATGCAGATACCAGAGAAACTTCACTTTACATCCGACTGGCGACTGATTAATCAGCTTTAAGGCAGACAGCTTAAACATTGTTTTATTTTGCCTTCTTCAGATTTTACCAGGTGCTTACCACCAGGTAGACCTGCATATGTAAACAAAATTGGCATTCGTCTTCTTATGAAAGTTAGGGTCCTGGTGTATTATCATCTCATTCACTAAATGTTGTTGCAAATGGCACACATACATTTTGCAAACTGAATATTATTTTACAAACTGACCCATGAATTATTAGGTGATTCACAAAATACTTAATCACAGAATGACTTGCCTAATTAATATTCATTAGGCAGGTACCAGTTTTCAACCCTCTGTGATTGTCTGTAATCACAGGGATGGTGTCCAGCAAGGGACAGCTCACCACCAGGCCTATGACTGCATTCCAAATTCCCAAACTTTTTCACCAAAGCAGTCTGTGTTCCCTAAAAGGAATTATTGCTTCTTAGAAAACAACTTTTTTCATTTAAAAAAAAACTTTTTCCCCTGAGTTTGAGAACATAATTCACAAAGAGAAAGGGCTCCTAAGGGGACAATTTTCCCTTTGCAAATTGGCTACGATCCCAACTTGAGGGACCTTAGCTAATCAATGGCTTGTGACATCAGTTTCATTTGTAAACTATCAATAAATTCCTTTCGGAATTGGAAAGGATAGAAGGAACACCTTTCATGACCCCTCATATTTGCAATTCAGAAACTATCACAAAGTCCTTCTATGAGTCAAAATAATTTTCTAATTTGTAAAATAGGTTTTCTGCATTTTGCTAATCATCTTTGTGGTCACAAACTCTGTGATTTTGCCACATGAGTAGTTGCATTTTAAGATGAGAAAATAGCTCTAATTCTGTATTACGTTCCGTGTAAGTTTGATGAACTTATATGTCATTATGCTGCAGCAAATTCCACAAGGTATGTCCATTCCTACTTTTAGGTCTAGAATTCGCGAATGTTTCAATTTTTTGAAGGTATTTTGATGGACATGATGCAGAGTGCCACTCTACTTCTTGGTGGGCCAAGACATAGCGACTAAAAGGTCCTTTATGGAGCGGTCTCATGCTCCACACATTGTCCTAATCCTTTAAGTTGCAGAGGTGACTAAAGTTAATGATCATTAGGACCTTTAGAAGAATAGTTAAAGCTATTTACTCTTCTACAGCTAGGTATTCACTCTTACTCACCTAGCAATGGAAACATGCCAGGACCAGATACAGGATTACTAAAAAGCTCCATATTATTGGGGGCACCACTTTTTCTGCTGGAAATCAGTGCATTCTGGTAATTTGAATTCTGGTTCAGTTTAATTAAACACATCTGACTAAAACACCTAGAAACTATGATCTGGAACACAAAGGCCAGAACTGCAAATGTTGTATCTCAGTGACATAGTGCCATCTGATATTGAGGGTGATCTTATCACATGAGAGAAAACTGCAGAGGGCTGTTCATGAAGTCACTAACACTGAATAATGGAGAGGCTTCATTACAATCTTATGACGGGAGGGTGAATCTGATTTATAATTTAGGGGGATGGAGCTAACTCCTTCTGGATGGCCATTCTGAGGGATCTATGCCAGCCAGATTTAGGGTTGTTGAGCACAGACAAAAAGGATGCCCATCTTAGCAACTTTTGGGGATATGTACAACAGAAGTGGCGGAGTGAGGCGTTAGCCGCCATGGCTTAACACCTTACTCCACCACTTAAAAAATACAAGGATGCACCATATTTGCAACAATATGGTGCAGCCTTGCATTTCCCCCTGTGCTTGCACAACACTTAGCAGTGTAGCGCCAACCTAGGCACCCTTCCACCATAGTGCAAGGGTGTCTGCGTGCAGGGGAAGATTGTTTATGTGCAAGAAGGTCCCCCTTTCTGCACTTAAACAACATTGAAATGCTGTTTTGTCACTTTATGCAGCACACATGAAAGTCACAAAATGCCTTTTTTTAAAGATTGTTTATGTGCAGGAAGGGTCACCTTCCTGTACATAAACAATCCAAAGATTTTATATTTGTCCTTGTGTGCTACACAATGCAGCACGCATAGAAAAAGCTAAAACGAGGAGAAATAAAGAATTGCCCCTTGTTTCGCAAACATAAGACCAGGTATGTCCTGGTCTTAATTTTGGCACTGCCTCCTATTTACGCTGCCCTTGTAAATAGGGTGGTACAAAAGGGGGTGGTGATGGACGGAGCATCTGAACCAATCAAACACTCACACCCAGTCAACAGATCTGGGTTTAATCCATCACCGTTCTTTAGCCCACTCTGCCACCCCAGTTCAGACATGGCCATATGCAAATCAGTCTGACCCTGTGCCTCATGGGAACAGTCCAGTCCAAACTGCCAAGCCATGCCTTCCCTGGACCGGAAACAAGCTTCCTAGGACTGGTTTCTGGCATTCCAGCCGTCTTCAGCCAGGCTTGCTTGAATCCAGTGGCAAAGTGAGCAAGGGACTCACATCTGAGCATACCCTGCCAACAGTGGAGAGGTGTGGCTCACTGGTTAGAGGCGGCAGACCTGTAAGCAGAGAACGGCCCGGGACCAGGGTTCAATTTCCGACGCGGCAGGGTCTTGGACCAGGGTCAATGGACTCGATAATTCTCGCCTCAGTGCCTACTCTAACCAGGGAACACACTCGGTAACTCTGGGCATTAAGCTTGCCTCATCTCTACAAGGGCCCCCACAGACGCCAGGGATGCCTGGTTTCACCCTGGAGATACCCAGAAAGGGACCATCTCACAGGGAAAACCAGGACGGGTTCCCCAGCGGTCTACAGCGCCAGGACACTCGGGTAGAGTAACAGTGCGCTTTACAAGTATCCCACATTTACATTTACTTATGGCAAACAAAGCGGTACAAAAGGGGGTGGTGATGGACGGAGCATCTGAACCAATCAAACACTCACACCCAGTCAACAGATCTGGGTTTAATCCATCACCGTTCTTTAGCCCACTCTGCCACCCCAGTTCAGACATGGCCATATGCAAATCAGTCTGACCCTGTGCCTCACGGGAACAGTCCAGCCCGAACTGCCAAGCCATGCCTTCCCTGGACCGGAAACAAGCTTCCGAGGACCGGTTTCTGGCATTCCAGCCGTCTTCAGCCCTGCTTGCTTGAATCCAGTGGCAAAGTGAGCAAGGGACTCACGTCTGAGCATACCCTGCCAACTTATGGCGAACAAAGTGGTACAAAAGGGGGTGGTGATGGACGGAGTATCTGAACCAATAAAACACTCACACCCAGTCAACAGATCTGGGTTTAATCCGTCACCATTCTTTAGCCCACTCTGCCACCCCAGTTCAGACATGGCCATATGCAAATCAGTCTGACCCTGTGCCTCATGGGAACAGTCCAGCCCGAACTCCCAAGCCATGCCTTCCCTGGACCGGAAACAAGCTTCCGAGGACCGGTTTCTGGCATGCTAGACGTCTTCAGCCCGACTTGCTTGAATCCAGTGGCAAAGTGAGCAAGGGACTCACGTCTGAGCATACCCTGCCAACTTATGGTGAACAAAGTGGTACAAAAGACTAAACCTGCTATCTCTCCGCTCTCAGAGTTAAGATTTTAACAGTCCTTGCTTTTTATTCCCTTTGCATGTCCTTTTACAGCAAATGATTACCAGTTCTATAAGTGGATTAAAAAAAGGTTGAGGTTTCTGGGGCTTGACAGCATAGGAAGCAAGAATAAAAACTGTTTACAAAGGGGCTATCCTAATACATAGGTATCCTCCTGCTCCCGGTCTTCTTCCTTATCTTATGTTTTCTTCTGTGCCTGCATGTGTTGGCCCTCCTCCTGATCCTGGTCCAAATCATCCTTTTTTGGGTTGTTTTGGTCCTCCTGTCCCTCATCCTGGTCCAACTAGTTCTGTCACCCTGATACAGTTTTTCTGAATGTGACTCCCCTGGTTCTTTCATTTTTTTAACCCTTGTCTTCCTGGCTCTGCTCCTGGATCTGTCTTTTACTAGTCCGTCCTGGGCCTCGTGATCCTGCTAGTACTGATCCTCACCGTGATCTTGCTAGTCTCCTGGGCCCTACTCCACCTAACCCTACTGTCCTGGTTCCCCTAATTCTGGCACCCATAGTCTTCCTTGTTTGGGACATCCTGATTCTCCTTACCTGGTCCGTGACTTTGTGGTGCGTATGGTACTCCATCTACAGCTTCTCGCCTCCTTACTAGGCCTTTTTGGATTAGGCTTATTCATGTGGGTCCTGGTTTGGTCTCATTGGTCCCTGGGCCTCTGGTTGTCCGGGTACCCTGATCCTCACCATCCTGGTCCTTATATCCCAGTTCTTGGTCTTGGTCCTCATGCTACACTTCAGGTCCTTATCCTCTTGGTTGTTACCCTCTGGTACTCCTAACCCTGTTCCTGGTCCTGCATATTCTGATCCATCTAGTTCACTTAATCCTCCCTCATTTGATCTCTGTTCTTTATGGCCCTATTCCACCTGCTTCTGCCCTGGCTAGTTCTGCTGGCCCTCCTCTAACTTGTTGTGATACTCTTGCCTCTGGTTCTCTTGCTACATGTCATCCTGAGTTGGCACTAACTTGTCTACTTAGTCTTTATCCTCCTTGTTCAAGCCATCCTGTACTTAGCACCTGGCTTGGTCCTCCTTGTCCTGGCTCTCCTTTTCCTGGTATTCCAGGTCGTTTTACTCCTGGGCCTCTGTGATTTGATCTTTCTTTACCACTTGGTTTCAGTTTCACCGACCCTTTTTGCCCATGTTCCCGTAGCTCTTCTCCTGCTGGCTCTGGTTGCCTGGTCATCTCATTATGATTTTCTAGGTCCTGCTCTCACTATCACTCTCACTCTGGTTTGCCTATCATTGTGCTTCCTATTTTTGGTCCTCACAGTTTGCGTGCACTTCCTGGTTTTCTGCTCACTAGACTTGATTCTTTTGTTTCTAGTCCTCTCTGTTTGTGCCCGTGTATGCCTTATCTCCTTGTTTCTAGTCTTCCTGAGCCATCCTGGTTCTTTCAGCTAACCCTTCTTCTAGCTCTTTCTCTTCTCTTCACCCTTGTCACCTTGATCTGATCCCCTTGACCTAGTCATTCTGATCCTTCCCACACTGCTCATTTTATTCCTAGTGCATCAGTTCCTGGACCTAGTTCCCCCTAGGGCTATCTGGCCTTCCCTGTCCTTCTCTCATTAGGCCTTGCCATCTTTCACTTGTTTCACTGTATTTTATCATCCTGGTCATCCTCACCCTTGACCTTGTCCTCATGGCCCTTCTGGTACTGCACCTAATGATCTGGGCCCTTTTGTATCTATTTATCTGCGTCCTTCTAAGGTTCATAAATCTGGACTTGGTACTCCTGGAGATGCAAGTCCACTCCCCTTAGTCCTTGTAGGTCTGGTTGTTATGATCTTTCTGATCTTCCTCAAGCTGTTCCTGCTACACCTAGGTTGTGATCTTTTAGCTCCATGTGGTACTTTTGGCCACATGCACATGGTAATGGTGCACCTGGCACTTCTAGGCCTAATTTGGGTCCTCATAGTGCTGTTTATTCTAATCCTAGTGCCTCTGGTTGTAATGGTATCTTTGAAACTACCCCCTCATCTTTCTTGATTATTCTGGCTCTCTGGTCCAATTGGCCAGAATGCTTATGCTTCTAATATCCCTATACTTCCTGAATCTGTTACTGATACTTCTGCTCTTTTTCCTTTTGCTTTGACAACAACTGATCATGGTCTTCTTTGCTCTGGTCATCCTGGCACTGTCCATCATGTTCCTCATCTTCTTGGCAATCATGTTTATACCTCTGTGGCGCAGACCTCCAGGGTGTGGTCATCCCATTCCTGACCCCCCTTTTCCTCCTCACACTGGTCTTTCTAGTCCTGGTACTTAAGATTTTGATTCTATTTGTCCTGATTGTCCTGGTGCCCCATTTCTTTGTTTCCTAGTGCTCTTTGACTTTTTTCTTTCAGCTCTATTTGCCTGTGTCTCTGTGTCTCTGTTTTCACCTCTCTGGTGCTTCTGGCCATGACCAAACTATTCTTGTTTTTCATACTCTTTGTACTTCTAGAGAATAGGTGCCTGTTGGTCCAAAGCCTCTTGGTCCTTGTCCTTACGTTGTTACTCATGGGTGTGGTTCTCAGGGGCCTGGCTCACCAACCAATCAAGTCGTGGTCTACTGGTCCTGGTCCTCTTGCTACTTCTTCTCCTATTGCAGCAAGGTTTAGGTAGTAGTGTTCCCGAAGGATACGTCCGCACAATTCTTTGAAGTACAATGTTTTTTTACATGCACATAATACACGATATATATGAAAACAGCCAACACAATTCAATATGCAGTGGGTGCTAAAAAAACTCAAGGCACCTACTACCTCAAGGTGCTATAGGTAGACACAGTGTGTGTATACCACATAAACTATTGAGAGTTAAGATTCTAATTACAGCACTCCTAATAATCATAAATGTTTCAATCTGGGCTAAAATATAAAGCCCTCAGCACAGGAACACTCAAACTGTCATAGGGAATAAAACGAAGACTAGAACAAAAGTTCCAGTAAATAGAGGGGGTCCAGATATTCCAAGATAAATTCAAATAGAGTCCACTCTAAATTTCTTCAATATTCTCTTTATTGATATTCAAAGTTCATAAAATAAATTCTCCCAGCACGTAAATCGCCAACATGTGTTTCGTCCCACACAGAGACTTCATCAAGGCATTAAAGTTGAGAGATAAGCATGGATCTGTAGTACAAGGCATCAAGATTGTTCAGATATATCAAGGGCCGCAACATCAATCCATATACGACGATGTGACTTAATAAGTAAAGAGCGGGCTCTGCGGTGGACATCCCATGTTACAAAGCAGTCCAAATTACGGATAATCGACCAACCGCTACTTCTGAAGTATTTATTTTCGCAAACCATGATAAGTTGCTATTCGCAAAAAGAAGATCGTGTTTCGACAACGATTAGTAGCCCGTGGTTGGTACGGGCTACTAATCGTTGTGGAAGCACGATCTTCTCAGAACAGGAGGTCAGTCAACTGACTCTTGGAGTCACAACAGCCTGAGATAAAGGTTATAGGTCCAGTCTTCTTTCTCAGAGCACAGGGCAGGCCTCAAGCAGCAGGGGCACAGCATTGCCAATCATTGCTGGTGGTCACTGTAGGGCAAAGATTCGGGTATACAGGAGTTTTGCACTGGCAGTCAGAGGGAAGACCTTGGCACAAATGGGGCCATTGCATTTGTGAATAGCCCAAAACTTCACAATGTTTTCCTTTCATCAAGGAGCAGCTCAACTGATGCCAGACCAAAGGGCTAGCCTCAGGAACTTACTCCAGCAGTGGTCAGCAGAATTAGGTTGCAGGACCATTTGCAGGTCCAGGAAGCAAGTCAGCTAGGGAGATCCATAGAGGCTTTTTGAGCTTGTATGCCCTTGTAGCTCAGAATTGGAGGTCAGTCAGCTGACCCTTGGAGTCACATCAGCCTCAGGTGAAGGGTATAGGCCCAGTCTTCTTTATCACAAAGCAGGGCAGGCCTCAAGAAGAAGGGCCGGAGAGCATCCTTCTTCTGTAGTATCCACAGGTCCAGGGGTGCTCTGAAGAGTGGATCTGAGGGCCCTATTTGTATATCTGTGGCCCACTTTAGAGTGGGAGACGCTTCTTCAGTTTGCTTCCTATAGAGTTATCTGGAGTTTCCTGCCTCCATATTCTGGTCCTAGTTTGCCTGGGGGCACGATGATCTAGTATGAAGTTCTTAGTATATGAGCTGAACTAGTGCCTTTGAAGTACAAGTGTGGTAAATAACAGCTTCTCCCCCCATTAATGCCAAATGGCACACCTGCAAATACCCAGATCTTCTATTGAGATGCTGTCTTGGAGTAATACACAAAGATAAACTGCCAGCTAGACCCAGTCATGTGACAGAGGAACCGTCTGCAGCCATCAAATGGCCTTTATAAAAGTTGCATTTTCAGAATTATGACAAAAAATCTGACTTTACTTTACGAAGCGTTTTAAATTATCCAGACACCAAACATGAAAATCCTGCCTGCTCCTATAAAATGTGATGTGCTAAATGCAAAATGATGACTCAGTGTTATCCTATGGGAGAAGTAGGCCTTGCAAGGATGAAAAACGAATTTGAGATATTTCACTACCACAACATGTAAAACTTAAATGTACTTTTGCTGGGATTCTGCTTAGAAACAGAACTATGTTTGGGACCATAGAACATTAGTAAGTAGGGACTGAGTCTCCATACCAGCTATAGTGTCTCACTTGCTCTCCTACTCTCCTACTCATAACCAGAGGAACAAATAAATTGACACCCCAGAACACAACACTCCTGACCCTATCAGCGAATGTGGTAACAGGACACTCCTTTTTCTCCACACACTCGTACTCATCGACAATATAATATGAAAAGACACAAAAGAAGTTTGAAATGTTTATTTAAACTATCCTGCTCTAAAATGCAGTATACATGCCACAATTAGAAAACAACTGCCAAGCAAAAATACCATCAGTATTGCAAATATGCTGTATATTGTGAAAATCCCTGTCATATTATATGACAGAATAGCCTAATCCCCCCACTCCCCTTCTACAGAAGCAAACTGATTATACTGCACAGATTTCTGGGTTTAGTAGTGGACCCTGTACCTTAGTATACACAGGTGAATGTATCACATCTGCGATACAGCTGTGATCATCTCTCTAAAAATATCAGTCTCTCTCTCTCTCTTTTACAGTAATGTGGATACCTATATGACAAGGTTCACATGTTCATAAACAACAGCTGCCTTTCTGTGTTGTGTCTAGGTGCGAGTGCCCTACCAGAACAAAATACTAAAGGGACATTGTTGTTTGACCTTTTCTACTGTTCAAACTAAATCTCATGAAAGAATGGAATGAGAAAGCAGCTGCAGGTCTTGTGTGAAAACATAATGTGGCACAGAAGCAAACTTGATTATGTTGTAACGTGCAAAGCTAATGAGGCCTGTATCATGTACAGTGATACTAACAAAAGGACAATTCTAATAGGCCCTGTATGAAACACATGATAGAACATCTACATTTTACACAAAATGCACCGTGCCCTCACGGACTGGCATGGCCTCCCCTAGGGGTGACCTATATCTATAAAAAGGAAGGTTTAGGCCTTGTAAAAGTTTATTTTGCCAAGTTGAAATTGTAGTTTGAAACACTGCACAAAAGCTGCAGTAGCAGGCCTGGGACAAGTATAAAAAGGCTACTTAAGTGAGTTAAACAATCAGTGCTGCAGGTGCATTAGTAGCATTTAATTTACAGTGCCTGGGTATCTGTAGCACCACTCCACTAGGGACTTATGGATAAATGAAATGTGTTAATTTGCTATTGCCATATTTAAGCAAAAGAGCACAAGCACTTTAGCATTGGTAGCAATGGTAAAGTACACAGGATTGTAAAAGCCAACAGAAATGGGTTCAGAAAATAGGAGGTTTGAGGCAAAACATTTGGGTGTGATGCTATTGAGAGGGTCACGTCCAGAAGTCCCTTGGTCTTCCTAGTCCCTGTCCTGCTTATCCTTGTTTATTGGTACCTCTAGCCATTGCCCTCCAGGTCCTGATTTTCACAGTCCTCTTCAATCTGATCCTGATCCTTCTGGCTCCCGTCCTTTTACTCCTTGCCCTCATGATTCTGCATGCTAGACTTGGAATTTACAGACCCTGTACTTCCTGGTCCATCTGGTTGTCATTCACATGTACTCCTGCACCTAGTCCTTTGTATGCTGGTCTCCTGTTTCACAGGTTTCTGGCCTTGGACCTTTTCACCACCTCATCATAATTCTCGTCCATCAGCCCTTCCTGTCCGGCTCACCTGATTTTCCTATTCCCTGGCTTGCCTTTTCCTAATCCTTCTCCACCTAATCAATGTAGCCCTTATCTTAGTTCTGCTACTTCTTTTTTTGGTTCTCATGTATCGGGTTTTCTGGTGCTGTCCCCACTGGCTTTGTTTTCCCTAGTCTTCCCAATCCCCCTGTAATCCTGCCCCTTCCTAGTACCACTATTCCTCCTAGTGTCCTGGTTTGCCTGTTTCACCTTGTTCTTGTCAGTCTGACCCTGGTTCCTTCTATCATCATCCTCCAATAATGGTCACCCTGGGTGTTGTCGTCTTTATCTTCCTAGCACCGGTCTTCCTAGTTCCCACAGAATCTGGCCCTCACAGATTTGCTGATCCTGTTCCCACTGGGCCTAAACATCCTGGTCCTTTATTTCCTCTAATCATTCTAATCTAGGGTCTCCAGGTCCTGCTAGCCCAGATCATTTCTTGCTGTGGTCTTCCCTGTGTTGGTCCATTCACTTCTGGCCATTTTGTCTTCCTTGCTCTGATCTGTGTGGTATTACGTCTCTAGTTTCTGGTCTTTCTCTGCATTGAGATTGCTGGTTCTGTGCCACTTTGGTTTGTATACTTAAGTCTGCTATTCTTGCTGCCCTCATTCATTCTTGTACCTCTGGTCCTGGTTGGTGTTCTCAAGTCCTCCTAGCCTTCCTTGTTGGTTTGGTTCAGGGCCATCTGTTCCTTCTACCCCTGGTGTCTCTATGCCTTCGGACCCTTGTCCACTGGATCCATATCCCCTGTTCCACTTCTACCTGGTCCCCCAATTTCTTCCCACCCTGATCCTGGTACCCCAAGTCCAGTGTTTCCTTGTCCTGTTCCTTTCTGTTTTTATTCCTGGTCCACTTTGGCACTGATAACCCTAGTTTTCACAGTTTGGTTACTTCTGGGCCTGATTTTCTTTTTCTGGCCCTTGTGGTTCTGGTCATCCTAGCCCTCCTGGTGGTCAAACCTCCTGCCCTCATTTGTCTACTTGTCATTCACAGCCTCCCCCTACTGACCCTACTCCTTCCTTCCCCATACTCCCTCCATATTGACTTTAGTCAGTTACAGTCCGATCTTGTCATCCAGTTTTTTTGGGGGGGATTAAAGGTTTATTTTACTGAGACACTACTGTCAAGGACAGGAATAAGGGCAGGGTAAAGACAGGATCATGTTAAGAAACTGAACTACCATTACTAAGATACCAAGATACATTGTGGAAGTGACTAAAATGTCCAGATTGCTAAAGGGGTCACTAATGACATTGAACAAAGGGGCATCTAGGCACGAAACCCACTCTGCTTGGCGAATAGTGTAAACAAGTGTACATATTTACAGGCAGCAGAGTGACCTCCTCCTGTTAATTATACAGATGCACTGCTTACATGTCTCTTGCTTTCCCTTCACCATTCCAAAGGAGCACCATTTCTGTGTCTCAATTTACCTTCTGCAAGTGTCCCAAACACTGTGGCCTTAGGCACCTATTGGCTACTGTATGTGTCCCTCTTTCTGAGGCCCAGATGCCTTCTTTTTCTCTGCAATCCACGTTTACTTCTGCTTCCTGACTGCTCCTGTGTTTCCCTGTTTGACATTGTAAGCAAGCACCACCACCATTAAAAAGAAGTCTAAAGCTAGTACAAGGCCTTCCATAAAAAGCCCAAGAAGACCCCAGAACATAAATAATCATCAAAAGGAGGAACGTGAACATTAGAAAAACTATCTATTCTCATGAATGAATAAAACATGTATGTAACATGCTTTAAAACCTCACTCAATATTTTTTGCAGACAGCCAATTACTCAATTGTCCCGAATCACAAAGGTAAACTTACATGTTTGTATAAGTTTACTACCTTTCAGTATTCACAACTTTTTGATATTCACAAAGGTAAACTTGTACCAAAAGTTTAACTTCACTAGTAGTAACTTACTGAAAAATCCTAAATTTAGACTTTTGTTTTCATTTTACCTTTGTGAATACAAAAACATAGTGAAGTTAGACTTTTTATCTATGTTTACATGTGTGAGTACCGAAAAGTGTACTTACACAAAAGTGTAAGTTGACCTTTGTGAAATAGGCCCCAAGACTGGAGTCTGAATTATCTGTATGTAATTTCCTGAAGCTCCTGGAAAAGAAGTTTGATTTTTACATTTCTTATCTGAATATTAATATATTATAAATAACATCAATGTTTTTATTCAAAATTGATTTTACTATATCTTTCATCTGTAAACAGCTTAGCTTAATTCACACACTTATCTTTGTACAAACTATTGCATATTTGTATAAGCACTTACATTCAAATGTCTCACATGTGTTACTTCCCCATTACAAGATGGCCGCTACCCTACCATTTGTTGCTGCCCCTTTTCTATTCACGGGCAGCTAAATGAAGACCTCCTTCACTTTACTTATCAGGCCTCTAGTCAAATTATATACCATCCCAGCTCTTTAGCCTGTGGCCAGCAAAACAACAGAGATTATGTAATATTTTGCTAGTCGCTGGGTAAATAGCAGAGAATATGTACTATATGGCAGTCGGCTGGGTAAACAGACACTTTTACATGCTTATGCACATTGCTACAAGATTTTCTCCTGAAGACAGGCCAGAGGAGAAAGTGTAGGGTGAGAGTTGCATAGACAGTATTTTATATCTAAGAGTTAAAAAAATGTATGGCCTGATGTAGGTGGCTCATTACTGGTCGGTAAACCCGAAATTCGGTAAATTTCAGGCTTGCCGACCGGTATTGAGGCATTTGCTATGTATGTGATGATTCGGTGAATACCGAATAGGTATTTACCGATTCTGTACTTACCGAATCATTATTTACCGAATCGGTAAATGGCATGTAGGAAGCACATTTAAGAGTGCTTATGTGCTTTAAGGATTCGTTATTTACCACCAACTATAAGTTGGTGGTAAATTCCAAGGGCCAGATGTAGGTCGCCAATTACCGGTCGGTAACGGCCGATTTCGGCCGTTACCGACCGGTAATTGGTTTTTGAGATGTAGGGGGCCCGAATTTTACCGAATCTGTAAATTTACCGATTCGGTGAATTTACAGAATCGGTAAAATACCGACTCGGTATATTTACCGAATCGGTAATTCCAGATGTAGGTGGCACTTAAAATAGTGCCACAGGCCCTTAAAAATGTGTTATTTACCATGAAATACTATCTCATGGTAAATAACGAATTCCTGTGTACATGCACATCTGTGCATGTACACCTGTGCCATGTGGCACACATACATGCCCTAAGGGCATGTATGTGTGTCACATTGCACACAAGCCAGAATCAGGGGTGCAACAGGGTGTCAAAGTGACACCCTGTCCCCCTTGTAAATTCGGTAATTTTACCGAATCGATATTTACCGATTCGGTAATTGACAATGATTCCTATGGGCCTTGTCAATGGCAATTACCGAATCGGTAAATACCGATTCAGTAATTACCGAATCTTACCGATTCGGTAATTGATTCGGTAAATATACCTACATCCCGATTGCCAGTTCTTAAATACCGAATCGGTATGATTCGGTATTTAAGAATCGGTAATCGGGGATTACCTACATCTGGCCCCAAATGCCTTTGAAAATGCAAATCTGTACATTTTCAACTGTGCCATGTGGCAGACATACATGCCCTTGGGGCATGTATGTGTGCCACATGTGCACACAAGCACAATTATGGGGTGCAACAGGGTGTCAAAGTGACACCCTGCCACCCTTCAATGTGTTCCCCCTTGTACCGAATCGGTATTTACCGATTCGGTAATTCACATTTATTCCTATGGGCCTCAGGCCCATAGGAATGAATGTGAATTACCAAAACAGTAAATACCGATTCGGTAATTACCGAATCTTACCGATTCGGTAATACTTACCGAATAAATACCTACATCCCATTTACTGATTCAAAAATACAGAATCGGTAAAATTCGGTATTTTAGAATCGGTAAATCTTCATTACCTACATCTGGCCCATAGTTCTTCAAGACAAGAAAGCCAATTGTTAATAATCCACCAAATGTATAAAATACTGTGCATCTAAAGTTAAAGTATCCACCATTTAATGTGCGGTGAAAAGAGGTGATCGGGGAGGAGCCAAGATGGCGGGTTGTTGCCGTCAGCAAAGGTAGCAGGCATGAGAGGCTCGCGTCTCCTCTGAGGTTGCTGTGTAGAGAGGAAGCCGTTGGTGCTTCTGAAAGAATTTTGAGCTTTGGAGTTTAATCGGCTCTACAAACAGTAAGAGCGACGGTGGATTGCAGTACCGCAGACTGCGACGGTTTACAGACTGAAGGCAGAGAAGGAGGATCAATGGTGACTGGCGTTCTGGGCTTTCGGTCCGGGTTATGGAGCTGAAGGCGGGCTGAAGAGTAATGGCTCACTGAGTTCTTGTTGACTCAGGTATATCGGCCTGGGTGGCGAATTGCGACGAATTGCGGTCACAGCTGCTGAGACCTCGTAGAGAAGTAGCAGACATTGGAAAAAAAACTTTGAAAACTGAAAAAACTGAAAAGCTGAACTTACGACAATAAAGGTGGTGGCGGTGGCGGACTGCTTACCGCGGACCACAACAGATTACGACGGGCTGAAGGCAGAAGGTAGAAGACCAGCCGAGTACCGAGCCCCGGTAGTTACTGGCACTCAAGGCTATCGGTGTGATCTACGGAGCTGAAGGCGGGCTGATCAGTAACGTTGCGTTGAGCTCCTGGCGTTTTTTTTGTTGTTTTTTTTTGCATCTTGGGTCTGGCAGAGTGCTAAGCCCTACGGATTTCGACATGCTACGGATTTCAACACGCCTTTCTGATAGGTGAACAACGGGCTCAGGTTACATCAACCTGGGCGGAGGCAGCTGATGCAGTTGCCGAGACTCTGCTGGAAGTGGCAGACGCTGCCTGTGTGGAGGTTTGCTTGGAGCCGGCTGGCTCTGGGACGCTGGACCAGGTGGGAGACTATGACGCTTCTCACAAGCAAAGAGGAATGGAAGCTAGATAGAGCTGAAGAGGTCGGGCAGGACGGAGGGGACAGAGGGGCAGAAATGGCACCAAAACAGAACACGCGCTCCACGAGGAAGGTTGCCAAGACAGATTCTCCAGCTGGGAACATGCCGGCAGCTGAGAAGGTAACTGTGGGGGATCCTTCTGGCTTAAGCTCTGGGTTGAAAACAAATTCAAAACAACTAATAAGACCTCCAATGGTTGTTTTGGGCTTAAATGGCAGTGCAACTAATGCTACTAACTCCACTAAGGATACTAAAACTGCAAATGGAGTTAATGAATGTACGCCAATAAAAACCATCATAAACGTAGCAGATGAGGCAAAGACATTGGGTGACACAAGCTATGAGAATGTTGGTACTTCGCAAATAGATCAGACTACCATGCAAAAGCAAAGGCCAGATACATCTGTGGCACCAGAGGACAACTCCAGCAATTTTAGCAAAGAAAGAATCCAGTCTCCACTATCTATCATAGCTACCTCCAGCATGGTGGTGGAAAATGTTGTGGAGAACCAAAGAAAAGATACACCGCTCGAACGAGCGGAGGATGAAGTAGAGGTTGAAAGAGATACAGAATATGTAGTGGATAAAGACAGGGGCAGTAAAGACTTGGAGCCCTTGGGAGACTTAATGGGAGATTGCTCTATTAAAATGGCCGATCAGCCAGCAAGCTTACATGAAATTAGCGATGTTACAGCAAATGAGTGTCTATCAGCAGATTCTATAGGGGACTTTAATATTGAGGTCAATGTGTCTATAGGTGGTGAAACAATTGAGAAACTGGCTAATGAGGGGCTAACTAATATAGACCTAGATATGGTGGAAGACGAGCCAAACTTAGATTACGATTATGAAGATATCCCAGATGAAGTGGATCAAGTTACTGCTGACAACAAGGCAAGAAATCCCAAAATACCAGGTCTAAAAAAGGGCAAAATGAAAGCTAAGACGAAATTAAAGAAAACCATTAGCAGCCCGTTGGTTAAAGATTTATCTCTAAATTATGTAGGAGGAAGAAAATTAAACAGGGATGAGAGCCCCATAAGGAAGTGGATGCAGGCAAAGGGGGGGGTCAAAAATATGGCTGTGAAACTTTCAGGAACAACCCTTGAAGAGGACTCAAATGCCAGGTCTCGTACAAGTATATATTTTTATGCTCTAGCATTCCAATTTCTCCAATGCAGGGGCCAAATATAAGAACTTTGGGTGTGCCTACAACTGTGTCTAGTGAACCGAGTACTGAAGTTACAACTATGAATACAAATATAGGTACGAGTATAAGCACAAATATGAACACAGAGCATCAAAATATGTCCAAGGTTTTTGTGAATAATTGCTATGGGGATGGTCCACAATTGCAGGCGGGTGATTCAACAACTCAAGTATTGGTGATACAAGGATCTATTGCTGTAACCACAACTATAGAGTCAACTAAAAGCCCTGGGGGAACGAATATTAATAACAGTGCTGGTATTAATAGTGCGGCTGGGGGCCCACCCACGTCCACATCAACTTTGGCTAAGGAATTGAATGCACTTACTGAACAAGCAGAGGAAAATAACGCATGTTCGTACCACGAAGAAAAAGAGGGTGAGGGTAATTTGAACATGTCCTCCATGGATTTGATTATGAGGACACTAATGGCTCAGCGACAGGAAAATCAGCTCCACTTCTTACAGCTACGAGAAGATAACTCTAAATTGTAGACTTTTATGTCAGATGTTTCTAATAAGTTGGGGGGAGTTACACACAAATTGGAAGAACTGAAACAGAGAGTCGTGGGAGCTGAAGAAGGTGTCGCCAGAACTGAAACTCTCATTTGCAGGATGGTAGAATTGCTAAATTAGAAGCTAAAGTTGAGGACTTAGAGAATCAGGCTAGAAGGCATAATCTTAGATTATTTGGTATACCTGAGGGGGCTGAGGGGGCGGATCCCAGGAATTTCATTGTGAAATTGTTTCAGAAAGCTTTCGTCGATCTGTCAGACTGGGACTGGTACTCTCAATTACAAAGAGTTCACAGGTTGCCATTATTTCAAAGAAATAAGGATAGTAAATACCCAAGGCCATTATTGATTAATTTCGGGAATTTCTTGCTACGTCAAGCTGTATCTTTAAAGGCAAAGCTCAATAACCCAGTTACAGTCGATAACATTACTTTCTTTGTTCGATCAGATTTGAGTAGAGGAACGATGGACAGGCGATGGCAACTACGAAAGATGATAGATCCATTTAAAGCACTTGGATGCACTGTATATTTGCAAGACCCAGCTAGGCTCAAGGTTATTAAAAATGGGCAGGCTCATTTTCTTACTGAAGAGAGGGAGGCTGAACAGCTACTAACTAAACTAAGTAGCTGAAGTTAATAGGTAAATTAGAGACTCAGATATAGAATATGGGATATATATGGATGGTCGACTTGGTTATAAGGCTATCTCATTGCCCCCTAGAAATAGATCTTGGCAATGCACTTTGTCCCTCTTATACCCCTCTCTTATTTCATTTTTTTGTTTGTCTTAAGGATTGTTCGTAACTTCAAGGTTATTTAATTTTGATATGATGGTTATAGATCATATAGCAGGGGAAAGTTGAGTGGGGAGGGGAAGCGGCTATAATTTAACTAGTTTTTGATTCGTATTTCTTTCTAGAGTATAGTTAGGTTCCTCTCATCCTTAAAGAAAGGATTTTAAAAGTATATTTATCTCAGAGGTAGCCGTTTGTAGCCTCTCTATATGCTTATGCTACTTTGTGATGCTGCCACTACATCTGCAGCAGGGTATAGAGGGGTGCTCTACCTCTGGCCATTTTTTGGAGGGGTGGGTGGGGTGGGCGGGTTGGTTCTGGGGTTTGGTGTGGGACGGGGTTAAAAGGGGAAATCATTTTTGTTGCAAGAAAAGAATATGGCTAGAAGTAGATATCAAGGACCTTTTATTTTTTTTTATCGAACAATATGTTATGCAGAGGAGTTTGAAAAATATAATCATAGGATATGTCTTTTCTTAGATGTTTGGTGTGGAATGTTGCTGGACTCAATAGTAAATGTAAGAGGAGATTGGTGCAAGAAGAAATGAATATGTATAAACCACATATGGCATTTATTTCTGAAACTCATATTGGGTTTCAAGATCGCAAGCTTCTATCACAAATGGGCTATGATCTTGTTGTTTGTTCAACGTTAGGGGCATCAATTCGAGGGGTAGCTATTCTGAAACAGAAATATTTAAGAATGAATATTATTAAAACTACAGCCGATGCAAAGGGGAGGTGGGCAATAGTACAGGTGCAATTTGATCAAAAAAGTTATGTATTTTGTGTTGTTTATGGTCCCAATATAGATGAACCTAAATTGTATGAACAATTGAATATGGAGTTACTTGAGTGGGAAGGTGAATTGTTGATAATGGGGGACTTCAATTGTGTTATGAATTATAAGATGGACTCTACAAGTAAAGGTAATAGAACCAGGATGGGCAAAGTCAGGGAAGCCATAATAGAATTGGGCAGGATTCATAATTTGAAAGACGCTTGGCGTACCAAACATCCTACTATAGCTGGTTTTACATACTACTCGGCACCACATAAGGCCTGTTCTAGAATTGATATGGTATGGGCAACAGATAATATCTTGGAGAACTGTAATATAGAACTTTGCCCTAAAGTTACATCTGACCACAATCCGATATTGTTTGAATTTAAAACCTTGGATAGAAAACAAGCCCCCCGACAGTTCACATTTCCTAGATATTTATTTATGGATTCGGAATTTATTATTGGTATTAAAGCTCATATAAAAGAATTCATAACACTGAATATCAACTCAACAACTGTTAATTTTGCATGGGACGCTTGTAAATGCAGTATTAGAGGCTATGTACAACAATATATCTTAAGGGATAATGCTGAAAAATGTGGTGCAGAAAAGCTGACTACATCTAATATTTTATTAGCTGAACAACAATTGTCTGATGCTATAATACAGGGTAAAACTAATATTGAAGAGCTAGGATTAGGATTAGTATCATTGCGGGCGGCACTAAAAAAAACCCTCAGGGAAAAGTACAGTCCAAAAATACATAAATACAAGTTGGCACAATATGAAGGGGGCGATAGAATTGGCAAAGTTTTGGCCTACAAGGTAGCCGATAAAAAAGCTAAAACTATAATAAAAGTAATAAAAGGGTCAGATTCTAAAGAATATAGAAAATGGGAGCAGATTTTAGATCAATTTGCTAAATATTATTGCAACCTATACACTTCAGAAAACTCATCTACTCCCGATGAAATTAGACAATATTTAGAGAAACATTAATCCGGAAGATTAGATGTGGAAGCAATTAAACAATTTGGCTCTAAGATTACAACTAATGAAATCGAGACAGCTATACAAGCACTGCCTTCTGGTAAGGCCGCGGGAGAAGATTGTTTGCCTTTAGAGATCTATAAGATCTGTGAAAAGGAACTACTCCCGCTTTTTCAGTTGGTGATAGACTCTATGGGGCAAACAGGAAGTGCTCCAATATCATGGCGTACTGCAACAATAGTGTTACTTTTGAAAAAGAATAAACCGCCAGAGGAACGGGGGTCATATAGGCCCATCTCACTAATTAATACGGATGCGAAGGTATTTGCCAAAGTTTTGGCAAATCGCCTTGCTCCTATTATGCCAGATTTGGTTAACTGCCAGCAACATGGGTTTGTGGTGGGGAGAGACACCACTACCCATATTAATACTGCTGTGACTGCCTTCGATGTTGCCGCAACTACTCTCACCCCACTCGGTATGGTTATGTTAGATGCGGAGAAAGCATTCGACCGAGTGGGGTGGGAGTATCTGTGGGCAACATTGAGTGCATTTGGTATACAGGGGCAATATCTCGGATGGGTCCGATCTTTGTATGAATCACCAACTGCAATAGTTAGCTATGCAGGAGCCAACTCGGCTAACTTTTCTATTAAAAGGGGGACAAGGCAGGGGTGTCCTCTATCACCCCTGCTTTTTGCTTTAGCATTGGAGCCATTTTTGAATGCATTAATGGCTCAAGATAACATAATCCCAGTAGAGCATGGAGGCAAGAGTTTGAAAATCACAGCTTTTTCTGATGATATAGCTGTCTTTACCACCAATTTAGTACTGGCTATCCCTGAGATAATTGAGGAAGCAAGCAAATTTGGGGACATATCGGGGTATAAGTTAAATGTGAGTAAAACTCAAGTAATTGCTATCTATAAACCTATGCAACCGATATTGGGGCTTTGTTCAAATGCTATTTATTTAGGAGTCAAGCTTACTGCAGATATAGAGAAAATTATAGCACTGAATTATGACCCTTTATTTAATGAGATAGCAGCCATTTTGAAAATTTGGCATAAAATACCACTTAGTCAGGTAGGACGAATAAATTTAATAAAAATGAAGATTGTACCAAAGCTATTGTACCTATTCAGGTCTATTCCTTTGCAACTGAACAATCTATACATTAAGAAAATAGAGGCCATATGTAGTAGTTATATTTGGGGCTATAAAAAATGCCGTAGATCACTTGCGACACTGAAACTCTCAATAGAAAAGGGAGGATTAAATTTCCCGGATTTTAAAATGTATTTTTTTGCAACTTTTTTCCAACGCATACGTAGTATTCTATCAAAATAGATTTCCCTATTCTTTCAACCAATTCATGCTGGGATCGGATAGCAACCAGTTTTTGTTTAATGACCCCAATTACTACAAGAGGGTCAAGTTCAAGACCGCGAGAGATATTAAAAGAATTTGGGAACAAATCATGATCATTGATAAGATTGCATTTTTTAATGCTGAGCTACAAATTTGGGGGAACCCAGGGATGCCAAGCATATTTTCTGATGGCGCTGGCATGCAATGGATAGGACATGGCATAAATACTTTAGGCGATCTATATGGGTCGGATGGCTTCTTGAGCTTTAATACGTTAAAAATACTGTATAAAATTAGTGATGCTATGTACTTTAAATATATACAGATTCAAGACTTTTTGGTTAATAAAATGAAAATTGGGAGAATAGAACATTCGGATACTTTGAAATGTATTTATGCTAGGTATACTAAATCACTTATTAGCAAAAGCTATGCTTGTTTAAATGGTGGCCGTGCAGGCGACTGCGCGAAAATGGCGGACAAATGGACGAACAGATTAGGAACTAATATCAACTCCAACCAGATTGCAGGGTCGCTCAGACAAATAAATCGAGTGGTCCAATCTTCAAATTTAAGGCTACAATTTTACAGGACGATCCCTCAAATCTACTATACGCCTCAAAGAATTGCTAGTTGGACCTCTGGAAATGCTTCTAGTGAGCGTACTAAATGTCCAAAATGCAACATGGAAGCTGCTGGTATAGAACATATGCTCTATCAGTGTCCTGAACTTACATCATTTTGGAAAGGAATAATAGCGGCTCTTAATAGTAGGCAAATAACACCACCAACTCTCTCTGCACATTTGATATTGTTAGATATAAAAGATACTAATAGTAACTATAAAGACTTGATATCCATTGTTTTTGCCTGCGCCAGACTAGTTATAGCGCGGATTTGGATCTCGAAGAAACCTCCTAGTCTTATGGAATGGTGGAATCTTATTCACGAAATACATACAATGGAGCTCTCATTGGCTAAGTGTAGGGGTCCTAAGGCATTGAAAGGGAGGGAAACAATATGGGGAACGTTCATCTGATATACATGTAATTGCTTAGTGAGTCCTGCACATTGCCGCCACTCTGTTATGATTTAGATATTGGTGAATATTTGTTTTTTAACCCTCTGCTTGTTTTTTTTTTAATGTTTAATTTATGTCCAGATACATATGAAATGATATATGTATAACAAGACATGATTTTTCTTTGTTTTTTTTTCTTTCTTTCTTGTGTTTTCTCTCTTTCTTGCAATAAATAAAAAAAAGAAAAGAGGTGTCACAATAAGCATGTGATAGTGGCATTATCATTTTATAGACTGTTGCTCTAGCAGGAAAGGGGCCAGGTACATCAATATTTACTGAATACTCATTTGTTTCATGTCCTCAAACTCATCTCAGACAGCTCACTACTTGACAAACACATCCATGAGAATGTATCATCTCCAGCTTCATCTCTCCACCTTTCAGTGCACCATTCTATTTTTTCATCTTGCTTCAGGTGTCCAAAATGTTGTCCCTTGCTTCACACAACTCTTAAAGTGCTGCTATTTCTGTTTCTATTTCATTATGTGGAGCCAATATTCAAACGTTTTTTTTGTGCTAAAATTGCTTTGTACTTTATTCTTCCTAGAACCGTTAGATAGAGTTTGTCTCCGCAACTCTTTAAAGACTGTACACCCCATTCATTGCCCTTTGCTTTCATATAGCTCGATTGTTGCCTCCACATATATATATGTTTGTTCTAATTATCAGTCATGAATAATGTTTGACCTCAAAGCATGAAAATGTAAATTGTCATTCTAGCATTGCTCTGTGTACAACTGTCTGGCGCCTCTCTTAATCTGTGTACAATATTTTCATACAATGCTCTCAAGTCTCTGTCGCTCTTATAATACTTTCATACAATGCTCTGATGTGTCTGTCGCTGGTGGAAGAATGCTCTCATACAACTGTCTGATTCCTTTGTCACTCTGTGTACAATGCTCTTGTGCATACAATGCTCTGATGCCCTTGTCGCTCTATGTGCATGTCTCTTACACAATTCTTTGATGCGTCTGTCACTTTATGTACAAGCCTGGAAAATCACCCCTACCACATCAGCTTCATCCGCTCCATCTTAAAATTCCGTAAGAAACTGAAAACATTGCTCTTCTAACAGGCCACAGACATGGCTATACATCCCCTTTTATAGGTGCCAGGCCATTCTTGTGGATATTATGTGTGCCATCGAAATAAGCATAACATAATGTGACACTGCTCTCATACATTACTCTGAAGCTTCTGCCATTCTTTACATAATGCTCTAATTAATTCAATGTTGTGAGTTAAAATGGTAGGCTGGTAACAGAGTTTAGCACCTTGATAAAAAATGTACCTCCAAAGCCGTTCAACCGTTTCCATGTAGTTTGCAGCCTGGCTAGAACTTTAGTATTTGAGGTAGATAGATATTAGATCTGTAGTAAATCAAAGTTCATTACATCAATAGTATTCTTGATCAGTTAATATCTTGGAGACTGACAATCTCACACATGAGAGTCGAGAGTAGATGTTTTATTTCTGATTACAAATGTAGTGGGGGAAAAAACAATGTTTCCTTTATGTCATTTTATAATTATGGAAATTGGCACTCGCCATAATGCATGTTAAACTAGATGTGAATAGAACGATAAGATAAAATTGTGCTCTCTGGGTTCTGGCACATACATAGAGATAATCCTAGTGTTAGATGTGTTAATTTGCGTGTTATATCTATGTGTATGGGGAGAAATGTATTATTGGTATTTTGCCTGGGTATTTACAGCATTAATTAAGTGAATTCCTCTGCGAAGCACGTTAGCTGTTTTACATCTGTGCCTTATAGAGCACATACATTTACCTCAAAAATATGTGTCCAGGCACTTGTATCACTAGGCTGTTAAAACATGAAAGACTGCTAAAGAAGAGAAAAGTTCATATTCATGCTTACATGTGGAGGTGAAATAGATATGACTTCTGCTCTTTTTTAAACCTACAGAAAGTTGACTGGGCTCTCTGCTCTAATGGCATCATATTTCATGCCTTCCGGGTGATTACAGAAAATATTTACCCTTCTAATACGGCCTTTTTTAAACCTGAGAAAGACAAACTTAAACTCTGATATCATCTTTAAAGTCCTAGTGGGAGTGCCTTTTAGAGGCATCTGTTTCAAATTGGAACTCAGTGGAGTTTATGTGAATGATCAGAGACTGAGGTTCTCCAACTCAGAACCATTACTAATCAGATTGCTGTTTTGGACTATTCTGACGGCTGTGTTCTTACAAATCCTGGTAATTTCACAGTGACTGTTGACTTCACAATCCTAATATCAGTTCACTATTGCTGAATCCCATTTTGAGGAGACCAGCTGCAGCTTTTTGTCAAAAGAGTAATATAAAACATTGAAAAGTTGAAGGCTCAGTGCTGAACCATGGGGGACCCCTACCTTGACAATCTGGGTCCACATACGAAATTATGATTGAATTTGAAGGTTTTTAGATTTGAATTGCCAATAAAGGATCTACAGAAGACTTTCAGATTTGAAATTGTCCTATGAACTGATCAATAAATAATTTTGATTGAATTAACTTTAGTTTATTACAGATCTAATATCTAACTACTGTACAAACTAAAGTTAATTCAAAAAAAATTATTTATTGATCAGTTCATAGGACAATA
This sequence comes from Lissotriton helveticus, assembly GCF_964261635.1. Lineage (NCBI taxonomy): Eukaryota > Metazoa > Chordata > Amphibia > Caudata > Salamandridae > Lissotriton > Lissotriton helveticus. The sequence goes on along the minus strand of NC_136063.1, from coordinate 1,959,643,069 downwards.
TCAAATCTGAAAGTCTTCTGTAGATCCTTTATTGGCAATTCAAATCTAAAAACCTTCAAATTCAATCATAATTTCGTATGTGGACCCAGATTGTATGCCTCTGTCACTCAGGGTACAACACTCTTTTACCTTTGCAGATCAACTTTCGTAGAAAAAATGTACAGCTCCAATATTTCGACTGTTGTCTTTGAACTTTAGATGTAACCAATATTTTCATTCTGAAATCAAGAGCCAAGTCCTGCCATGTCCCTAGATACTTTGTTTTAATTCATTCTCTAGCCGGTCCTTGAACCCAGACATATAGCTTCTAATTTCTTTTTTTCCATTTAATGTTCAAACAGTGGCTTGTTTTTACAAATCCTGTTAACTTTACAGTGACTGTTAACTTCATGATTCTAACGTCGTTACCCCAATGTTTAAATCCAGTTTGAGCAGAGCTTGTGCTATTTAGGACAATACAAAAACACAAAATAATTATCCTTCTGATTCAATAGAATGACAGTGTTTAATCAAACAGCACAATGCAAACAGAACTTAACGTTATTGTCATAATGCCGCTCAGTACCTTTATTATGTGGTTTAATGGGGAACATTACTCATCAACTACTTATTTTAGTGTGAAGTCAATGAAGTCTGAATCAGAATAGGAATTTTCTTTATTCATGTAAATATAATAACTTCTGAGAAACAACAGTAATATGCCCTATATATTTTTTTCCAGAAAGTAAGCCTCAACATCACGATTTTGGGAAAATGGTGGACAACTATGTTAAGGCACCTATGTTGCGAGGACGATTTATAACTGTAGAAGAAGGTAAGTGACTTTTCTAACAGTTACTCATTTAGGTGATAACTTTTATTGGATAATGAAGCACATAATACATGCATTTATCACAGCAATTTATACAAACATTGAGAAAGCCAATATGTGTGTCTTATTACTAAATGTGCCTTGTCATTGTGTATTGGTACATTTGTTTTCGTGGAGTATTGTTGATCAAGAGTCGATGAATGGATGCTTCTACTCATGAACTAATTCCCCCATCTGCCCTTGTAATCAAGAACTTCATCTATTCACATAGTCACGAGTACCTGTAGTTATGTATCCATTAATTCATCCATTAACTAATTTTTGCATTTGCCAACCATCCACAATGCTGCACATACAATTATCAATCATTGAAGAGGCTATTTCTATTGACTTCAAGGATAATTGTTATTCTGTGTCTGAGAAAAAAATTAAATACTCTGATTAATTATGCAATATTTTCAAACCCTCTTTCAAAATATTAAAGAGAAAATGAATGAAATCTATACAGTCTGTTTTAGGCAATTTGACTTCATTGTCAAGGAAAATGTCTATAAAGTAGTTTTATCTAATCTGACTTTGGTTTTGCATAATTAGCATATTACGAATATTCAATAAAGAAAAGTGAATGTGAATTGAACCTAAGATTATGAATTTAGATAAGTTTACCACTCTTACTTCATGTTCTGCGTACATGTTACTAGAGGATAGGCACTTTACCATTTGCTTTGAATCACATCCCACAAGTGCTCCGAAGTAATAGAAAAGTGGCACACAAAACAAAAATTAATAAATAAACTGCATTAAAATACATTTCAACGGTGACCCATCAATTAGGTTCAAGCTGTGATTCTCACAGCTAGTTTAAGTATCTGAGCACCTGTCCATGGAAAAAGACACATGTTGTGTGAACGGCTAATCTAAAAGTCTCACAACAGACTTCAGTGAAAAAATGGGTAGGAGAGTACATTTAGGAGCAATTGTATTGAATAGTTGATTTCTTGAATGGTTGAGCTGAAAAAATGTAATGAAGTAATGTGTCACTACCTGCATGTAATGCCGTCATCCTAGATGAAGTGGGTGTTTATTTATCTACAGACAGTCTTAAGCAAATGGTAAAATTAAAGACTCTTAAAACATGTTTATTCTTTTATTGGTCATTAGGCACAATGACCAACCATCAGAGAAAACTGTAGTTGTTTGATCAAGTGAGGCATATCTTATCCAGGGGCTCTTAGCATACAAGATGGAACCGCCAAGGAACTGTACATAGCCTTTGTTGGCAAATGCTGACACTAAACATGAATGGCAGTCCATCTACAAAAATAGTTTCCTTTTGGGCTCAGTGAATTTGTGACTACAATTGCCAACAAAATCTGAGAATGCATTAAACTGATTTACATACCCAATGGAAGAGATGTAGTTTACAGCACTTCTATGAATTTACAGACAACCATATCCAGTAGCAATATGTTAGTTAGCAGTAGAAACATGGAAATTGGAATTAGATAACAGAGAAAACAGAGACACTGGATTTTGTCACTTTGAATACTCTATGGGGTGCTGATGCCCAATGCTGCTATCTGGTTCTGCTATTTATTAACTTTTTTTTAAAACTGCAATATAGGAACTGCTTATCAGAATTAAATAGTTCACACTGATACTGTCAGAAATTGGGTTATTTTTTATATGGGAATTCAGACTCCTTCCAAATTAATAAATCCACTTTGATTTAGTCGAAAGACGGGTGTGAGAGAATTTGTCCTCAAGTCCCGGTAGCTATGGGATAAGCAGCAGGCAATCCACAAAACATTCGCTGATAACTTCAAGCCACGAATTTTAAAGTAAAGAAAACAACACAATACAATCCCTTAATCAAGTTAGAAACATAGACATACATTAAGGGAGCAAAAAGACATAAAAATCACCAACAAAGGTGAAGGGGAACCAAAGACATGAATCGTTAAAGTCACTGTTGTAGGATGGGAGAGACTTAGGTATGGTTTCAACTGACCGCAATGGGCAGAAGTTGAATACAATTTTTTTTTCTTATTTAGGGTCTGATTTAGATCATGACGGAGGAGAATATTCAGTCAGAAATGTGATGGACATCCCATCTGCCTTATTACAAACCCATTCTTTCCTATGTAGATTATGGTACAGCGGTTGGAATATTCGTCACAGAGTGTTCCATCCACTGAAATATAAATCAGACCCGTAGTCTTTTTTTATGGACTTGAAAATCTTCCATTGGGGTAAGGTTCAAGGCTGTGGTTGGCATATGATCTCTTGAAGTTCGATATATTGTAATTCAGCTCCCACTGAATAAATTTGTTTTGTCACCAAAAGCTCCTAATGAGACAAAACTGGATTTCATTGCAGGTGAGGCCGCTTTGTTGATCAGATAGATTTACTCCCTCTATAAAGTCCAAAGTTTTACCTCTAACTTAGTCATTTTGTTGGATTGTAAAAATCCTCCAGAGGGACAAAGCTGGGAGCTGTTGGTGGGCAACCTTGATTCTCCTGTTCACATGGACACACAGTTGCTCTTATTCTTGTATAAATGGAAGCTATATCTGGGCAGGGCTCTACAAGGCCAGATACCTTCACTTTGAGGTACCGCTGAACAAGTTTACAGCTAAGCTAACTGCTCTGAGTTGGCTGGAACTTGAATTACCAAGTTTTGAATGTTTGGGGAAAGTATTACCTCACACTCAAGAAGTCCCCTCAGGGCAGGCTTCTAAGCACCAGGTCTCTCTACAGTCAGGTCTCTTGCAGGGTGCAGTACTCATTTGACAGTTGGGCCTTCAGGAATCCTCTGCTTTTTGTTCCCCTGAAGAAGGAAAATAGGAGGCTTAAAAGTTACACTTTAGGATTCACTGCAGGGCACTCAAACTGCAGTCCAGCCAGAACACAGTGGTGCTCCTTGTAGATATAAGTTTTTTCATTTATGTAGGTGAGGTAAATATACACTGCAGCCTTAATATTAAAATATAACATTCTTTGCTATGCACTTTTGGCACTATTTACAATGAACTTATATGGACGGTATATAGGTCATATAGGGAGTTCCAATGTAGAGTAAATGTTCTCAGAGGAGAAGAACAGGCATGTTAGAACGATTTAGCAGTGGTGAAGTGCACAAAGTCCTGAAGCCAAGAAAAAACAAGTCTGAAAAAAGGTGAAAAATCTTAGTGGACCATGCAGAAAATGCAGATTTGTTACAGATACAAATTGATCAATTCTCCTAAAAGACATCACTAACTTAGTCACAATGCATGTTTTGTGATTATTTTAACAGTCTTCTAGGAGTTTCCACATGTTGCTTAGGATCTCAAAGAAATATGCAACAAAAGTATGGTTATATAATCCTAAAAAGTAAATTCTGAATTCTGACTTCATGTTGTTTGTTTCAGTTCATTTACAACTAAGAATCAACCTCTAATTCTTAAAGAGCTATGTTTTCAACTCCTTTCTCAAGGAAAGCAGAGTAGGTACATCTGTAATACCAGATGGAAGGCGATTTTACCTCTAGGTTATGCCCACAAAGAAGCTTCTTGCTCCCCCAAGTATTCCTCTTAAATCTAGGGACAACAGTTTTCTTGGCACCTAAGGGTACTTGTGGGTTTGTTCCAAATAAACCCCTGCCTCAGAAATTAATTATAGGCTCTATAGAGAGCCTTAAATGTGACACTCTTCCTGACCATTAACTAGTGTAGTTTGTGTTTTTCCGGAGAGACTGCAACTTAGGGATCTGAGAAGTAACCCGAGTGCCGCATTTTGTAAAATCTGTCATTGATTCAGGTACTTTTCCTGCCTATTGAGATAAAGAGCATTGCAATAATTGAGTTTTGATAGAATTCAAGCTGTGATAACCATTTTTCAGAATCTGGTGGAAGGTAGGGAAGGAGCTATTTACTGTATTTACATAATGAAGATTTACAAGACCGTCACAGTGTTCAGTAATGCTTTTAAAGAACAGGGTTGTCAGAGAGTAAAGCCAAACAAATCACTATGCCAATTAAACCTGTTGCCAACACTTGAGAGTTCCTTTACATCTTTGAGATAAAGTTAAAGTTGTTCTCAACAACTAAATGATTTAGGGGTTATTAAATAAGTGTGAATACCTACTCCATAGGTTTCTACAACAGTGATGGCAACAAAACGAGAACAACCCAATGTCATCACATTATGTATCGTCATGAGGCTACAAAATGTGTCCATAAAATATGAAAGATAATTACTCCCCTTCTAGATGACCTATAGTCAGGCCTAAACAATGCAATGTATTCTTTAAAATTAGATTTAAATACAGGCTAACACCATTTCATGTTTTATAAGTGTAGTTGCTATTTCGCCAATTTCTTTTCTCAGGTTGGACTCCGCCGATACAAGCGACAGAACTTTGAAGTATTCTTGGTCACAAAGGTATTTCAAAATGAGAATTAGGAAACTGTAAATGGACTGACAGGTGTCATCAATCTAAGCAATGATAGCCTCATCTACAGCCAGTCTCTTGCCAAGAACAGAACAAGACTCTGTATTAAGGGCCTCATTATGATTGCGGATAATCCGCATACTCCGGGCCGGCGGAAGCCACCGCCGGCCCGGAGTATGCGGATTATCCGCCACAGTGAAATAGAAGACCCACCGCCAGATCAGGATGGTGGTGGGAGTGCGGTTGGACCAGCGGCGGATGGCAGGTCCGTCCGCCGCTGATCCGCGGTGTGAGGAGGGCAATTTGGTGACGGTGTCTTGCAGACACCGTCAGCCAATTAGGATTTGCACAAACGCATGCTTTTCCGCGTCGGCTCTTCCGCCGTGGAAAAGCATGTGGACTTTGGCTTTTGGGGGCCCGTTGCGGGCCCCCAGGGTGTCGGGGGTGGGGGGTGCACATGGGGGGTACCTATGGTACCCCCCAACATTTACATGCTCAAAGCGGCAGGCACCGTGCGGTGCCTGCCGCTTTGTGCATGTAAATGTAACACATGCACTTTTAACATTGCGGCGGGTGCTGCTTCAAGCAGCACTAGCCGCAATGTTAAAACATACAGGATGTGACCGCCAGGGTGGCGGTCACATCCTAATTTGCACGGAGGGACCGCCGCTGCCCCTGCGGACGGTCCCTCCACCTCTGGGGTGGCGGATGGACGCAAGTCCGTCCGCCATCCTAATCGGCCCCTATGTTTGAATGAAAGAAGGGTTGACCCTACATGGAAAAAAAATTACATTTTTAAAATCATGTATAAAATTCTTTGTATACATATTCTTGGACAAAGGACACCAACCTGATTCTCAAAAATTTGAAGACATCAAGAAAACATGCAAACCTAAAAAGGCCCACTGAAGTGCTGAGTTATTTAGAAACAATCAGTTACTGTGAGTGTTTTAAATGAATCGTGACAACCATATATCAACCACTACAAGGTCTCATCATTTCTAAATCAGTGTGGGATGTGCAGCAATCACTTGAAGAAGTTTTTGAGAATATAAAGTGAGCCATCATGGAAGATCCTTTAATGTGCTACATTGACACGCACGCAAAGATAGAACTAATTGTATAAGTTAGCTCTATTGGCCTGAAAGCAGTGCTGTTCAAGAATACTGTAGGGACAAGTAGAATACATTAGCCGACAACGGATGTACATTGTTACAACGCATGCTTTTACCACGCATGCTTTTACAACTTGCGTTGGGGGGTGCTGGATAGTGAATAGTTTAATTTACTATTCCAACTCCAGTCCCCGTGGATAGTAGGGAAGGTGTTGGATAGTAAATTAAACTATTACCTATCCTAGAGCACCCCAGCGCAATTCATTGTAACGACTTGCGTTGAAAAACCTGCGTTGTAAAGGCACGGCGTGGTAAAAGTTGCGTCGTAAAGGATGTTTCCCGCTGACAGCAGATATTTCCAGAACAAAAAGGAGGCACTTAAAACATTATTGACATGCACTCATTTTCACTCGTACCTTTTTAAGAGAGAACATACAATTCTCACAGATAACAAGCCACAAGTACCACTTTTCAAAGTTATATCACAGTGTCCTCTCCCACACCCGAGAACAAAGAAGTTACAAAGGTACAACTTTGAGATCAAGTATATCTATGCTCCAACAAGCCCATGGACTACCCATCTCTCCAGTCGTCCTGCAGAAAAATGTGTTAGACTTTATGTGGCCTGTTGATTCATTCCACAGAATCTGATCTTGCAAGTATCTTGCCCCAAATCCCTGTCTCTCTCAAGGAGATTTCCAGATTTGCTAATGCTGGTCTCTGCATGATAGTGGTGAAGTCGGCAGTAGAAAAACAAAACAATCTGAAATGAAGATACCCAACAAGTCCTACCAGAGCTCTGGTGGG